>NW_022436953.1:29495991-29545113 GCF_009761245.1 Sapajus apella | reverse complement strand
TGCCTTCCCCCCCTGCAGCATGCAACATGCAGAAGAATGCCTTCCCCTCCTCTGCAGGGCACAACATGCAGAAGAATGCCTCCCCCGCCCGCAGGATGCAACATGCGGAAGAATGCCTTCCCCTCCTCTGCAGGATGCAACATGCAGAAGAATGCCTTCCATTCCTCTGCAGGACACAACATGCAGAAGAATGCCTCCCCCCGCCCCCCCCCCAGAATGCAACATGCGGAAGAACACCTTCCCTCCACTCTGCAGCATACTATGTGCAGAAGAATGCCCTCACTCCACTCTGCAGCAGCCTCTTGCTGACCAAAAGGAGTCAGCAAAGTTCTGCTAAAAGGACTTTGAGAGTCCTCAACTCACGTGCAGGTGCCCATGCAAAGTGGGTGTTCAGCAGACACCTAAGCCTGCCAACCTCTCTTAATTGGTTTTTAGTTAGAGGCTGTAGTTATGGGGCTTGCTGGAGAAGAACCCAGGTCAGAGGAAGAGGTCATACAGGTACTCTACGTATAAAATGCAGACCTGATAGCTTTGCAAATGTACTGAGAGCAGAAGGCAGCCTGGGGCTGCTTGGGTTCATGGCAAAGAGCATTTGGGCTTTTAGGAGATGCCAAGGGCCACCCTGCAGTTGAGTTGAGAAATTGGCATTTATGTTGATAGCCCAGAGACAATGACACAAGCTTTGATTACTGGAACTCTTAAGACACAGTTGGTTGTAAGATGGCCCAGATTCTGAGGGTAGAAAACGTCACCATCCGGAACATCAGCATGTGGGGGAAATGTGTGGTTTACATTCAGGGGGGCCTGCTTTGTTCAGAAAGGTCTCTTTGGTTGAGTGGTTGGTTAAAGTCTGTTTTAAGAGGGCAGGAGGCTGAGCAGAGCTGTGACCCAAAACCTCAGAGACAATCTTTCTCTTCTTGAAAGAATGAATGTTCTAAAGAGCTAAGTTTCATCTTCAAGACCAGAATAACTTTAACACAATTTAAACTAATCTGGATATGAATGATTCAAATGCGAGTTCTATATGATATTTACCTGCCTTGGGCTATTAAACTTCCCTGGGCAGCTGCACTCTCTGGGCACATGTGTCTGCTTTTCATGGTTTTCTTTCTCTAGAT
The DNA here is from genome assembly GCF_009761245.1 of Sapajus apella. Taxonomy (NCBI): domain Eukaryota; kingdom Metazoa; phylum Chordata; class Mammalia; order Primates; family Cebidae; genus Sapajus; species Sapajus apella. The sequence goes on along the minus strand of NW_022436953.1, from coordinate 29,543,995 downwards.
ATGACTGACAGTCTTGCCATTGTATTGGTTTCTCTCCTTAGCAACAACTCATGCTTCCTGGTTTTCTACTGTGAACAAAATTGCCACAGTTATGAGAACGGTATGCCTGTGGGGAGCCTCTGGCTCAATAGGAGCTCATATAAGAACATCAGAGATTTGTACAATATTTGGAGAGAAGCAATAAAGTACCTTTTTCTATCAAATTGGCTTATAGCGACATTTTCGGGCCAATGGTTGCGAAATGTCTTGAAAAAGACACACCTTTTTCTCATATTGTCCTAAAGATATGCACGGGCTGGCAGCGTCCCCACCCAGCCCAGATACATGCCTCTTCTTAGCTTGTCTTGATGATGTGTAAGTGAGGTCCTTGAAACTCCAACCCCAGTCCCTGCCCTGTGTGGGTTTCCACAGGCTCACATTTCACTGCAGAGTGTCCTGCTTCAACGTATCTGTAAGGCCTGCAGTTGAACATGATGGGGTCAGGAACAGAAAATCCAGACCAGCCCGCTCCCCTGATGCTACTCCTGCCTGCCAGCATGCCCAGTCACGTGCCAGCCCTGCCTGATACCAACTGTGGTCAGCTCCTGGTATCCGGGACTCATTCATCCCTTCCCACTTTCTTCCCAAGAATCATATCCCATAAACTCACATGGGAGCTATGGGCCAGCCAACCTGCTGAAGCCTCCTCTGGAAGCTTTTGTCTAACGGATGCAATGATGTCCTTACCTTAAAATAGCTAGCTTTGTGCTTGCTAGTTGGACTTCTGGTATAAAAGCCTGTTGGTTAGGGGTACCTACATAGATGGAAAGATTAGAGACAAAAGGAATGAATGGAGTGGCCCACAATTGAGGCGAATGGTCCTGTCTTATAGAATGTGGGTGGGAATCATCCAAGAGCAGCTCAGATGTCTGAAGCCCAGGAAATAGTCTGCTTCTTTGTGGGTGCTCTGTTTAGTATATTCAATATCTTTATGTTGTAAATATAATGTATTTCACAATAAAATGAACTTGAGGAAAGCATAAATGGGCACTGCATCATGACCCAATGGGCTCTTCTATGAGTCAAGGACATGAAAGGATATGAGCTCAATAGAAGGAATTTACAACTGTTGGCAGAATCTGTTGGTTTTTGTTCACTTCCTACTGCTCAATTCTGAGATAAGCAACTTTGTGAGATTGTTTCACTATGGCATGTCAACCAGTTTGAGAAAAGGGGACATGGGGAACATTTCTATTTAAAGGACCCTCAGGATGTCCCAGCCCTCTCCATGTGTTAGACTCAGGAGGGGGGCTTTAAGTGCCAGCCCAATAAACGGAAATACCTGGGATAGGTGGCTGCTTCCGTAGGCTTCTCTTGAGATGGGCAGAGGCTGTGGTGGCCGTGGGTCCTCACCAGGGTGATGCAGTTTAGAATGTTGGGCATGAACAGAGAACTCCCAGTCCCACCCGCACATGGAGTGCATGGGAGGAAAAGAGCACGCGTGCCGCCTTGTCCTGCGAGGGCCCACCTGTGGGTGACTGCGTGGCTGACGATTGTACGTTTCAGAATGCACGAAATGAGACCTGATCAATCAGTTGTCAGGAAAGTCCTTCTTTGGCTGCAAATTCCTTTTCTCCAGTACACTAACTACCTTCTACTTTCTCTGAGTTAGTTTAACTCTTTCAAGTCATAGCCTGAACATCTGACTTACACAGGATCATTCATATAAAAATTTACAATAAACCAGAGATAGATAAATAGACAGATGATAGATAGATAGATAGACAGACAGGTAGATAGTTAGATAGATAGATAGATAAAAATATTGATTGGTTGATCTCTATAAATCTATAAATAATTACATTAATTTAAAAAATCTAACGCCAGGATGGATCCATATTACCTGGCAGATTGAGACTGCATCATTGATAACTAATTTGGTTTTTGATTCTATCAGCGAGCTTTAATAAAAGAAAGTAATGTGGCCGAGTGTGGTGGCTCATGCCTATAATCCCAACACTTTGGGAGGCCAAGGAGGGCAGATCATGAGGTCAGAAGATCGAGACCATCCTGGCTAACATGGTGCAACCCTGTCTTTACTAAAAATACAAAAAAATTAGCCAGGCCTGGTGGCACACACCTGTAATTCCAGCTCCTCAGAAGGCTGAGGCAGGAGAATCACTTGAACCCAGGAGGCGGAGGTTTCAGTGAGCCAAGATCGCACCACTGCACTCCAGCCTGGGTGACAGAGTGAGGCTCCATCTCAAAAAAAAAAAAGAGGTATGGCTATTTTCAGACCGTTTCTGTCTGCAATATTTTATTCTTAAACAGAATCAATGTTTTGAAATAAACATTTGGAAACATTTTTCTGTACAATTTAGCAAAGCCAACTTTACAATAGGTAGACAAACGTCTCCAAATGGCAAAGGCTAATAACAATTTCCTTATTTTTGGTACTTTCTCTGTATCCGACACTGGGGTCTGCAGGTACTTTTACCTACAGTCTGTTTATTTGTGTATAAGAACATGGAAAACTGGGTTCCCCGTCTTGGTGAATAAGAAAATTGATGGTTCTCAAGTGACCTCACCTGTGCTGGATCCTACAACCAGAAAGGTGCTTTGGGGACCCTCTTGCCCTAGAGCCTTTGCTCTTCCCTGTATACCACACAGCCTGGCTCCACTCCACACAGCCTGCTCCCACTGGCTGGAACAGTGGGGACTCCAGGACAGAGGGGGTGGGAAAATTGCAGATTTCTGAGAAATCGATGAGAGAGGTTGGTGTTATTATCAGAGCCAGATAGTCAAGAGTTCAATTTCTTTTTATACATAAGACATTTGAGAAAGTACAGCAGGAACATTGTCATAACTTTTATTATTCCAGGGATTCTCAATATGTTTTTTTCTGTCCCAACACACAGGAAGGCTAAGATGCACTCCCACTGGCAGCAACGGTGGGGCCATTTCTCTTGGGCGGTATCAGCATAGGGTGGGGGACAACTTGGTGTAGTTCTTCCCTTATTTAAAATTGAGTAACTCTTTAAAGAATGTATAGGGCATTTCAAAATGAAAGAGGTTTAAAAAAATCAAAGAGTACAAAATGGATGGTGAAAAATTCTGTCTTCCACTCCCAATTCCTAGTGTTACATTGCCCTCTCCTGAGACGGCAGTCTCCCGCATCTTCTGCATCCTTTGAGAGATATCTGAGTCTGGAAGCATTTGCTGGGGAAGCACACTGCCCTGCATTTTGCTTTGTTCACTAAATAATGTATCTTACAGATTAAGCCACATCCACCCAAGAGCAACTGCCTCATTCTTTCTAATCGTTGCAGAGCATGGATGTACCAAAATTTATTTAACTAGTCCCTATAATGGACATACGGTGGCTTCCAGGCTTCTGATAGTACAACGTGGAAACAAGCCACATGCTGTACGTCTTTAAATCCACTGCTTTATAGAGCTACGCACACTGACCCGATAAATTGTTTCCTACCTCTGTATTTGCCATAGTATGTAACTCGGCACCAATGCTTCTGCAATAGTAATCATAATGAACATTTATTCAGAGCTGACTGTGCACCAGGTACTGTGCTAAACACTCCACGTACATTACTATTTCATTATAACATTACCTCAATTTTCATATTTAAGAGTTATATAATACAGACATGTTATATAAAATATATAAATTATATAAAATATATGGTTTATTATAGAAATATATGCTTATTACAGAAACCTAAATAATATAATAAATTAAATAATTTAATATTATTAGTCCATCAGCCCAATTTTATAGGTGGGATAGTTTAAATGTAGCAGAGGTGGGATTTGAACTCAGGTATTCTGACCCCAGAATCAAGATGCTAACTCACTCACTGTATTGCTCACTGCAGAGAGTGTAATATGAGCTCCTAAGGACACCACCGAGCAGTCTCTTTCAAGCCCACAGCACTGTATACAAATGGAGCTCCTAACTGAACTTGCAGTGCTGTAGCCCTCAAGTCTGTCCCCAGGAAAGCACCATGCGGGTAGAAGTCAGTACATTAGATTGGATTCATCAGAGATTTTGAGCACAACTCTCATTTTATTTTTAGTACACACAGAAGTATTTTCTGGAAGCAGCAAGAGGCAACCAGGAGAAGCATGCCTGACTCTGTCTGCTCCTCCAGTGGAACAGAAGCCCACTAAACATTTCCTTCCCTTTGGGGATAGCTCTCCAAGCGATGCCTGTCTGTCTAGAGACCTTTCTGAGCCCACTGAGAGACGACGTCAAAGCTTCCTGAAACCCAGAATCCCTTTTCCTGGGTTTCTTTGCCCCTTACAAGATGTATGCACATCTCCGCAGGAAGACAATGGCGTTCAGATAGAAAGCAAGTTACCCCAAGGTAAGGAGCGAGGGCAGCGGCGGGTGAGATCATTCTGTCTAGACATTCAATGGAAAGTGGTTGTGTGCCTACCTGAACCTCGTGCATACCGTTCACCTGATGAAGCCTCCCCTTCTCCAAATGGGAGAGCAGAGAGGGGACAGGGCCAGCAAGTTTAAATGGTTGCCAAGTAATAACCTCCCAAGCACCCAGGAGGCAGCCCTAGGTGGGTCAGGGATTTTCAGTCCCACTGTGTGTAAGGCCAGTACCCTCTGAGGCGGACAGAAGAGAAGACCACACACAGGTGCACAGCACCTTCCTGGGCTCAGCCAAGGAAGGGTGGAGATGCAGGTGTGCATGGCTGCTCTGAAGGCAGCAGGTCTGCCGGGGTGACCATGGCCCCATGACTACCTAACAGGAATAATGGCTAAGGGGTGAGTCCCACATGTGCCCAGTGCTTAACAAGCATGAGACACTGGAACTCACGTGCCCAAAAGGTAGGTCCCAAACTCAGCCTCCCACAGAGGAAGAAACCAAGAATTAGAACATAGTCATCATTTCTCTGGAGGTCAGTTGCTGACCACTACTAAATGGTACAGTGAACAATGATATAGAACAGGAAGTAAGAACACATTGGAAAAATGTCCTGTGGTGCCAGTGATGTCAGCAGCATTTCCTATCACTGTAAAGAGGTTCTCAAAGCACTGTGGAAAAGAATAGAAAGAAAGCAGCTTGGGTTGTGAAATGTAAATTGGTTATGGCAATTGAGAAAAGTCATTTCACTCGGAACCCAAGTTAATCCCTAGCTCTTAATTGTTTACAGAAGCATTTATTAAACACCTACTGTATGCCAGGCACTGTGTTTGGTATTGCCTGTCCTCTAGGCTCCCAGTTGGTACAGGAAACAGTCAGCAGTGTAGCTGTGTCTGTGGTGGGCCATGGGGAAGCCGAGGATGGCCCCTGATACTCTGAGGAGGGTCTGTGCAGAGGCATCTTTGCAAGGAAGTGACTTTGAGCAGACTTGATTTGAAAGAGCATTGCAGCCTAAGGGAAAGGCACCCACGAAGCAAGGAGCTGAAAGGAAGAACAGGGTTGATTTGGGGACCTGTAGAGGGTCGGGGGGCCAGGACGCAGGGGTTGTGGGGGTGGCAGTGGCTGGCGTGAGTCTGCAGGGGTCACGTGGGTCAGGTCGCAAGGCCTTTCTAAACCCACTTAGGAAGTCTGGATTGAAGGCAGAGCCAAGCCTTTGAAGGGGAAGAGACATAATTAGATTTGCTCGAGAGGAAACTACTGTCTCGTGTGCAATGTGGAGGACAGATGGGAGAGGAGCGTGGTGGGGGCTGAGGCCCAGCCAGCGAGGAGGGCGCAGCGTTACTGTGCAGGAGGGGCTGTGGCCGCAGAGACGCTCAGGATCCAATGGATGGGTCTCTGAGCAGTGAATAGGTGGAAGTGCTGGGTTGGCCCTTGGGTTTCTGGTTCTGGTGCTGGGGAGAATGGTAGAGAAGGAGGCAGAGCAACTGTGGCTTCCTTCCCTGTGCACAGGGTGAACTAGAAAAAGTGCTTCCAAGAAGACATGGAAACAGTATGGCAGAAGCCAACATTAACTCTGCAGGAGAGGGGCTGAGGCTAGTGTTAAGCCTGAAGGGGTGGCAGCGAGGATGGGGGTGGTGGGGGAGGGTTGTCACAGGGAAATCTTCCAGAAGGAACCAGAGCAAATGCTCAGAAAAATGAAAGAGCATGACTGGAGACCTTCTAAGTGGTGTGCTGTTTAGGTAGAGACTCCAAAGCGACAGCAGCAGGTGTGACATCCACCATGTAAACAGCCATGAAAAGTCCAGCTGGCTTGGGCTTGTAGGTAACAGGAACTGTGGGTGGGTTTTGAGCAGAGGTTGGACAGCTGACCCAGGCTAGGGAGGACTCAGGTGTGAATGGTGAGTGCTAGTCGTTGCAATCATTGTAAACATGGACATGCCTCCCATGGACCTGTGAGCCTCCAGAAGGCCACCTCTCCATTCATTCTACAGAATGAGCTCCTTTTGGACACCTAGCCCATGCTGTGGAGAGATGCAGGGTGTGTATGATATGGTCCAGCCCTCCGGGGAGTCATAGGCTTGTGGGGTGAAAATGTCATCTTCCAACCCTGCTTGATAATGAATGCTGCTGAATGAGCAATGTGTGTCCCCCGGGGCGGCATAGCAGAGGCAGGGATGGGTCCTGCCTTGGGAAGGGGAGGGAGGCTTTTGGAAGGTTTGAACCAACTCAGCCTGGAGGTAGGAGTCTACTGGGCAGAGGAATCTAAGGGGCTTTATGGAGATAGGTGAGCACGTGGGCGAGGGGCAGGGAGAGGCTGCAGTGCGTTTCAGAACTGGGGTGCTTTCAGGGAGCTGTGTTGAGGGAAGGTACAGTGAGGCACGTTATGAGCTCATCTGGGAGGGGTGGGCTAAGGACAGAGTGGAGGGTGATGGTTTGCAGGCTGAGGCCAGTAAGTGCCCAGCAAATACACATTAATCCCCAGTCCATCAGAAACTCTCCTGCCTGAGGTGCTGTTGCATCCATTCATTTCCTGACCTTTTCCACAAGGGAAAATCAAAATGGCCCCAGGAAGAGGCCAAAACCAGCCTTGAGAGAGAAGTCATCCCAATTACTTATGCCAAGCCCGTGGTTGTCTCCAGCAAGTACAGGGGAGGGCTCTGTAATTGAATACCGGTTCCCTGTCCTTATATCATTAGTGTAGCAAGCACTAGGTAGATTAATACACTGTCCCCAAACAACTGAACTGTAATAATTGGACAGGACACACTTAATATGAAGCACTGAATAGAAAAGTTTCTTTCATTTTGAGCAAAGCCATCCTGACCATCAGAAGACTAGGGAATACCTCCCTGGCATAATTAGCCGGTCATGAAGTCTGGCTGAATGCAAATGTTCTTGCTTGTGACCAGGGCAGCCGGGGGCTCTGTGATGAGGCTTGCATGATCTTGTCGGCTTAACGAGGCCCATTAATAATCCGCTGGCGTTTCTATTTTCAAAATTGTCTTCTGTATCTAATGGTATTGAGGAGTCAGGAGAAAATCACCTGGTGCCCTCTAAATGGGATTCTAAATCTTCTCTCCTAGGAGATTACACATGCTGTGACTTGGTTGTAAAAATAAAGGAATGTAAGAAGAATGAGGACCCCACCACGCCTGAGCCCTCCCCAGCAGCACCCTCGCCAGCACCCCCCGAGGGAGCAGGGAGCCCTGGCCTGTCTGAAGACTGTTCTGAGCCTCAGCAAATGCCTGCAAGATCCTTGACCTTGCAGGTAAGGCCTTCTGTGTGTCCTGGCTTGATTCCTGCCAAGGGGAGAGATTTCCTGGGGAGTCCGTGAGCACGCAACCTTACTTCCACCACCTGACTTCACTTCATAGCAACTGTGTAACTGGACAGGTCCCCTAAGCTTTCCAGGACATGTGTCACTATTTGAATAATGAAGATAATGACACTGACTCCTCCAGGTTAGAATGAAGATCAAGTACTATCAGTAGTGACAGTGACAGCAGCAGTGATGGATGCTCCAGCATCCCACAGGTCACTTCCCAGGCATCAGTGCCTCCAATCCATGCAGGAGGCAGGAGCCTATAGGGGCTCCAGATCTCAGCGCCTTCAGATGAGGACATTGAGCCTTTGGGAGATGAAGTTGCCCAAGGTCACATGGTCAGGAATAGAAGGATAGGAAAGTTTTTGTTTGGCATCTTTTCGCAGAAGTAGCATGCATACATTTTATAAAGTTTAAAAAGTACAGAGAGATAAAACTTAGGAGGGCAAAGCACCTCAGAGAAAGCCTCTGCTAACTGTATTACACAGCTAGCCACCCCTTCTTAGATGGTACTTAATAAGGTGGCAAACCCTCCGCAGCTGCAGTAGTCGAGATGGCTCCATTGGCTGGCTCCTGTACCCAGGGGACCTGAGTGAGGCATTCGTAGTGCCCCCAACGTCTCCAAGGCCATTCTTGGTGGGGTGGGCAGCCAAGGCAGCAGCTACACCTGAGCCACCAGGCTGTTCCTAGGGGTCATCTCTTTAGACATGGAACTCTCTTGAAGCGTCAGCATATCCAGTGATTTATACCTTTTGGTTCTCTGTTCCTGGTGGCTGGCACCATGGAGGGAGCTGGCCAAGAAGACTCCTTTCCCAGCATAGCTGCCAGGGGTACATACGTGACACAGACTGAGCCCATGCTGCCTCCCCGTAGGCACTCTGAGCTCCCAGAGGAAGAAAAAGGGGGCAGAGGAACGTTTCGGTCTGGCAGCACGCCCAGTGGGCCTTTGCTGAGCATATATGTGCAGGACTCCTACTGTGTGAGTGATGCATTGTCAATGAGACATGGCCCATGACTTCCTGGAGCTCACGGCCTAGCACGGAGGTAAACGTGTGACTCACTGTTGCTCAAGGCCCTTGGTGAAGTGCCATGCTCTGGCCGAACAGGGCGTTTCAATAGGGCTTCCTGAGGTAGATGGAACTTGAGCCAATGGCTGTGGGTGGTACTTCAGGATGCGGACAACTTGAACAAAGACACTCCAGGAATAGTAAGTTAAAACCATAAAAGGCAGTGCAGGAAAAGAACAGGGCTGCCATGGATGAGGTGTTACCATGTGATCCACCAAACTACCACTTTGCCTCTGCCAAATGCAAAGAAATATGGACTGCCTTCTTGAACCGATGTGGGACTCCCAAGAGGTGATGCGTACATGTAGAGCACCCAGCCCAGTGTCTGGCGTGGAGTGGAACGGCAGTTACTCTTGTTCAGGAGACCTGTGTGAGTGGCTTGGTTTATAGAGGTGGGAGAGCAGAGGCGGAAGTGGAGATATAGGGACTTCTGACATGGCTTGTGGAGCTCAGAGGCTTCTGCATAGGCAAAGGTTTCCTCCCAGCTCATTCTACCCAGAAGGAGGAGCTGTTTTCTTTAGCCACAGTTGTGGTCCTCCTGAAAGGGCACATTTTTCACACTCAGCAGATGATCTGTGTCTGTGCTTCTTGGGGTTTCCAAGTGCAACAGAAGCAAGTGACTCAGCACCTCCATTCCCTCCACACCCATGTCTCTTTGGAATACAGAATGTAGGGCTCTTGGATTTTGGTCTTTGGGAACAAATGACTCAGCAGGGTAGAAGGATGAATGGGCAGACATTGCTCTGCACTCCTGGCTTTAATGCCAGCTGCTGGTTGATCCTGCTGCAGCAGGGGCCTCGGCGCTGGCCAGGCCTGACCCCCAGGACCTGTGGTGTCAGCATGCCTGTTACCCTCTTTACACAAGGGTGTGGAAGAAAATCATGATGTGCTTTTGCACCGTGCCTTTTGGTCTCTGAGTGTTGTGCTCCCCATCGGCTTCTTGGCCACATCAGACAGATGTGTTGCCTTTCTGTGTCACTGCTCTTAAAAATGACATATTTTCTTTGCATAGGAAGCCCTGGAAGCTCGTAAGCCTCAGTTCATTTCTCGCTCACAAGAACGGCTGAAAAAGATTGAACACATGGTCCAGCAGAGGAAAGCCCAGCAGAAGGACGACCTGAGGCAGAAGCAGAGCCTCCTTCCTGTCCGTACCAGCAAGAAGCAGTTCACGGTTCCCCACCCTCTGAGTGGTAAGCTGCAGGGGGACTTGTGGGGACTGGAAAAGACCAGGGGTGGGGGGTTCTTGGGGCTGGAGCCTTCACTCAGGGGTGATGGTCCCAAATAATGCAACTGACATACACAGAACCTGTGATGGCTCCAGGTGACTGACCCTCAGCATCATAAAGCCTGTTCTTGGAGCCAGCCCATTTGAGAGATCACACATGGGCATTGAACTCAGCAGAAATAACTTGGGACACAAATTTACCATCATAGCTGGGAAAGAAGCCACATCACTTTAGCAGCCAGGGTAGCAAGTTCAAAATCTTGGCTCCTAATAGATATTTGTAAGAGACCCCCTTTGCCCTTTATAGATTGCAAAACAGATCTCGGGGTGAGAGGTTGACTCCAGCTTGTCTACATCAACATTCGTCATCTTGAAACCCCTTTCCTGCTGTGAGGCTGGAGAATGCATGGCCAGCTTCCCAGCACTGTGAGGCCAGTGTCACACTGACCCTGTGAGGGAGGGCACTTATTCACTCACTGGAGAAGGAGTTATCAGGAACCTTCTCTGGGTGCCATGCTGGGAGCAAGACTGACCTCAGTCCCTTCTTCATAGAGCTCATAAACAGACTATTAAACTAGCAAGAATAACAAAAAGCAATGAGGGTAAGGATGGGGAACATCAGAGCACATACCTAGTGCCTGCCAACCCAAATCTTAAAATGTAGAGGCCTGGAGAAACCCCAGTTTTATTCCTTTGGATAGAGGAATGAGATCTTTCTTCCTAGGAAAATGTTTTGGCCCCTAGGAGGTGAAATCATGAGTATAACTCTGAATAAAAGTCTTTTGGGTAAATAACCATTTTCAATAAAGTGCAGCTTAGCAAACATTACCAAGATTTTATTCCGGGTGCCTGGGGGACTGAGGAAAAGGGTGTTGTAATAGAATTCCCATGAACCTCCCCAGTCTATGGGCAGGCTAAGTCTCCTTCCCTCCACCCAGAGCTCTGCTGGTGGAGCTGTCTAAAGACCTTGGGGAAGGATGAATTTGAATGGCTCCTTCTCCGTGGCTAAATATTTGCCAAGACACCTGCTGCTCCCTCCTCATGACAATTTCCAGTATACCAGCAAAAGGGGATGTGCAGAGTTCCCCATGGGAAAACGTGTCTCCAGCCAGTGTTGTAAGCCCGTTGGCAGATACAGGCTCAGTGGGGATACATTCTCCAGGAGGCTGTTTCGTCTCTGGCCCAATAAAAAGAAAAGTGGGTTCAGGCACAGACTTCTCAAGTTGCTGTGAGGACCCACGCCAGCACCAGGAAACCTCTGGGGCCTTCAGTGCCTACACTGACCCTGGGCAGTGTTGTGTGATGGTGTCCAGGCTGTAGGGAACACTCACCCTTAATAGTTCTGAAGATGCTACTTGAGAGAATGGTTAGGCTACCAAATCTGTGGTTAACAAATATAGAATGATATAGAATGATGCCTCTTTAGAGCTCAAGACATTCACATACACATGCAAAATGGCACTGAGGGCTTCCTCTCGTCAGGTCCCTTTGCTTTGTGTGGGAAGAGATGGAGACCCAGAGAGCTTAGGGAGCCTGATTAGTGAGGTGCTGCACTGAGCTCCTCCTCTCCTGGGCCAGCACCTCCCAGCTATGCCATTCTGCTGGCCACAAGTGGTCTGGGACACCATCATCCCAAATGCCAGAGGCAATGTGGTCTCGGCCATTTGTATTGGTTTCCTGGGGCTGCCGTGAGAAACCACCAAACACAGGGGCTTAAAAGAACAGGAACTGTCGGGGCACAGTGGTTCCTGCCTGTAATCCCAGCACTTTGGGAAGCCGAAGTGGGTGGATCCTTTAAGCCCAGGAGTTCAAGACCAGCCTGGACAACATGGAGAAACCCTGTCTCTATAAAAAGTACAAAAATTGTTTTTGTTTTTTGTGAGGCCCCGCTTTCACAGTCTGTATTTGTACTAAAAATCAAGGTCAAACGAGCTTTTGCCCTTCTACGCCACGGGAGGTTTCTGTCCTCCCCGAGCTTGCTTAGAAAAGTACAAAAATTGGCCAGGTATGATGGTACATGCCTGTAATCCCAGCTACTTGGGAGGCTGAGGTGCGAGGATCACCTGAGCCTGGCTACGTTGTGGCTGCAGTGAGCCATGATCGCATCGCTTCACTCCAGCCTGGGCAGCAGAGCAAGACCCTGTCTCAGAAAAAAAAAAAAAGAAAAGAAAAGAAAACAAGCCCAGGAACTTCTTTTCTTGCAGTTCTGGAGGCCAGAAGTCAAAATCAGGGTTTCCACAGGGTTAGTTACTTTCTAGAGGCTCAGTGGGAAGTCCTGTGTCCAGCTGCCTCCCTGCTCCTGGTGGCTTCCTGCAGTCCTTGACGGTCCTCGGTTTATAGATACAGCACTGCAGTCCCTCCCTCTGTCTCCACGTGACCATCTTCCCTGCGTTTGTGTCCCTGTGCTCAAATTTTCTTTTCTCATAAAGGCAACAGTCATTGGATTAGAGTCTACCCTCACGCAGTCTGACCTCATTTTAACTTAATTACTTCTGCAAAGACCCTATTTCCCAAGAAGTCACTTTCAGAGTTATGGGAGATTAGGACTTAATCGTATCTTTTTGTGGGGAGACACTGTTCTATTCATTATATTGTCCAACCGTGATGTTTGCCCAAAACAAATATCCTTACAAGTTCACATTTCTTTAAATGAAAATCTTAAAATTGTATATAATAAGAGGTAACCAGGCTCAGTTCAGAATGTTAACTAACTGAGCACCTTTTACTCCCAAAATTCCAAGACAGTCCTGGCAACCAGCACGCTCTCCAAGTGGGGCTTGGTCAACATGGGTTTTATGGCCACTCTGACCATCCCTGCGGTATTTATGTGTTGATGAGAGCTTTACTTTTGTGTTTGTTTGTGTTAGGTCAGTGAAATCAGACAACCTCTGAAACCAGAGCCTCGCGCAAGCTCAGGCAAGTGAGAAGGAATGTTTAAGGTCCCATTAAACAAGTCTGCAGTACACATCTTGTCTTCAGCCTGTCTGCTGGCAAGATGATAAAAGCAAAATGCAGATGTTTTTCTTACATGCTAAATTAGTTAATAAATCATACGCATGAACGAGCTCTGGCTGCAGTGTCAAGGCGTCTGCTAAAAAGAAGACTCCTATTTCCTTTTTGTGCTGGGGTAGCTGCCTCTGATCAGGGCTTGTCAAGCAGTCTTGCTCAGGAACAGATCTGAGAGGTTCAGGTGGGAGCCTGGTAGCTGGCAATGCCAGAGAAGCCAGTCCCTGCACTTTCAGGGGATGACTGTGGTGAGAACCAGGGAACCAGCTGTACTTTTTGTTAGCTAGTGAATTCTGAGGACCTTTGAGGGTGGGGGAAGAGTACTTCATGTGTGTTCACAGGCACATGTGTACATGCATGTGTGTGACTGTTAATTAGGGTTAGGGCTTCTTGTTTGGAGGCAGGAAATTTTTCATGAACAACTGGGAACTCTAGAGGGACCAGGAAGCAGCACTGTCAAGGTCCTAGCTACAGTCTGTAGCCTGTCTTGACTATCTTGTCACCTGTGGTTTGAACTCTCAGAGCTAATAAATACAATGCATAAGTCTCTGTCCTCACCGGGGAGCCACCTGGGCCACCTTCCCACGGCTCTAGCAGTGAGAGAAGGAACCTCTTTGCCCATCTCTTCAGCATTCCTTGTTTGAGAACCCACGCAGTGCTAGGCACAGTCCCCGGTCTGCCCGCCTTGTGGGGAAGCAGGCAGGTGAGGAGGCAGTGGTCACAGGATTCTCGTAGTCCCATGAAAGGGGTTTGCCAAGGTTGTTGTGGAAACTCATAGATGGTAGCCTTGCTCCCACCTCGGGGAGGAAGGTTCCCGGCGTCGGGGAGAACCATGCGGGTGAGGAGGGGAATGCACAGTGATGAAAGGGGGCTGGGGACGTGCAGTTTAGCTATGAGTGAATGGTAAAATGGGGGTGCGCAGGCAGGCGAAGGGGCCAAAGAGGAGCCCAAGGAAAGATGAACTGTAGATGCTGCGAAGTGTAACCTTGTTCTAAGGTCAAAAGCCAGGCTGGGATCTGGTAGTATAGTTTCAGGCAAGACATGGCGAGGGTGGGGCATGGGCAGGGCAGTGGTGTGAGGAAGGTGGTGGATGTCAGGGGTTCTCTGGTAGAGGGATCGGTGGCAGGTGGTGATTGTGAGATGTGGCGGAGGGAGGCTGACACCCAGGGATGTCAAGGGAAGGTGGCAAGAGAGCTGGGCTTTGCTTCAGTCTTAGGAATACTCCAATCCAAGGGCCTCTCTCCTCACCAAATCAGGGCTTTACCTGTGTAATTCACCAGAGTTGCCTGGGAATGATAAGCAAGGCTTCGCCATCATCACTTCGCAGCTCCTGGGGTCTCAAGTGGATTGGGTCATGTTTAAAGGTTGGACATGGCCTGGGAATTAGCATATTCCAGAGTTTGTCATTGCTCTGCCTTACAGGATGAATCCAGAGCAGAATAGACTAAAAATAAGTGTGAAGCATCAGGTACAGCCCCTGCAGGTATTAGGGGGAACGGCCCCTGCAGGTATTAGGGGGAGCAGTCCCCGCAGGTGGTAGGGGACACAGCCTCTGCAGGCAGTAGGGGGTATGGCATCTGCAGGTCACAGGGGCACAGCCGGGGCAGGCCATAGGTGTACATCTCCTGTAGGCAGTAGGGGTAAACCATAGCTTACAGGCAGTAGGGGTTCAGCCCTTGCAGGTCATAGGGACACAGTGCCTATAGGTCATAGGGGTACAGCCTTTGCAGATTATAGAAGGTGTAGTCTCTGCGGGTCATAGGGACACAGACCCTGTAAATTGTAGAGGGCACAGCCCCTGCAGGCGATAGGGGCACAGCATTTGTAGGTAATAGTGGGTACAGGCCCTGAAGACAGTAAAGGTATAACTCATGCAGGTCATAGGGGTAGAGTCCATGCAGGCAGTAGGGGTGCAATCCCTGCAGGTCATAGGGATACACCCTCTCCAGGTCATGAGGGTACAGTCCCGCAGGTAGCAGGGAAAAGAGCCACTGCAGGCAGTAGGGGTACAGCCCCTGCAGGTCACGGGAGTGTATTCTCTGCAGGCAGTGGGGTACAGTCCCCGCTGGTCATAGGGGGTACCGCATCTGCAAATTGCAGGTGCTCAGTCAGTGGCAGTCTTCACCATGCCCTGTGGACCCAGTTGTGCCTGCATCGTGTGCCCACTGTAGCTCCTCAAACCTGACCTTGGCTACCTCCCACCGGGCTGGGGGCCCAGCTTCAGAGCCTCCCTGGATTCCATCCCTCACCCCAAAACCCAGACCCCTCTGAGCCTGGCTCTGTCAACCTTCACCCTTGCCAGTTGGTCTCATTTGCTTTCCTTCCTTCACTCCAAGCACATTCACAGTCAGGGCTCCCAAACCACCTGGGAGACGCCTGTCGGTTCCTCCTCCTTGCTGTGTTGTAAAATCCTACCTAGCCTTGCAAGCCCCTCTCAAGGCCAGCCTTTTATTCAGCTCTTACCCCCGGACCCTTTCCTGTGCTTCCTGCAGTACCTGAGCTGGGCTCCGGTGGCTTTCATCTCTGAGCCAAGCGCTTTGCTGTGAATTACTGCTGCTGCTTGTACTCGCTGCTGTTACTCAGCCTGACAGTGTTCTAACACAGCCCCTGTTGCCCCTTCTGTTCTCAGCTCATTTCCCTCTGAGGACACCTGTCAGGGTCCTCCTCCATGGCTCTCTCAGGTTGTCCCCTTAACCTTCGAATGTGTAGAAAACCCTTCAGGAACATCCCCTTCTTCCAGCCCTCCTGACTCCCATCCTCTCTTTCTCCCCTTCACTCCCTCTCCTCCTCTCACTCCCGTTTGAACACTTTTGGCATCTTGGTATTCTCGCATCCTTCCGCATCACCTGCCTTCTTCCCTTCTTCACTTTGGCTTAAGGTCCTGTGGTTGTGCTGGAAAACCTAGATTGTAAGCGCTGGTGGGTGTACTCCACACCAAATCACTGCCAGAGGCCCTGCTGTATCTAGCACAACAGCCTGAATTCATCCAAATTACATTATCCACACTTCCCAAGGTGAGTCAAGCCACAGCCATTCAAATCATGGCCCAGTAGAGGAACAGAATTCTCTGGAAGCCACGGCAGAATTCCTTCTCCAACAAATCTGCTTTCCCTAATGATTCATGGAGCAAGTATTACATTAATTTGCATTCCCAGAGCATCTAGCTGAAGATGTGACCCCGCAGATAGGAGACAGCAGTGGGAGTCATCTCAGTAATATGCATGCTTCGTCATGCAGCTCACTCTGCACAGGCCACGCTATCCTTACTATTGCCCAATCTGATCTCAAGGCTCTCATTCTCTATATAGCCTTTAAATAAATATTTGGGATTAGTTCTCCCAATATTACTCACAGGAGAATTTTTAAATGTGCTTATCAGAGAAAAATAAATTTTTACTTTATCAGTCTACAAAGAAAACAGGAAGCATGAATTACTGAAAAGACCGTTTCCCCAATTCAAAGACATTTGCTTGTGCGTTTTTTTGTTGTTCTTCGCAAACATTGTGAGGTTGTATGTTTTTATTAAGATGCTCAGGAAGAAAAGATCAATTTATGTCTATTGATTGGAAGTGAATTTAAAGGACAATGTTACTTCCAGTGAAAAGAATGTAAGGTAAAAACACCGAGTTTCAAAATGATAAGGAAAATGATTCTATGAGGAGTTACGTTTCCCAATTGCCTTGATTTTATTTTCTAAGTGATTTCCCTTTATATTCCACAAAGCAGTTAAGTAATAAGCCTTGCAGTGGCACCACAGATATAAATCTACTTGGCAACAAGCATAAAGTTTATTAATTACCTATAAATCACCATATTTTATGGTTCTCTAAAAAAAATGCTGGGAAAGCCTTCAGCTGGAGCAGACAATGACGTTACGCTGTCAGGCTTGTACTGGATGTCGCTGTTTTATGGTGAAGTTGTGATTCAAGCCATTGTTAAAATTCCTTTAAATAAGTGGTTTAAACTTGTCATCAAAAAAACCATACACCCACATTTTGTTTCAACTTTAAGATTTAATTGACAAATAAAAGTTGTAATATTTATGGTGAATGACATGACATTTTGATGTATGTACATATTATGAAATGATTAAATGCAGATAATATATCCATCACCTTGCATACTTTTGGTGGTGAGAATATTTAAGATCTATTAATACTACTCCCAGTAATTTTCAAATATAAAAAAACTTTATTATTAACATAATCACCATGTTCTACCATAGGTATCCAGAACCTAGTCCTTCTGTTTAACTAAAACTTCGTAACCCTTTGACCAACATCTCCCGGATTCTCCCCTGCTAACCCCTGGTAACCAACATTCTACTCTCTGCTTCTATGGATTAGACTTTTTTAGATTTCACATGTAAGTAAGATCATACAGTATTTGTCTTTCTGTTCCTGGTTATTTCACTTAGCATAATGCCCTCCAGGTTTATCTCTGGTGTTGCACATGACAGGATTTCCCTCTTCTTTAAGGCTGAATAGTATTCCATTGTATGTGTATGTATGTGTGTGTATATATGTAAATAGATTATAAGAAATCATATATACATTATAGATATGTGTGATATATATGTATACACACATATGGAGATGTGTGTGTGTGTGTGTGTATCAATAGACATAAATTGATTTTTTCTTCCCAAGCATCTAAAAAAGCACAACACCTCACAGTGTCTGTGAAGGACAATAATACACACACACACACACACACACACACACACACACACACACACATTTCCTTTATCCATTGATGCTTTATCCATTGACATCTGTTGATGGACACTTAGGTTGATTTCACATCTTGGCTATTGTGAATAATACTGCAACGACCACAGGAGTGCTGATATTTCTTCAACATACCGATTTCTTTTCTTTTAGATAAATTCCCAACAGTAGGAGTGGTCACCCATATTGTTTTCCATAATGGCTGTACTAATTTCCATCCCCACATCAGTGTGCAAGGGTTCTTTTCTCTACATTCTTGCCAACACTTGCTATAGTTTGTCTTTGATAATAGCCTTACTAACAGGTGTGAGGTTATCTCATTTTAATTTTGATTTGCGTTTCCCTGATGGTTAGTGATGTTGAGCATTTTCCCATATATCTGTTGGCCATTTGTTGTTGTTGTTATTGTTTGAGAAATCTCTATTCAGGTACTTTGCATTATGTTATTTGCTTTCCTGCTATTGGGAGTTGTCTGACTTCTTTATATATTTTGGATATTAACCCCTTATTGGACATATGGTTTACAAATATTTTCTCTCATTCTACAGATTGTGTCCTCATTCTGTTAATTGTTTCCTTTGCTGTGTAGAAGCTGTGTAGTGTGATATAATTCCATCTGTTTGTTTTTGGCATTGTTGCCTGTGCTTTCGAGGTCACATCCAAAAAATTATTGCCCAAACTAATGGCCACAGAACTTTTCCTCTATGTTTTCCTTTAGTAGTTTTACAGTTTCAGGAATTACATTTAACTCTTTAATTTATTTTGAGTCGATTTTTAAATATGGTATAAATTAAAAGTCTAATTTTATTCTTCTGCATCTGGATATCCAATCTTCCCAACTCACTTATTGAAGAGATTGTCCTTTTCCTATTGTATATTCTCAGCTGTTTTGTCAAAGATCCGTTGAATGTAAATGCATACATGTATTTCTGGGCTCTCCAGTGTGTTCCATCAGTCAAATTTGTTTTTATGCCAGCACCTTGCTGTTTTGATTACTATGACTTCATAGGAGATTTTAAAATCAGATAGTGTGATGTTTCCAGTTTTATTCTTTTTGCTCTCAGTTACTCTGGCTATTTGGGGTCTTCTGCAGATCCATATGAATTTTAAGATTCATTTTCTATTTCTGTGAAAAATGTCGTTGAAATTTTGATAGGTGTGTTACATTAAATCCGTAGATCACATTGGGCAGTATGGACATTTTAACAATATTCTGCAAATCTGTGAACATGGAATTCTTTTTACTCTTACTTTTAATCTTTTAATTATGTCTTCAGATTCTTTCCTCAGTGTTCTATAGCTTTTAGTGTACATATATTTGACTTCCTTGGTTAAATTTATTTCTATGTATTTTATTTTTGTGATGCTAGTGTAATGGGATTGTTTTCTTGATTTCTTTTTCAGATCATTCATGTTGTATGTACAGAAATGCTACTGATTTTTGTATGTTGATTTTGTATTCTACAACTTTACTAAACTTATTTATTATTTCTGTTTTGTGGTAGAGTTTTTAGGGGTTTCTACACATAAGGTCATGTCATCTGAAGAGACAATTTCACTCTTTCTTTCCAACTTGGCTGCCTTTTATTCTTTTTTCTTGCATAATGACCATAGCTAGGACTTCCACTACTATTTTGGATAGAAGCAGCAATAATAGGTATCCCTGTCTTATTCCTGATCTTAGGGGGAAAGCTTTCAACTTTTCATCATTCAGTATGATGTTAACTGTGGGCTTATTATATATGGCCTTTAATGTGCTGAGGTGTATTCCTTCTACACCGAAATTGTTCAGAAGCTTTACCATAAAAGAATGTTGAATTTTGTCAAATGCTTTCTCAGTGTCTTTTGAGATGATCATATGGTCCTTGTCCTTTATTCTGTTAATGTGGCAAAGCACATTTAGTGATTTTTGCATATTGAACCATCATTGCATCCCAGTAATAAATTCCACTTGATCATGATGAGTAAGTCTTTTAATGTGCCATTGAATTTTGTTTGCTAATATTTTGTTTAGGATTTTGCATCTATATTCATTAAGGACATTAGTCTGTAATTTCCTTTTTCTTATAATATTCTTATCTGACTTTGGTGTCAGAGTAATGCTGGCCTCATAAAATGAGTTTAGAGTATTCTCTCCTCTTCAATTTTTTTGAAAGAGCTTGAGAAGGATGGTATTAATTCTTCCCTAAATGTTTGGTAGAATTCAGCCATGAAGCCATCTGGTCCTGAGCTTTTCTTTTAAAGGTAAGGTTTTTACATTTCTGATTCTATCTCCTTACTCATTATGACTCTGTTCAGATTTTCTATTTCTTCATGATTCTGTCTTGGTAGGATGTATATTGTTAGGAATTTGTTCACTTTGGCTAGGTTATCCAATTTGTAGGTGTATAATTATTCATAATAGTCTCAGTCTCTTATAATTCTTGTATTTCTGTGGTATCAGTTTTCATGTCTCCTCTTTCATTTTCATTTGATTTGTCTTCTCTCTTCAGTCTAGTTAGAGATTTGTCAATTTTGTTTATCTTTTCAAAACACTAACTTTCAATTGCGTTGATCTTTTCTATTACTTGTCTAGTCTCTATTTCATTTATTTCTTCTCTGAACTTTATTATTTCCTTCTTTCCACCGACTTTGGACTTAGCTTATTCTTGTTTTCTAATCCCTTGAGGTGTAGCAGTAGGTTGTTTGAGATCTTTCTCCTTTTTTAATGTAGTCATTTACTGCTATAAGCTTAACTCTTAGAACTGCTTTTGTTGCATTCCACTTCTTGTATCTTTTTTTGGGCTCCACCATTCTCTGGTGCCTCCCTGATTAGCTTAATAACTAACCTCCTAAATTCTTTTTCCAGTAAATCAGGAATTTCTTTTTGGTTTGGATCCATTGCTGGTGAGCTAGTGTGATTTTTGGAGGGTGTTAAAGAGCCTTGTTTTGTCTTATTACCAGAGTTCCTTCTCATTTGGGTAGCCTCTGACAGAGGGAAGGTCTAGGGCTGAAGGCTGTTGTTCAGATTCTTCTGTCACACAGGGTGTTCCCTTGATGTAGTACTCTCTGCCTTTTCCTGTGGATGTGGCTTCCTGAGAGCTGAGCTGTAGTGATTGCTATCTCTCTTCTTGGTCTAGCCACCCAGCAAGTCTACCAGGCTCTGGGATGGTACTGGGAGTTGTCTGCACAGAGTCCTGTGATGTTAACCATTTATGGATACCAGCATGTGTTTCAGTGAAGGTGGCAAGGGGGAGAAATGGACTCTGTGAGGGTTCTTAGCTTTGATGGTTTCATGCTCTATTTTTGTGCTGGTTGGCCTCCTGCTGGGAGGTGGCACTTCCCAGAGAGCATCAGCTGTGGTGTAATGGAGAGGAACCAGCAGTGAGCAGAGCTCTAGAACTTCAAAGAGCATATGCTCTTTGTAGTTGATACCAGGGTGGGTAGGGAAGGACCATCAAGTGGGGACAGGACTAGGCATGTCTGACCTCAAACTCTCCTGTGGTGGGTCTTGCTGAGGTCCTGTCGGGGATGGGAGGTGAGGTTCCCAGGTCAATGAAGTTATGTACCTAGGAGGATTATGGCTCCCTCTGCTGAGTCAGGCAGGTTGTCAGGGAAGTGATGGAAAGCCGGTAGTCACAGGCCTCACCCAGCTCCCAAGCAGTCCAAAGGGCTGGTCTCACTCCCACTGTGGGCAAGCAGGGCTAAGAACTTGCCCCAGGCTACCTGCCTCCCACCTGTGAAAGAAAAGGGCTTTAGTTCTTCCCCTGCCTGTGGAGTCTGCAGGCAAGATTCATGCCATCCCCTGACTTCTGGCCAGGAGGCTTCTCAACTAGTTCAAATTGTTACAAATTTCAACTGGAGGTCTCCTCCTCCTGGTGACATTTTGCCTGCACCTCTGTCTGTCCTCCTGAAGGATCCCTGTGATGTCTGGCAGCAGTGGTCTGCTTGGGGATCCAGTGAGTTCCCAGGGCCTTTCTTGCTGCTTCCTCTACCCCTGTATTTTGCTTGGCTCTTCTTGAACTTCTGTAATGCAAAAGTGAGCTCTTTTGATGCTGTTCTATAAATCCCATAAGCTTTCTTCATTTATTTTCATTCTTTTTTTTCCTTTGACCAGATATCTTAAAATAACCAGTCTTTGAATTCATAGATTCTGTCTTCTGCTTAATTTTGCTGTTAATTCCTTTTATTGCCTTTTAAAATTTCATTGGTTATATCATTCAGTTTTGGAATTTTTATTTGGTTCTTTTTAATTATTTCAATCTTTCTGTTAAACTTCTCATTTTATTCATGTATTGTTTTCCTGATGTCATTTTTTTTTCTGTGTTCTCTTACAGTTGGATGAGCTTTCTTAAAGCAAGTATTTTGAATTCTTTGTCAGATGATGCATAGAGTTCCATTTCTCTGGGGTCAGTTACTGGACAATGATTATATTATTTTGTTGGTATTATGCTTCCTTGTTGTTGTTTTCCTGTTTCTTTTTGCCTCCCAATGATGTCTGCACATTTGATGGAGCAGTCGACTCTTCCAGGTTTTAAGTACTGGTTTCACTGGGGGGAGGAAATCATCCTTTTCAGGCAAGTGCAAGAATACTGGGTGGAGGGTGGCAGTTCTGGCTTTAATGAGGTTGCAGCGGCATAGGTGTCAGCTGAGGTTCACAATTGCCAATATTGCAGATGTCCTCAGTGGCCAAGGCAGTGGGTGTCTACAGCAGCAGCAAGGGTTCTTAGGGTCTTCAGTGGCAAACGCTGTTGGGATCCTCCTGATTGCTTTTTCTACCACCAGGGATGTCATGGCCAAGAGGATTTCTCTTGAAGTAGATCTGGCTGACAGGTGCACTCATGGTGATCATAACTCTAGTGTATGATGCATGGTATCAATGGAGTAGCCATGATACCAGGGTCTAGGGCATGGGTACATATAGAGGAAAGATAACTCCAGGGTCTGGGGCAGCAGTTGTATATGTTCTCAGGCATTGGAACCCCCACTGCCATGTTGGAAATGGCACACATACACACTTTTAAGAAATGAGAGGTGGCCTGGTTGTGTGTGCCCCCCTCTACACACACACACACACACACACACACACACACACACACCAGACACATACACGCACATATATATACACACACAGATTAAATTCTATGTAACAGGTACGAATAATTTTTAAAACTGAGAACTAGTTATAGCTATTAATGTCCTTTAGTTGGTCTCATTTTTCTTCTCGGTTTCCTCTAGCCAAATACTAACCACAATGCATTCCAGAGGAAAACGAGTTCCTTCAGATTCCTTTGAGAAATATGTTATTTGTTATATACTGTATTCTCTTCGAAGTGCGCAATGCTCAGTATATGTAAAAGTGCTGATAAGTACTACAGAAAAAAAAAACCTGCTTAAATTTGTTTGATCCTGTTTTTCCTAAATTTTCTTTTGGACCTTGAAATGTTTTTATCTAATTCTTGATAGTCTGCTTTGGAAACATTACTTTAAGATTCTACAATGCTTTGCTAATGAAAGCCCAAATGGAGTTTCAGTTTACCATTTTCTACAGAAATCTGGTGCTGTGGGAAAGTGGTCTTACCCTCATTACCTGCATCCTTTATGTTGAGCAATTTCAAGAAGTAATGGCTGAGGGTCCTGGGGTTCCTCTGGGCAGCAGGATGCGGTGCAGATTTCCATCTGTGGCTAGCTTTGCCTCACTGGAAACTTGTTTAACAATGTGCCCTGCCTGGAGCTGTCTCCATGTGTATACCCTAGCATCTGTAGCAATGCCACCATGCTGGTGCCTAGCACAAAGTCCTCTGGAAAAAAAGGAGTCAGTCACGTTCTTGTTAGAAAGTCTTCACAGATGTCACAATGTGAAATAACCACAGAAAAAAAGATCAAGGAGGAAGGCTCATCCATACCAATTAGCTTGGAGAATAGCTGGAAGAAGCAATAAACTGCCAGAGAACTAAGAGCATTACAAGGACACAGGCTAGCCTTCCACAACATTGCCTCCACATGCAGCTGCTTAGGACTATAGCCTCAGGGACCCTGCAGCAGGGGGCCTGTTTGTTGCCATGGTATGGAGAGGCTCTGTAAACATTCAAAGTAGGGTTACCAGATTTATCTAATGAAAATATAGAATGCCCAGTTAAATTCGCATTTCATATAAATAATGAAGCCTTTTTAGTATTAATGTGTCCCAAATATTGTATGTCCCATGTTTATGCTAAAAGATATTTGTTGTGGATCTGAAATGCAAGTTTAACTGAGCAGTCTTTATTTTATCTGGCAATACTTCCTCAAAGGCTCAAAACCCATGTAGGGACTTGGCTTTTTTCCTTCTCACTCTTACTACATTCTATCAAGGTCACAGTGGTCTTCAAACTCAGGCATACATTAGAATCACCTGGAAAGCTGCTGCAGCCACAGACCGCCAGCATAGCTACAGAATTTCTGATTTTGATCACCTGGTATAGGGACTGAGTATTTGCATTTGTAACAAGGTTCCAGGTGATGTTGATGCTGCTGCTTCAGGGACTGGAGGGTAACTGGAAGCCACACAGATGTTGACATTTATGTGAAAATACAATCCCTCCTTTGAGAACCACAACCCTTTATCTTTTTGCAGAGAATAAAAATCCCTCTGGTTACATCAGTACGCAACTCCCAGGTCTCTTGCCTACTTACTTTGAGACTAGAGGTAATTTACCTGCCCACAAAACCCCCGTAAAGATGAGAGAAGACTGGCTTGAGTGGGGTGCTGTAAGGATGAATTGAATCATGAATTTGGAGGAGAGGTGCCTGGTGCAGAGAGGAACACTGGGGGAATAGTGGTCGTTGGCATTGCTATTAGCTTCTTCGTGGTTAATAGAGCACTTTCATATAAACCACTCCCATGAGTCTTTCCAAGAACCTTTAAAGAAGGGTCCAGGCCAAGCACAGTGGCTCATACATATAATACCAGCATTTTGGAAGGATGAGCTGGGGGAACAGCTTGAGGCCAGGAATTTAAGACCATCCTGGGCAACAGAGCGAGACCCCATTTCTACAAAAAAACAAAACAAAAATAACAAACAAAACCCCTGCTACTCAGGGAAGGCTGAAATAGGAGGATCCCTTGAGCCTGGAAAGTTGAGGCTGCAGTAAGCTATGATTGTGCCACTGCACTCCAACCTGGGCAACAGAGTGAGACCCTGTCTCAAAAAAGAAAAGTTTTTAAAAAATGATTCTGCTCCCCTACTGGGTGCAGAGGAACCAAATCTTAGCACAAGTAGCTTGTCCCAGAGGACACAGCACCAAGCAAAGGCCTAAGGTGACCTGACGGTTTTAGATTTATACATGAGAAAACTTTATCATGTTATTGAGGCTCAGGCAAGCCAAAGAAATCATTATATATACATCATAAAGGTATGATGTTTAATTTTCTAATGCTCATATTGTTTTTTTGTAAAAAGAAGGAAACTGAATTTCCAATTGTGTTTAGTGAGGTAATTAAGAATTTGACTCATTACGTCCTAGAGACTGGATGAAGCTGCCCATCTTTCAGCTGATTTGCCTTCAACTTCAACAGGGTGTTCATTGCAGAAAATAGTCTGCGTCACTTTGTCCGCCACTGTTGAGCTCCCCTGGGGGGAAATGCATGTTTTGGGCAACTGACAGGAGTCCTCCACTGGGATTTATGCTGTAAATTTCTGGTCTTGAGTAAGAATCTGGTTAGTTTGAGAGTCTCTTATCCTGTCCACTTTGAGTGACCTGAATTTGCACAGGTGGATCTTGTTGTTCCATTGGTCTTTGGTACTATGGGCAACCTGAATTAGGAGGTGATGTATGCCAGCCTTCCTTAGCAGTTCCTGTAGCTTTTATGGAGAACCCTGTCTCTTACTGGATCTCTTGAAGAGTAACCAGCTGGTAAATAAAAGTATTAAGCGCTGGATATCTTTTGGCCATAGGAATGGAGTGCAAACGGGAAAAACCAGGAATATTAGGGGCTTAGAAGAGACTTTCCTGTCCTCTAGGAGTTCATGTGCCACTTGGGGAGAGAGTTGGTCAGGCAGACAGCTGTAAACCACATCTAGAATCATATAGGAGAAGACCCCTTGGGAGTCAGGAGGAGAAGGGGACTGAGGACAGTGCTGCTGGGTCCAAGAGATAGAGAAGCATGGACTCAGGAAGTACAACAAGACTCCATTTCTCTCCAAAAATGTTTTTCGTAGACATGGTTGACTTGGGGGTCTGGAATCCTTCAGGTGGGGAAACAAAGTTCTGGTCCTGGGCCTCATCTGCCATAGTGCATCAGGGATCTCTCCTTAGAAGATCTGGGGAGGCCTGTGGCTGCCAGTGTTCATGGCAGGGACTTCTCTTCACCACCTCCCCACCAAGGGTGCAGACCCTTTATCAAATCCATCCAGTAGCTCTATAGCACCCTGTCTTTCCATGGAAGCTCCGAGATGGTGACCCCACTCTGAGCTCAAGCTCAAAGGTAAATTTCTATGTGCAAGAGAATGATCTACCCTTCATTTACCAGGAAGCCCTATACACCTTGCTTCTCAAACTGAGTATGAAAAAGGAAATTGATTTTTCTGGAGACCCTCTGGCTTATTTTTTATTTAACTTTATGTTCCTTCACCAGAAAGGTCTGAGAGCCTTGTTTGTCCAAATTGTTATATCAGCAGCTCTCTCATGTGTCTGGATAGTAATTGGCACATGGCGTCACTTTCATATCAATACCAGCATCTGTGAGGCTTCCACTCACCACCAGGGTTCTGTAACAAGCTACCTGTCACATGCAACTGTCATTCAGTGGGATTCTACAGAAGACTAGGAGTGATTTTAGATACATCAGGATGTTTCAAAAATGAGAATCCAGCATAAGATTTTATCATGAGAGCACTTCAGAGCCAAACCACCTATGAGTCGTTAACTCACCTTCATATGGTATAGCCTGTGCTGTTTAATTTCCAGAGGGGTGATTTGGTCCAAGATAGACCACTCCCCTATTGCCTACATCAAGAAAATTAGAGGTTCCACCATGGTGAGCTGAACAGAAATGATGTACAAGTTTAAACCCTGAGAACCATGGATTTAAACCCTGAGAACCATGTTGGAATTAATCCAACAGCCAGCAGGAGAGACCCAGTGGCTTTGAAATTGCATAATCCATAGGCTAATGATGTTAGAATACACACATGTTGGGGGTTTCCTTAAACACACCCCATTTCCATTCTTTCGTGAAGGTCCAATCTTTATTAGGATATTCAGAGAAGTAGAGACTTGATGTCTACATTCAGCCTGGTTTGTTGACTCCTGCTGAATTCTCTCTAACTGCTATCTCTTGGTTTTGGAGTTTCTAAGATAGTGGAAGTAAATGTCTAAAACATTCTTCAGAGTGCTCAGGGTGACTTCAGAAAATAGGCTTCTGGAGGGCATTGTCCTAATAAATCATGTGAACTTGATTATCATTTAGATTACCTGTTCAGTACATAAAATGAGGTTTGCAGTCAGAGCTGTAGATAAGGGCTCTGCATGGAGAAAAAATGCCGAGCCCCACAAACAACCAGTCATGCTGGTGGCAGGGTGATCTTCGCTGCCTTCTGGTGACACTGTCAACTGTCTGAATGTCCAGGACACTTGTCCTTGTGCATGTGTGTGTGCCTGTGTGTGCATACCAATGATGTGAGCATTACAGTAAACACCCACATGTGTTTATAGAGATTAGTGGGATATTTAGACTTTGACCTTACTAGAGTAGCTCTCAGAAGCACCCAAATCTTGGTACCTGGTTGTTTGCTGACTTTGACACCAGCAAGGGCTTGAGGAAGTCTGGCCTTACCAAATTAAA
Source organism: Sapajus apella (assembly GCF_009761245.1). Taxonomy (NCBI): domain Eukaryota; kingdom Metazoa; phylum Chordata; class Mammalia; order Primates; family Cebidae; genus Sapajus; species Sapajus apella. The sequence continues at coordinate 29,516,464 of NW_022436953.1, read as the reverse complement.
TTAGCAACAGACACTGCAGTTTGGATCCAATAATGAGGCAGGTGCAAAAGACTTTTGGGGGAAAAAAGTATTTTCCAGGAATACAGACGTGGGCAATTTACCTTAATAATTTTATTGGGAGAAAAAAACCTCCTCTATTTGAATGATCATTTGAGGTAAACACAACTGCAGCCTCTTCCCTCCCTATCAGTGAATTAGAATACATCAAACTTCAAGGAAAATCTTCAAGATACCCATAAGCAGGCTGAAAAGTGTTCTCACCTGCCACTTTAATTTTATACAGGCAGAATTTCCATTAAGAGTAATTTTATAGATAGGATTTCTCTGTTTTTTTTTTTTTTTTTTTTTTTTCTTAACAAAGCTCATGCAGGGGGTGGGTTTCCATCTCATGAAGTGAAATCCCTGTGGGTCATGCTGAACGTGTCCTGAAGGCAGCTACAGCCAGGTTGAGGAAGACTGGGGTGTGCAGGTAGCCATGGGACCCTTCTACCCTGCACAAGTAGAAACTGAGTTGTGGGGCCAGGAGAGATGAAACGGATGACTCATCTCTTGCTGCAGCCGGCTCCGGCTCCGTGTTGTCCTGGGCCGCCCTTTCACCCACCCCCACCCACTACAGGCTATTGGGGGAACATCTCCGTCTACTTCATGACCCAGCTCAAGTGTCTCCTGCTATAGAGTCTTCCCAGCTGCCCCTCTTCCCTGGTGGACCTGACCACTCTCTCCTGAGGTCTCCTCTCACCCTGTGCAGACTTTGCTGTTGGCATCTGAAGGCCTTATTTATCTCATTCTCATCCTGGGCTCTGAGCTCTTTGTCTTATTTATCTTTGTGTCCCTACCACCTAGCACCAAGGAGATAAAAACTTAACAATTGTCAAATGAATGGGTTGCTTAGACCCAAAGCCTGGGAGCCATCCTTGATTCATCTCTCCTGGCCCCTTCAACCCACTTTCTACCTGTACAGGGCAGAAGGGTCCCGTGGCTACCGGCATGCAGCCATCTTTTCCCATCCAGGTGCAACTGCCTGACCTGTCTTGCTGCTGCCATTTTTGTATCTCCTCCACCTAGTTCATGTTTTGAAGAGCTACTGTGGTCATCTTTTAGCAATGAACATCAGAACTCATGTTTTAAACTCCACATGGCTCTCCATCTCTCTTACTCTGAAGGCAAACAAAGTAAGAGAGTAACAGGCTGGCAAAGCTCCTTAAATGGGTTTGCAAAGCCCAGCATGGGTGGTTTCCAGTTGCAGGGCATGTTGGAGTCATCTGGAGATTTTGGTTGAGATTCTAATGCCAACACACAGGAACCTTTGTCAAAATCCCCAGGCAGTTGTAAGGCGTCATTTGGGTGGAGTCACAAAGTCGTCTTAGCTCTTGCCTCTGCACTCTCCCTCCCACCGCAACCTCGATGGCTCTCTTTCAGTTCCTGCTGCAGGAGCTCATTGTGCCCTTCTCCCAGATCCTCCCACACCTGCTCTTCAGGTCTTGGTTTAAAGACCTCCTCCCCTACGGGGCCTTCTTGCCTCCCCAGTCCCCCTTTGACACATGATGGCGTTTCATTTTCATCAGAGCATTTGCTGGATACTTTAGCTGGTTTGTGACTTGTCCAGCTTCTCCCTAAACAAATGAAATCTCATGAAGGGAGGATATTATCTGTTATTTTTGTTTCTGAGCATCCCCTACCGACACAACTGCTCTTTCAATGTAGAAGGAAAAAGAAAGACATACCTGAGAAATGAATTTTGGATTGGTTTCATGGGAAACAGAGGAATGCTTGGTCAGGGCTCCCAGAACATGATTTCTGTAACCGTGAGCTATTCCCTCTCTCAGAGTGCCCAAAGCTGCTCAGGGGGTTCTGTTCCTTTCACTAAAGTGAGGTTAGGAGCTGTTGGCAATGCACTTGCTCTATTTCAAACCACTTCCTCACCTCTCTTTCCTCCAGGCTAGGAAAGACTCTGCTACTTATCAGATAAGCTTGGGAACCATTAGGAAAACTCAAAGTCAGCAGCATCCAACCTGCGAACACTTCCCCAGGGGTGTGGGCTGAGGTCACCAGTGGGGAAGGACCCCTTGGACACAGTCTTGCTTGTTTTGCGCCTAACATGGGCTGCTGGGCCCAGAATCAAAAGTTCTGTGTGGCACAGCAGGCTGAGCAGAGTGAGAAAACACAACAGGGAAGGGTCAGAGAGCTCCACATTTGCTTTTGTTTCCTCTTGGAAATCAAACCAAAGCTTAGTTGTGGTATCAGGTGCTCTAAAGAAACAAACTGGAAAAAAAAAAAAAATCTAACTTCCCAGAGTAGACCACAAGCAGTTGAACCAAGATGATCAAAATCTTACAAAAGCTATCTGTAATGTTTTTAATCCCCTCAGGATAATGTCTGTCTACCCTGGCCTCACCCTAATCTTGAGTAGCTCATGAGGATTGCTAAGCTGGACTTGAGTCTTGTTCTTTGTACAAGGTTTCTTTTCCCTATGTGACTGTCAAGAGTCACATATTTGCTTGCCCAAAGGCCTGATTGACTGAAGCTGACATTTCCTTTTTTCTTGGAAATGACATGGGGGTGTTTCTGTGGCCCTTGGCTCTGACCTGGTGTTGCCTGGAACTGGGGACGCTGGGTACTGGGAGGCATCTGGGACTACTGCAGTCTCCATGGTGATGTTGTCTTCTCACTGCTCCTTCTTGCAAATTGCTCTAGAGAAAGCTGGGAGATTTCCTTGTCCTTAGAGGCCTCACACCTAGCGTAAGGATTTTTCTTTGGGTAGGGTGACCTTGTACCTGGCACTTCCCCCAGAAAACCATGATTCTGTTGCTAAAAGGAAGCATTCAAAGGCTTTGCTCTCCATAAAGTAAGTTAGTTGCTAACATTGTACTTCACACCCTTATTGAATTTGTCAAGGTCAACCTTGTTGTTGGTCAGTTGTCAATACAACCACTTAGTAGGAAATATTCCGAATTCTTTTTCTCATTTCTCCTTTTTTTAAAAATTTATTGCATTTTAGGTTTTGGGGTACATGTGAAGAACGTGCAAGATTGTTGCATAGATACACACGTGGCAGTGTGATTTGCTGCCTTCCTCCCCTTCACCTATATCTGGCATTTCTCCCCATGCTATCTCTCCCCAACTCCCCAACCCCCACTGTCCCACCCCTATTTCCCCTCAACAGACCCCAGTGTATAGTGCTCCCCTCTCTGTGTCCCTGTGTTCTCATTGTTCAACACCTGCCTATGAGCGAGAACATGCGGTGTTTGATTTTCTGCTCTTCTGTCAGTTTGCTGAGAATGATGGTTTCCAGGTTCATCCATGTCCCTACAAAGGACATGAACTCATCGTTTTTGATGGCTGTATAATATTCCATGGTGTATATGTGCCACGTTTTCCCTGTCCAGTCTATCATCGATGGGCGTTTGGGTTGGTTCCAGGTCTTTGCTATTGTAAACAGTGTTGCAATGAACGTTCGTGTGCATGTGTCCTTATAGTAGAATGATTTATAATCCTTTGGATATATACCCAGTAATGGGATTGCTGGGTCAAATGGAATTTCTATTTCTAGGTCTTGAGGAATCGCCACACTGTCTTCCACAATTGTTGAACTAATTTATACTCGCATCAACAGTGTAAAAGTGTTCCTATTTCTCCACATCCTCTCTAGCATCTGTCATCTCCAGATTTTTTAATGATCGCCATTCTAACTGGCGTGAGATGGCATCTCAATGTAGTTTTGATTTGCATTTTTCTGATGACCAGTGATGATGAGCATTTTTTCGTATGTTTGTTGGCCTCATGTATGTCTTCTTTTATAAAGTATCTGTTCATATCCTTGGCCCACTTTTGAATGGGCTTGTTTGTTTTGTTCTTCTAAATCTGTTTTAGTTCTTTGTAAATTCTGGATATCAGCCCTTTGTCAGATGGGTAAATAGCAAAAATTTTTGCCCATTCTGTTGGTTGCTGATTCACTCTAATGACTACTTCTTTTGCTGCGCAGAAGCTGTGGAGTTTAATTAGGTTCCATTTGTCTATTTTGGCTTTTGTTGCTAATGCTTTAGGTGTTTTCGTCATGAAGTCCTTGCCTACGCCTATGTCCTGAATGGTTTTGCCTAGATTTTCTTCTAGGGTTTTTATGGTGTTAGGTCTTATGTTTAAGTCTTTAATCCATCTGGAGTTAATTTTAGTGTAAGGCATCAGGAAAGGGTCCAGTTTCTACTTTCTGCACGTGGCTAGCCAGTTTTCCCAACACCATTTATTAAACAGGGAATCCTTTCCCCATTGCTTGTTTTTGTCAGGTTTGTCAAAGATTGGATGGTTGTAGATACGTTGTGTTGCCTCCGAGGCCTCTGTTCTGTTCCATTGGTCTATATCTCTGTTTTGGTACCAGTACCATGCTGTTTTGATTACTGCAGCCTTGTAGTATAGTTTGAAGTCTGGTAGTGTGATGCCTCCAACTTTGTTCTTTTTGCTTAGAATTGACTTGGCTATGCGGGCTCTCTTTTGGTTCCATATGAAGTTTAAGGTGCTTTTTTCCAGTTCTGTGAAGAAGGTCATTGGTAGCTTGATGGGGATAGCGTTGAATCTGTAAATTACTTTGGGCAGTATGGCTATTTTCACAATATTGATTCTTCCTAACCATGAACATGGGATGTTTTTCCATCTGTTTGTGTCCTCTCTTATTTCGTTGAGCAGTGGCTTGTAGTTCTACTTGAAGAGGTCGTTTACATTCCTTGTTATTTGTATTCCTAGGTATTTTATTCTCTTTGTGGCAATTGTGAATGGCAGTTCGTTCTTGATTTGGCTCTCTTGAAGTCTGTTATTGGTGTATAGGAATGCTTGTGATTTTTGCGCATTGATTTTGTATCCTGAGACTTTGCTGAAGTTGCTTATCAGTTTCAGGAGATTTTGGGCTGAGACGATGGGTTCTTCTAGATGTACAATCATGTCATCTGCAAATAGAGACAATTTGACTTCCTCCTTTCCTTTTTGAATATGCTTTATTTCTTTTTCTTGCCTGATTGCTCTGGCTAGAACTTCTAGTACTATATTGAATAGGAGTGGTGAGAAAGGGCATCCTTGTCTAGTGCCAGATTTCAAAGGGAATGCTTCCAGTTTTTGCCCATTCAGCATGATATTGGCTGTTGGTTTGTCATAAATAGCTTTTAATATTTTGAAATACGTTCTGTCAATACCTAGCTTATTGAGGGTTTTTAGCATAAAGGGCTGTAGAATTTTGTCAAAGGCCTTCTCTGCATCAATAGAGATAATCATGTGGTTTTTGTCTTTGGTTCTGTTTATGTGGTGAATTACGTGTATAGACTTGTGTATGTTGAACCAGCCTTGCATTCCTGGGATGAATCCTACTTAATCATGGTGGATAAGCTTTTGGATGTGCTGTTGAAATCGGTTTGCCAGTATTTTATTGAAGATTTTTGCATCTATGTTCATCATGGATATTGGCCTGAAGTTTTCTTTTCTTGTTGACTCTCTGCCGGGTTTTGGTCAGGATGATGTTTGTCTCATAAAATGATTTGGGAAGGATTCCCTCTTTTTGGATTATTTGGAATAGTTTCAGAAGGAATGGTACCAGCTCCTCTTTGTATGTCTGGTAGAATTTGGCTGTGAACCTGTCTGGACCTGGGCTTTTTTTGGGTGGTAGGCTCTTAATTGCTGCCTCAACTGCAGACCTTGTTATGGGCCTGTTCAGGGTTTCAGCTTCTTCCTGGTTTAGGCTAGGGAGGAGGCAAGTGTCCAGGAATTTATCCATTTCTTCCAGGTTTACTAGTTTATGTGCATAGAGTTGTTTGTAATAATCTCTGATGATGGTTTGAATTTCTGTGGAATCTGTGGTAATATCCCCTTTATCATTTTTTATTGCATCAATTTGGTTATTCTTTCTTTTCTTTTTTATTAATCTGGCTAGTGGTCTATTTTGTTGATCTTTTCGAAAAACCAGCTCCTGGATTTATTGATTTTTTGAAGGGTTTTTTGTGTCTCTACCTCCTTCAGTTCTGCTCTGATCTTAGCTATTTCTTGTCTTCTGCTAGGTTTTGAGTTTTTTCAATCTTGTTCCTCTAGCTGTTTCAATTTTGACGATAGGGTATCAATTTTAGATCTCTCCTTGCTTCTCATGTGGGCACTTATTGCTATATATTTTCCTCTAGAGACTGCTTTAAATGTGTCCCAGAGATTCTGGTATGTGTGTCTTCATTCTTGTTGGTTTCGAAGAACATCTTTATTTCTGCCTTCATTTCATTGTTTATCCAGTCAACATTCAAGAGCAAGTTGTTCAGTTTCCATGAGGCTGTGCGGTTCTGAGTTAGTTTCTGAATTCTGAGTTCTGACTCAATTGCACTGTGGTCTGAGAGACTTTGTCATGATTTCCATTCTTTTGCATTTGCTGAGGAATGATTTATTTCCAATTATGTGGTCAATTTTAGAGTAGGTGTGATGTGGTGCTGAGAAGAATGTATATTCTGTGGATTTGGGGTGGAGAGTTCTGTAAATGTCTATTAGGTTTGCTTCTTCCAGGTCTGAGTTCAGGTCCTGGATATCCTTGTTAATTTTCTGTCTGGTTGATCTGTCTAATATTGACAATGGGGTGTTAAAGTCTCCCACAATTATTGTGTGGGAGTCTAAGTCTCTTTGTAAGTCATTAAGAACTTGCCTTATGTATCTGGGTGCTCCTGTATTGGGTGCGTATATATTTAGGATCGTTAGCTCTTCTTGTTGCATTGATCCTTTTACCATTATGTAATGTTCTTCTTTGTCTCTTTTGATCTTTGTTACTTTAAAGTCCATTTTATCAGAGATGAGAATTGCAACTCTCCATTTGCTCTCCATTTGCTTGGTCAATCTTCTTCCAACCCTTTCTTTTGAGCCTTTGTGTATCCTTGCATGTGAGATGGGTTTCCTGGATACAGCACACCGATGGGTTTTGGCTTTTTATCCAATTTGCCAGTCTGTGTCTTGATTGGGGCATTTAGTCCATTTACATCTAGGGTTAATATTGTTATGTGTGAATTTGATACTGCCATTTTGGTGCTAGCTGGCTGTTTTGCCCATTAGTTGATGCAGATTCTTCATTGTGTTGATGCTCTTTACCATTTGGCATGTTTTTGGAGTGGCTGGTACTGGTTGTTCCTTTCTATCTGTAGAGCCTCTTTCAAGAGCTCTTGTATAGCAGGCCTGGTGGTGACAAAATCTCTGAATACTTGCTTGTTCGCAAAGGACTTTATTTTTCCTTCACTTATGAAGCTTAGTTTGGCTGGATATGAAATTCTGGGTTGAAAGTTATTTTCTTTAAGGATGTTGAATATTGGCCCCCACTCTCTTCTGGCTTGTAGGGTTTCTGCGGAGAGATCTGCTGTGAGTCTGATGGGCTTCCCTTTGTGGGTAACCCGACCTTTCTCTCTGGCTGCCCTTAGCATTTTCTCCTTCATTTCAACCCTGGTGAATCTGACGATTATGTGCCTTGGGGTTGCTCTTTGTGAGGAATATCTTTGTGGTGTTCTCTGTATTTCCTGGACTTGAATATTGTCCTGCCTTGCTAGGTTGGGGAAGTTTTCCTGGATAATACCCTGAAGAGTATTTTCCTGCTTGGATTCATTCTCTTTGTCGCATTCATGTACACCTATCAAATGTAGATTAGGTCTTTTCACATAGTCCCACATTTCTTGGAGACTTGTTCATTCCTCTTTACCCTCTTTTTTCTCTAATCATGCCTTCTCATTTTATTTCATTGAGTTGATCTTCGACTTCTGATATCCTTTCTTCTGCTTGGTTAATTCGTCTGTTGAAACTTGTGCATGCTTCGTGAAGCTCTCGTGTTGTGTTTTTCAGCTCCGTCAATTCACTTATATTCCTTTCTAAGTTGTCCATTCTCGTTAGCATTTTGTGAAATCTTTTTTCAAGGTTCTTAGTTTCTTTGCATTGGGTTAGAACATGTTCTTTTAGCTCACAGAAGTTTCTTACTACCCACCTTCTGAAGTCTGATTCTGTCATTTCATCACACTTATTCACCATCCAACCTTGTTCCCTTGCTGGTGAGGAGTTGTGATCCCTTATAGGGGGAGAGGTGTTCTGGTTTTGGATGTTTTCATCCTTTTTGCGCTGGTTTCTTCCCATGTTTATGGATTTATCTACCTGTCGTCTTTGTAGTTGCTGACTGTCAGATTGGGTCTCTGAGTGGACGTTCTGTTTGTTGATGAGGAAGTGATTTCTTTTTCTTAGTTTTCATTCTAACAGTCTGGCCCCTCTGCTCTAGGACTGCTGAGGTCCACTCCAGACCCTGCTTGCCTGGGTTTCGCCTGCAGCTGCTGCAGAACAGTAAGGGTTGCTACCAGTTTCTTCTTCTGCTGTCTTTGTCCCAAAAGGATACTCACCAAATATCAGTCTGATCTTTCCTTTATGAGGTGACTCTTTGGGTATACAGGGATTGGGGAGCTGCTTGAGGAGACAGTCTGTCCTTTATAGGAGCTCAAGTGCTGAGCTGTAAGCTCCGTTGTTCATTCAGAGCTGCTAGGCAGGTATGTTTAGGTCTGCTGCAGCAGAACTCATATACCCCTTTTTGTTCCCAGGTGCTCTGTCCCAGGCAGTTAGGGCTTTCTTTATGAGTTTCCATTGTGCTGCTGCCTTTTTTGCTTCAGGGCTGCCCTGCCCAGCAAGGAGGCAGCCTATTCACTGTCTGCCTGCAGAGGCTTTGCTAAGCTGCTGTGAGCTCCGTCTGCCCAGCTGCTGTGTGAACTTCCCTGCAGTCCTGTTTATATGGGTGTAGTTAGAATTGCCCCGGCAATAGTGGCCCACCTCTGTATTGGCGGACTCTCTCTGTAATGGCAGGTTGCCTTGGCAATGGCAGGCAGCCTCAGCAATGGCGGACTACCTCCGTAGTGGTGGAGTGCCTCGGTAATCGCTGACGCCCCTCCCCCACAGAGCTGGATGGTCCCGAGTTCAGCTGTGCTTGCTGTGAAACTCTCAATCCAGAGAGTTTCTGATTGCTGTTCTTTTGTGGGGGCGGGACCAGCCATGCCTGATCACGTGGCTCCCTGCCTCAGAGCCTTTTTTTTCTTTTTTAGTTGAACAGTCAACTCTATCCCAGGTGTTCCAGTCGCCTGTTAAAAAGGCGCCGGGATCTGTGTGATTTCGCTTGCGGCAACTCACTGTGCCAGCTTAAACAGCGGCACTGAGATTCGTGGTGCTTTTTTTTGCCCACAAATCTCCTGGCCTGGCTCCCTGTTCAGTCCCCTCTTTAATCAGATGAATGTGTGACTTCTCAGGGCTCCAATTGCCAGCCAAAAGGGCACCTGGACCAGTGTATTTTGTATGGAGAACCGCCGGCTGGGGCGCCGACAAAGCAGCGGCACGGGGCAAAGCAGCCGTGCCGGCCAAAAGAACCCCGCCGGCCACAACAGCCGCGCTGGTGACCCGTGGGGCTCCTCCACCTTGGAATCTCCTGGTCCATGGGCAATAAAAATGCGGCATCCACTCACCCTCTGCGCTTTCACTAGGAGCTGCAACTCCGAGCTGTTCCTAAACGGCCATCTTGGATCTTCCCCAATAAATGATTCCCTCATTTCTCCTTTGAATCTTGTCTTTGAAGTTAAATGATGCTGCCATATTCTTTTTCATGTTTGAATAACCAGACAGAGGACAAGCTCAGCCACTCTGTTTTTGTGTGATGTTTCTCCAGAGATGAAGAAATTTCTTAGGAACCTTGGTTCTATCCTACCTTCTTAGATATTCCTAGAAAATTCTGTCTATTCTCAAGCCTGAGAAATATTTGGTTGCTCCACTGGATTGATGAGCAAAGGGACAGGCCCGGGTTGAGAGGAGATGAATAGAAACACCCAGGGCTTCACTGGGGATCACGGGAAACCCACTCCAACTCTGCTGCTTGGCAAGGGGCTAAGTTGCCTGTCTGCTTCTGCTGGGTGAGCAGGTTACTGCCCAGGTGTTTTAGGAAGCATGGCAGTTGCTCAAACATAGCCCCATGCAACAGGCACTCCACAGCATTTACATATTCCTTTGTTAATCTACATGGCTGAGTGTCTCGTGGGAAATGAGTTATTGCAACAGTCCCCTTTCACCTTTTGCAAAAGGACATACACTTTTTTTTAAAACACACACCATTTTTAAGTGCACCATCTGTGAACATCATTACGATTAGAGATATGTACTTAGAATGAAAAGGATCCCAGTCTCATAGTGATTTTTAGCTACTGTGTACTTTCTTAATTAAAGAATACTGAGCACACACAATTATTTGTTGTTGTTCGTTACCTTTCCCGACCTTAGGAAGGGGGCAAGGTGGTCTTCGTCTTGTAGAGGCTGAGCAGCTCTGATGGAGGGCTGTAGACAACAGTGAAACCTCCTCCTTACAAAATGCCCTAGGGATAGCTGGGGGATTTCCTTGTCCTTAGAGGCCTCACCGACCTAGTGGAGGGACTTTTCTATTGAATGGAATGACCTTGCAACTCTGGCACTTTCCTCAGAAAACCATGACTCTATTGCTAAAGGAAGCATTCAGAGGTGCTGCTCTCCATAAAGTAGGTTAGATGCTAACATTGTACTTCATGTTCTTATTTAAGTATTATCAAGACCAGCCCTGTTGTTGGCCAATTGTCAGTAAAACCACTTACGGTGCATCAGTCTCTACAGTGTCCTGCTTAGACTCAGGATATGGCTTAGAATAAGGATCAAATAGCAGAGTATGTACTAAATCCACCACAGTGTTTCTCTGGAAATATGCGAGATTCTATGCCTTCTGAACTTAATTATCTTTCTGTTTTTTCCAGATAACTTGTTTAAACCCAAAGAACGGTGCATTTCAGAGAAGGAGATGCATATGCGATCTAAGAGGTACTTGGTTATTGTGTGGTGTGCAAAGAAGTTAGCGGCGGGGTGGGCTGGTCAGGTGGATTCAAGTGCCCTCCAATGGGACCACCACTTCTGGGTCCATGGTTAAGGTCTGAGGTCTTTTGGGCTGCAAATCTGATAAAACGGCTAAAGTGAGTACGGTAGTTGAAGTGTGCTTTTGAATGTTAATGCTGCTCTTGGAAAAACCTTAGGAAAGTGGTAGGTCTTGGATTCTGAACCAATCCAGTAATTGGTCTCGAAGAGATTCCCAGACTCTGAGCTGGAACTCCTGCACATTCCCATTGTCACTCTGGGCAGGAGCTATTTGCCACTGCACCTTTGAAGGCAATTTTATGATGGGGAGAGAAGCTATTTCTCCCGAGGGTCTGGACTGTGGCAGGAACTGAAGGAAAGGATCCAAACTTGGAGGCAGATGGCACTTGGGAGCCAGTGGAGACTTGGAGGGGCCATGAGCTGGGTTTCCTGGTGTTCCATCTCCAGCAGACCTGGCAGCCATGCTGCCAGGACATCCTCCCTATTCTGTTTGACCGGTGGCTGTTCAAGACTCCCAGTAATTCTCACCAATCTGGTGCACACAAAGGCTGCCATTCTTTCTGAGATCTGGCCTCTTAACCAAAATGTAATAGCTCAGCAGTGTTGGCCAAGTTCATGCAAGTAAAATGTCATTAGTTTATAATAAAATATCTAGCACAGGGAGGAATTATAATAATTAAATCAAATTGATAGCACACTTAAAGAAACCATTGAAATAGGAAGAATACTTTTCTCTCCACTTCAGGCATACAATTTCTGCTTTTGCTATGATTATATTATTTCCACGGTGATTAGATAACTTTGATCATCTATTGGGAGCCTCTTTGTAAATAAGGAAGTGAAAACGAGGAAAAGGGAGACATCCCATTAAAGACCTGATTCGTAGCATTCTAATTGGGGTTTTTAAAGGGCCACTGGGCTTTAAGACTTGCTATTTCAGAAGTACAAAGTTGCATATACCTCATGCCAGAACCATTCCCTTTTCAATTTACTGAAAATTTTCAGCCAAATCCTCCCCTTCCAGTCCCCAAACCCAAAGCCACCATTATGGAGCCTTGCAAACTAAGCAATTAAAATAATAGATCTCAAAGCAGCATAAATAGTCAGAGAGTATTGCCCTATCATTTTACTGAAGAGGAAACTGAGGCTCAAAGAGTACAAGTGGGCTAGGTGATGTTGCACCTCGAGTCATCGGCTTCCCCAAGCTGGTCTCTTCTGGTGGATCTGGCAATTGGGTTTCTGCTCTGCTCTGTGGATTGTACCCTGGGTGGGCTCTGACTCTGGCTCACCCACAGAATCACGTGGAGCTTTCCTTTTTTTATATTCTTTGCTATTAATTATATTGTTAATTACATATTTATTTGAAACATGCAAACAATGGAGATAAAGCTGAAGTCCCCTCATGAACAGCAGTTCCCCTTCCCGTTCCCAGTCCACTTTCCCTGCCCACCCCCAGCCCCTCATATACCCACAGTGATCTCTCCTGTGGATTCTGTCAGGCCTTTCTCTTTGCCTTAAAATAGACTTTTATTTGTGCATATATAGTTAAATGACTTTTAGCCGTGAATGTTATCATACTACTCATTATCTTTTGATAGCTTGCTTTTTCACTTTGTGTCTGTGAGTCCCTTCTGTGACAAACAGATTATTTTCCTTGTTGGTTTTGACTGTCTGCAGAGTGGTCCATTGTATAGATGGAAGTTCTTTTAAGAAAATACTGAATCAGAAGTATTTGATTCAGTAGGACCTAGGAGCCTTTATTTTAGACTTCCCAGATGTATTTGTCAGGGTTCCCCAGAAGGACAGAACTAATAGGATATATGTATATAAAAGGGAGTTTATTTGGGGAATTGACTCACAGGGCCACAAGGCAAAGCCTCACAATATGCAAGCTGGGGAAGAGAGAAGCCAGTAGTGCTCAGTCTGAGTCCAAAAGCCTTAAAACCGGGGAAGCCAACAGCGTAGGCTTCAGTCTGTGGCCAAAGGTCTGAGAGCCCCCAGCAAGCTACCAGTGCAAGTCCAAGAGTCCAAAGGCCAAAGAACCTGGGAGTCTGATGTCCAAGGGCCGGAGGGGCAGGAGAAGGAGCATCCAGCATGGAAAAAGAAGGAAGCCAGAAGACCCAGCAAGCAAGGTTGCCCTGCCTTCTTCTGCTTTGTCCCAGCCATGCTGGCAGCTGATTAGATGGTGCCCACCCACATTGAGGGTGGGTCTTCCTCTCCTAGTCCACCGACTCAAATGCCAACCTCCCTTGTGACACCCTCAGAAACACACCCAGAAACAATAACTTGCCAGCCATCCAGGAATCCTTCAAGTCAATCAAGTTGACACCTGATATTAGCCACTCTGCCAGGTGATTGAGATGGTCAGTATCAGAAAGGTCAGTCTATACGGATCGGAGGAAATGCCCACTGCAGAGCTTTGAGACATGCCCGTTTTCCTACAAACTCCCTTACAGTTTTCCTCCTAGTCCTTTCTAGAATCATTCCTGAATGTGGCAATTATGTGTTCATTTTTTCATGCATTCATTCAACCCATGTTCATGCCTACAGGATGCTAGACACTCTGCTAGGCACGAGCATTTCCAGGATCTCACTCGTAGCTTGATGTCATATGGTTGAGTGATAGCGTTGTGTAGTAAGAGTCAAACAGATCAAGGTTCAAATCCCAGCCCACCGCAAGCCAGCCAAGGGACTTCCTATCAGTCTCCTGATCTCACTGTGGCTTGGGTTTCTCATTTGTATAACCGTGGGACACTATATGCCTCTTCCAACTGTGGTGAAGATGAAAAGAAATAATTCATGTCAAACAATTCAAGCCTAGTGCCCAACACCTAAGCAAAGACTGTCATCATCATTTTTCTACATGGTCCTTATCATTTTAATGGTGGAACATCTCATCTATATCTTGTCTGGCTTTCAAGCACAAGAGAGAGAAAGATGTTTTAGCCGAGTGTCACACATACAGCAACCCAAATGCTCAGGCTACAGTGACTCTGATGTGTCCGTGGATTATAGTGAAATTTAGCTGGCATCAGAACATGAAGTGTCTGCTAGAAAATAGGAAAGAAGTGTCCAGAGGAAGATCCTTTGGGCCCTCAGTTAAAAGTGCAATAGATTGGGAGGTAAAAACACACACACTCATATGTGATTTATTCCAGTATTATAGTTCCTGCCACTTCCATTTATTTGTTGTTCCTTTTCTAAGTCACAGGAAGGCAAACACTGAGTGGTAAGAAGGTATTTGGAAACCAGTTTACTATCAGAATACTAAAACAGTAGGTTTAGAATCCTTCATTTTATGATTAAGTTATTATCATAGAGAATGGAGGGACAGAAACATTGACTGCTAAATAAGCAGCTGGCCTCTCCAGCTTTGCCCCTGGTGGGACTGGACAAAGTGCCATCCCCTGCCTTGCAGCGGCTTCTGGGTATGGTTAGGAAAGCCCTTCGTCCTGGCATCCTGCAGCTGAGAGCTAGCCCATAAGCAGCGGTCTTCCCTTTGAAATGTACGAGCCTGCCGACAGGCCAGGATGCAGCCCCACGGCGGAGCCCGCTGTCAGCTACCATCCCAAATGTTTTCCGAATCTGTTTCAGAATCTATAATAACTTGCCGGAAGTTAAAAAGAAGAAAGAAGAACAAAGGAAAAGGGTGATCTTACAAAGTAACAGACTCCGTGCCGAAGTCTTCAAAAAGGTAATGGCCTCGTTGCCAGCAGGTGTGATGTGTGTGGGGCACAGATGCCGAATCTGAACTTGACATCTTTGTTTCCCTTTTGCTCTAGCAACTGCTGGACCAACTCCTTCAAAGGAATGCGGTCTAGCCGCAGGCTGCGCTGCTGGCCGTGCTACCTGGACCTGGGAGGACTTCACATGCCGGATAACCCATTAAACTTAGCATTATCTTCATCATGGGAAAACACTTATTTTACTTTTGATTTTTTTTTTCCATAAGGAAAACATCACTTCCTGAATTACTGCCCAAGCCAAACATAAACAATAATCCTGGAGGAAACTGGCCAGGAATCTGTTGTGGGGAAACCCCCTCGACGTAACCCACTAGATCCAGTCCCCTTCGTGTTTCTGCTTCTGAATTGTACCTTTTGCTTCTGATTTCTTCTCCCCTGCTGTTTCCTGCCAATCAGAGAGGCCTTACAGAAGCAAGTTTGCTTAGATCCCTGGGAAATATTTTACATCAAACCTTTGGGATCCAAACCCATCTCCTTTTAAGTACCAATCCCAACACCTGACAGTTATGCAAATGCAAAAATGTGTGTCATCATAGAGCATATTTTAAAACTTTCTGACCATGTGCACCACCCAGTGCTAGAGACTGGCTTGGAAACCAGTGGGTGCAATGCCCGAGGCTGTGGAACAAACAGCCCGTCCCTTTGTGACCTGGAACAGTCAGAGTGGCCCTCAGCCACCCCCGCCCGCAGCACCATTCCTCACTAGGGAAAAGAATCCATTTCTATGGAAGCTCTAACGTAACTTCAGTGTTTTCTACAACACTCCACGCCCTGCCCCATTAAAAAAAAAAAAAAAGTTGTTTTGTTAAGAAATAGCCTAATGGCTCCAACTTTGCTTATCCGTTCTTTCAAATGTTTATAATATACATTATTTATAAATATGTGTGTTTGGGGAGCTAAGAACAAGCTAGTTTTTACAATACAAGTGGAAATAAATGCAATTATTATAAACATGCAAGTATTTCCCTGTTATGTATTCTGTTATGAAGTAGACAGCCAAGATAGAGAACATAAGGTATAAAATGCTGCCCAAGGCCCAGCAGGTACCACCGACCTGCTCCCCATCCTCTTCCGCTTCTGACCACCATGAAAGTCCTTGTGCTTCTAGATGCTCCAGTGGGGAATGTTGCCTCGTAGACAGCTGGTAAGAGAAAAGCTGGGAAAACCATTGAGAGCAAGATTTAGGATCCTGAAGACTCCAAATCTTACCAGGATTCTCCCTGGGAATGAAACGAAAGTTTTGGGGATGGAGAAGGAGCCCGGTGACACCTCTGTCCTTCCCTGAAGCTGTCACCCTTCCTTCCCTCCTCCCACTGCTATACATACTGTCCTCTCTGAAATGCCTTTCTCTTACCCATCTGCTGCAAACTGTTTAAAATCCCACCCTGGGGTCCTCTCCTGACACCATGTCCTCTCTGCCTTCTTTCAGTATGAACTAGAGACCTCACATCAGCACGCACTGCATTAGACCCGTGCCTTCCTGCCCACACAAGCGCCTGACAACACTGTGAAGCATGGAAGCTCGGGAACCCAGCTGCCTGGTTTCCAATCTTGGCTGCTGCTCCCTGGAATGTGGCCTTAGGCAAGGCTGTCAGTCTGGGTCCAACTAGGAAAGAGAAACCACACAGGCATTTGAATGGAAAAGTTTACTATATTTAATCATTAACCTTAATAGCAGATTAGAGTAGTGAAGGTTGGCTAGAAAGTAGTAAAGAAAGCCCTGAAGAATATGGGTGGGTACAGCAGATACAAGGAGTCCTAGAAAGAGTGTCCCTCCTAGCCCTGGGCTGAGAGGGAACCGCAGTGACTTGGAGGTGATGGAGAAGTTTTTGTGGTGGCATGCCAATGGAACTTGTTGAAAATCTAAAAGTCTCTCTGGAACTTGCCAGAGATCTGCCCTCTAGGATGCACAAGGAGCTATCTCCTTGGAGGCACTGCTGCAAAACCACCTCAGGGAGGGGGCTGGGGAAGCAGCTGGCTATGAGTGCTGCTAGCCACTTGCCACCTGCAGGGCCTAGTGCTGGAGCTGGCTGAGCAAATGCACTATCTCTGGGAAGCTGCACCCTTTTCTCCCACAGTTTCTCTCTCTCAGTTTCTCTCTAGCATGCTCTACTGGCAAAGCCTAACATTGTGTCAGCTGGCTAAGGGAAAATATTTAAAGGGCCTGGTTCCATTTTAACAGAGCAGGCAAAAAGGGTGAATTTGGAGGTGAGAGAGAATATAATCAATATCTGGCACAGCAAGTTATTTAACCTTGCCTTTGTTTCCTCAACCACAAAATGCAGACAATTATAGTGCTCCCTTCATATGGTGGTTATGGGAATTGAATAAGTCAGTGAGTGTTGAAGGCTTAGAAGAATCGCTAGCCTAAAGCAAACACGTCATGAGTGTTTTCTATTCTAAGTAGAGGTGGAAGTTAAGACTGTCTTGGGAAACCTAAGAGCACAAGGGCTGTGAGTTGCTCCTCCTGTAATCCCTCAACTTTGTAGTGAGTGCTACACAAGACCATTAAACTCATGCATACTGCTACAACAACATCAGCCAATGTAAATAGGGTGCTTCATAAATTCCTTCATTTTATGTTCTTCTCATTCTCAGAAACCATTTCGGCAGGGTCACAAGCTTACCTTCAGGTTAATTTCTACTTTCTTGAACTCGTTAAGTCTCTTCCAGGATGTCACACTGAATTTCTATTTATACTTTAAGTGATTTCTTAAAAAACATTTAAATCAAATATATGATATTAGTTAAAGACAGTCTTTCCAGATAAAGATCCTGCACATGGCAAGATATGGTGGCTTATGCCTGTAATCTCAGCACTTTGGGAGGCCAGGATGGAAGGATCACTTGAGCCCAGGAGTTCAAGACCAGCCTGGATAACCTGGTGAAACCCTGTCTCTACAAGAAATAACAAAAATTAGCCAGGCTGATGTTTTAATTTTTTGAAGAGACAGGGTCTCCCTATGTTGCCCAGGCTGGTTTCAAACTCCCAGCACATCTCTTCTTATTTTTCAACATCCTCAGAGAGTTCCTAAAGCTTTTCCCAATCAATCATTTAAACTCAGGGCCCAACCACTTCTAGACTGTTCTATGACACTTTTCAAGAAGTGGATTTATGTTATTTGACATTTAAAGAGAGAATGGAATGCCTGTTGGAGCCAACCTTCAAAAATGCCCACAAAGAATCTCATCCCCTTTGCAAATCCAATGCCCAACCTTAAAATCTAAAGAATAAACAAACATCAGTTTGAGAGGAAATGCCACTGAGTCACGTACTTCTGAGAGCAGGTCTTAGCTAAGGTGGCTAGGATGGAGAATTAGGGGAGGTATATGACAGCTGGTGCTGGTCTTTCCTCTGGGCAGCTAGCTCAGGACAAAGCTGGAAACTAAGGTTTGGGTGTCTGTTGCACTAATTTTTTTTTTTTTTGCTTGTTATTGTCATAGTTGTCTTTCAATGCTGAGAAAGGAATTTCAGATAGCCAGTATTTCTTTTTTGTTATGAAAAATGTTAGCAGAGATATAATGTAATAATATTATAATTCATACAAAAGGAAAGCCCTGAAGAATCGTAGCCGCTGTCCTTTATATTTCACTCAGGAGCTGGTTACCCATTTTCTGAATTCTGTTATTAAAATCAGACTTCAGGGAATACTTTGAGGATTTGGAAAATTCTAAATAGAATTTGCCATTGTAACTTCAATCATTAAATTCTGTTCTGGAATAGATTTATTTACATCTGAGTCTGTTTCAGTTCTGGCCTAAAACAATTCTTCAGTGATATAGCCAGCAGCAAGGGGTAAAGATGGTTGGAGGATTTCATGAGCTTAGACCAAGAAACATCTGAAATAATGTGAGGTGCCCAGGTGGCGACAGCACCAGGCCATCTCACTGTGGTCTCCGTGACTTCATGTCGAAGGAGCAATTTCTATTTTGGTTGTTTTCTCTGCCAGCCGGTAATGGAATAATGGAAAAACAATTGCCTTGGTTTTGTTAGACAGTGTCTAGAGCCAACCAAACTTCCTGGAGGTTCGCGCGCTCCCTGAGTGAGTCAGCAAATGTTTGCTCCGTTGTAACAGGGCTCTTTGAAGGAACTATTTGTGAAACAGCCAGTTGTGGGACAGCGGTTAAGACTTTGATGCCTTAAGCTCTCCCATGTCAACACTTGGTATAAAAGCTGCAGGCAATGGCCTGGTCTCTGACTGCATCCAACGACCAACGGTCTGACTAGGAGGCACGTCGGAGGCAGAGCAAGAGAGGAGGAAGTGGGGTGGGGTGGTCACCCAACAGGAGGTATCTGACAGTTGGTACGTGAGAGCTCTGGGTTCAGGAAATACAAGAAAAATTCTCCACTGTGGGTCTGTGTGAGTGTGTCTGCATGAGCATTAAAAGCAAAGGAAATAGTCTGTTCGGTGATTAAAATGAGCTCATTAGCAGAGGGGTCTACATTATAGAGTCCACTGTATATGTGCTTTTATCAACACTTGATAATTACCCACAAATGTCTAGCTCTAATAGAAACCTTTTGGAAGTGGCTATCAGTGGCTGGAACAGCCCATACCGGGGACTGAATGGCTTTGGAAATCTCCCCAGCCTTCTCCTGAGTGTCCCATGCCGATGGAACATTTCCCTACTCAGGCAGGAGAGCAGGCTGCCTGGAAGTCCCTTGCTGTTCCATCATATCTCCCCTGTCTCCCCACAGTCGCTGCTTGTTTGGGAGTGGGGGACTCCTTTGCTCACACAGATGTTTCAGCCACATGGAATGGAGCCACGACTTTGGTGTGTCACTTCTGAAATTCGAGGATTATTTTTCAAGTCATGTCAATTGCCTCAGGCACCATTTTGATCCTGAGACCCCCAAGAGACGGTCTTAGTAATTGCCTGGAGTGCGTGTTGGGCAGGGGGGTTGGAATCCTTCTATTTTTCTTCCTTCTCTGAGGTTTTCCCATACACATTCTGGATGCGGCCATGAGCTGCCAAGGTGCAGGCAGCAACATGGCGTCAACCCGTGGCCCATCTCTTAGATCTTTGCGCATCAGGAGCTTGCAGAGCGGAGAGGGGAGGAAGAGACCGGACCAGCCTCTAGAATCTTAAAAAATGCCGGGTTATTCTTATCAAAGCTTAAAAGGAAAGAAAAGGCAGCTTATGATCTGAATTGCCACTGAGAAAAAAAAAAATGAATGTCTTTAAATCATTTTTATTAAATAGCACCAAGAGCAAATGGCATTGGAAAAAGTGTCCTTTTGATGACTTTCAGAGCATTTTTCCTCTGTTTAAACATCTCTACTTTCCTGACATGCCTGAAATGGTACAACAGCTGTAACTAACATCAGGGAAAAGATATTACAACTGTCACCCATGTTAACTCCATACGCCGGGTAATATCCTTTCATCAAAGCCAGTGGGGCTGCCTGCTTTACCTGCCCAGTGATGTCAGTGAGAGGGAAATTATAAATCTTTTCACAGCTGCCGATTTATAAAGAAAGAAACCCACACTTTTGTGTTATATCCACTATGGTTCCTCTTGACTGATGTTATCACATGGGTACCAAAGGAATTAGTGATGACAGCCCGCTTACCGGGTACACGTTGCCAAATATGTGCTTAACATTAAAAGCTACTGATTGCATAGACAGAGGTTTTGTGTTTGTTTTTGTTTAAAAATATACCCAAAGGCGAGTAAAGCCAGATTTAATTATTATATGCTGACATAATTAAAATACCCAGTCTTGTTCTCTCAGCTGACATGTTTGTTAAATCAAAATGACAGAACAATTCAGAATATTTGTCTGTTATTGGTTATTTTTTCTTTTCTTTTTTTTTTTTTTTTTTTTTTT
>NW_022436953.1:29426599-29495891 GCF_009761245.1 Sapajus apella | reverse complement strand
TTTTTTTTTTTTTTTTTTTTTTGGTAGCATGTGACATTGCATCGAAAGACTGAGCCTAGCTCTTTACAATGGAAAACAAATGCTTTTTCGTGGATTGAACTGAGGTGTGTGGACACCAGTGTTTCTAGGTGGCAGCATTGATTCAGATGGTGCTGCATGTTGAATCATTGAAGCATTTTTTTCTGATGGGGGTGTATCAACCCTAATTATCAATTAGCAGTTGATTAATATTCCCCCTCCACCCACCCTCTCAGCACAGGAAGTGTTTTCTGATCAGTTGCTGAACAATCTCTAAACAGAGACAAGAACCTGAGCAGAAAACTGCTGAAACCAGCGCACATTCTGAACATTTCTCAAAATAATAGCTTATGTTTGTTTTTTTCTAAGCACTAACCAAGTGACAGTCACCTGTCATGGACTTATGTGTTCTGCTGGATCACTGCAGCCTCAACTCATGCAAATCAATTATTACCTCTTCATATCCCATTCCCGACCTGGCCCTTTTAGGAGCTTCCACCCTACTGCTAACTGGGGACAGCAAGTTAGCCTCTTGTCTCATCTGAATCCTTTGTAGGTGCTGTCAGTGGCTAAAGCAGCCCACACGTGGGACTGAATCACTTTGGAAATCGCACCCCCCCAAGCATTCTCCTGAATCAAACAGTTCCATTTCATGTACATGTCCTATCAGTTTGAAGTGAAGCCCTGCTGAGGCTCACACTTGGCCTCTCCGAGTTCTGCCACTACCACCTCCTTCCCAAGCTTGTGGCTAGCTTCATGATGGGGCTTCCTGGGGAGGGGATGGGTGGGACAGAGTCTCAGCTCTGTGTCCAGGTCCTTGGGTAGCAATGGAACTGCTATGGACTGAATGTTTACATGTTGAAGCTCTAATCCCCAGTGTGATTGTCTGTATTTGGAGATGGGGCCTCTAAATAAAGTAATTAAGGTTAAATGAAGTCATAAGGGTGGCGTCCTGATCTGATAGAATTAGTGTCCTTATAAGAAAAGACCCCAAGGAGCCTTCTCTGTCTCTGCCTCTGCCTCTGCCTCTGTCTCTCTCCGAGAGCACACAAGGAAAAGGCCCTGTGAGATGATAGCAGCCTACAAGCCAAGAGAAGAGACCTCAGAATGAAACCTACTCTTCCAGCACCTTGATCTTGGACATCTTGGCCTTCAGAACTGTGAGAAATCCATTCCTGTTATTTGAGCCACCCAGTTGGTGGTATTTTGTTATGGTACCCCAAGTCGACTAACATGGGACCTTTGCTGTCCTCAGTGGTGACAGGGTCCCTTGCCCAATCTACTGGCATCTGTAGACTGCTACTCAAGTCTACAGCAGGGGAACTCTCAGCTTGCTGACTGTGCTCCACCTTTGCATTCACAAGGACTATGTGTCCCCCTGAGGTCAGCCATGACTCCCATAAACCCAAGGCTCTGTCGTCTAGTTTGCAGCCCCGGGCTGGAGGAGGACTCTGCTGGTGCTGGCACAATGCTGGGTAAGTTAGGCAACCAGTACCATCAGCTACCTTCCCCATCTACCCCTGTGGTCTACAGGAGCCACCTGATACCTTCCTGCACGTGCCATGGAAGGGGATGGAAACCTGCTGGAGAAACAAGCTGGTGGAGGTGGATATCTCCCCAGGTTATATCCTGAATTCTCTCTGCCCTGGGCATATTGGGCCTCTGGGACCTAGGCCCATAGGCAGAGCTCTTGATATGCTCATGGAATTCCAGAAAATCACTCCCCACTCCCCCACAAGGCCTGGTTTTCAAGACAACTGTGTCATGAAAGATGTCAAGTGAGTAGGTTTTAGGGCTCAATGGCCCCTTTTTTATTTTGTGAGGTTTCTCCATTACTTTCTTTTCTAAGGGAAAAAGTCTCCTGGCAAATGAACAGCTGTTCCTTATGCGTTTAAGACTCATGGCCAATCCACACTGATTATTCTCAGGAGAGCCCTGGGAGCTGGGCAGTAGGTAGGCTCTGGACTGACTTCCTTTTAATAGGGGCCATAGGTTGGTGGGTGTTAGTCACCGTTTTCAAAGCCAGATGCAATTGGAATATGATGAAATCAGAATCACTAGTTACAGTCCCCTAACTGTCATCTTGAAGACAGACTAACATATCTCTGTACAGGTCAGCTCACCCAGACAGCTTCCTCCAGCTCTGAAACAGATCGATTGAGCACCAGATGAAGTTGGCGTGGATGGGAGATGTGATGTATAAGAGGTATTTCCTTTAAAATATTAGACTTAATCGGCATGAGAAGATGGCCATGCTTTGGGAAGCAAGGGAACCATACGTAGGTTTACATCTCCCATCTGGTCCTGCCTCCAGGGCAGAGGCTGGAGTGGAATGATGAGCAGTCATTCAACTGCTGGTGAAATTGTCCTCTGTCTTCCTCCCCAAGCTCATCTCTGAATTAAGAGAAGCATGCACATGTGAAGCGCTTCCCCTGAATAGTCCCCATTGTACGTGAGGAGATGGAGTAAGCCAGAGACCACGTGTAACTCGCACAGGGTATTTCATGTTGGTGGGTTGGGACGGAGCCTTCATCCACGTGTGTTTCCCTCCTGAACTCTGAGCTCTTATGTAGATATCATGCTGCAGATGGTGTACATGTGTCTAAGAATTAAAGACACAGATTTTCAGGTTTCACTAAAATGTTCAGTAATTCTACTGACCCCAAAAGCCTTAAATTATAGAATAGGATCCCTCAAAGCTTTAGGGAAATAAAATTTAAAAATATTTGCCTTGGAAAGTTGCATCTTTAGCAGAATAAGGAAGGATTACGTGGGGTTATCATGATGTAGGTTTATTATGATGTGGGAATCGTGGAGGGTGTGATGTTTCAACTAAACTGAAAGCAACCTGCGGGCAGGGCTATGTCATGATTCTCCTCCCTAGAAACTGGCACCTCCGGGTATCAGGACATTCTCCTTACTCCAGTGTCACCAACCATCAGGGCTTAGTTTTTCCCTTACATCACCAGCTATTTCTCATCCTCTTCCCTCTGTGTCTCACTCCATCTAGAAAAGCAAACATTGCTCGAGTTCTCTCCTCAAAGTCAAAGATAATGGGACAGGCAGACCCTTTTCAAATTCTGAGCAGAAATTGCTGCTACATTTGAATCCGATTCTAAGAGGTGAGAAAGGCTTCTTTTCTTCCCTAACTTGTATTTTAAGTTCAGGGGTACATTTGCAGGATGTGTAGGTTTGTTACATAGAAAAACATGTGCCATGGTGGTTTGCTGCACAGATCATCCCATCATCTAGATATTAAGCCCAGCATCCATTAGCTATTCTTTCTGATGCTCTTTCTCCTCCAGCCCCAGTGTGTGTTCTTCCACCCATGTGTCCATGTGTTCTCATCATTCAGCCCCACTTGTAAGTGAGAACATGTGATATTTGGTTTTCTGTCTCTGAGTTAGTTTGCTGAGGATAATGGCTTCCAGCTCCATCCACATCCCTGCAAAGGACATAATCTAGTTCCTTTCTATGGCTGCATAGTATTCCATGGTGTATGTGTACCACATTTTCTTTATCTGGTCTATCATTAATGGGCATTTGGGTTGATTCCATGTCTTTGCTACTGTGAATAGTGCTGTAATGAACATACACATGCATGTATCTTTATAATAGAATGATTTACATTCCTTTGGGTATATACCCAGTAATCGGATTGCTGGGTCAAATGGTATTTCTGCCTCTATGTCTTTGAGGAATTGCTACACTATCTTCCACAATGGTCGAACTAATTTACACTCCCAACAGCGTAAAAGTGTTTCTTTTTCTCTGCAATCTCGCCAGCATCTGTTGTTTGTTGACTTTTTATTAGTAGCCATTCTGACTGATATGAGATGGTATCTCACTGTGGTTTTGATTAGCATTTCTCTAATGATCGGTGATGTTGAGCTTTTTTACTTGTTTTTTGGCCTCATGTATATCTTCTTTTGAGAAGTGTCTGTTCACATCATTTGCCCACTTTTTAATAGGGTTGCTTGTTTTTTTTCTTGTAAATTTGTCTAGGTACCTTGTAGATGCTAGATGTCAGTCCTTTGTCAGATGGATAGGTTTCAAAAATGAGAAAGGCTTCTTTTTTTTTTTTCTTTAGACAGAGTCTTCCTCTGTTGCCAGGCTGGAGTAAAGTGGTGCGATCTCAGCTCACTGTAACCTATGCCTCTCAGTTCAAGTGATTCCCCTGCCTCAGCCTCCCAAGCAGCTGGGACTACAGGCACGCACCACTATGCCCAGCTAATTTTTTGTATTTTAGTAGAAATGGGGTTTCACCATGTTGGCTAAGATAGTCTCGATCTCCGGACCTTGTGATCCATCCACCTTGGCCTCCCAAAGTGCTGGGATTACAGGTGAGCCACTGTGCCCAGCTGAGAAAGGCTTCTAATACACACCTGCAGATCAGTGCCAGTCACATGCCCCAGGCCATGATTCTCCATCGGTGCTAAGACGTTCTTTTAGTGGATATCTCAGCATTAACGTGTTCAGGTCTGTGAGGGACATGAGTGGTGGTTAAGCAAAAGAGGAGGTCCTGACAGCAACAACCTGGACCAGAAAGCAGAAACAGCTTCCTGAATTCTGAACCTTCCAGGTTTCATCAGTGGAGGTGCTTTATACTTGATAAAAACTGGGCAAGGTGCTGGCAAATATATGTCACAACTGCCCTGTGATACAAAGAAGCGAGATTCAAAGTTTATAACTTTCTCATCCTTCTGTAGAATGCACGCATTTCCCTAAACACATATATTATTAATAGCTCATCAAATATTAACTCCATCTAAAAATGCATTATTAACAACATAATGAGTGCAATACACATATCAGTTTTCTCTAGACACTTTATTTAGAAACCCCAAGCTCTTTTGTTGTTGATGCTGGTGGAAAGAGACATTGCTAGAAATGTTGATTTGTAACAATCAAGAAAGTTCATGATCTTGTGGTCGAGGAGTCAACACAGACTCCATAGTTTCGTCCAAAAGGCAAGATTTCAAATCAAAGACTGCTCCCCAAAGTTGAGAAAACACAGAAGTACTGTGGAAGCAGCACATCGTTAGAGATGCATTATGTGTTGTTTTGTTTGGTTTTGTTTGTGGGCGCTTTCTAAGATGGGATTTAAAGGCCAGGGACCATAATTAGGCCTACCACAAATGATGTCATTGTCATACTTAATGTATGTCCTTAAAGACATCATAACAAGGTTCACAGTGACAGTTTACTCATTGCTGCAAGCTTGTAGGCACCACTTTCTGCTGTAAAACAATGCTCTGGCTTTGCTCTTTGAAGATAAGCCCTGAAAAATCCGCAGTATGTATTTTCATAAACCATCAGTATTAGAAGATGCACATCATAATTCAAATCTCTGAAGAGGAAGAAGGAAGATGTTGACTTCAATCTTCATTTAGTCCTGTTATGGGACTTCCAGAACCTGGAAAAAGCTCATCCCTACAGCTGGCTGAAGGATATTGTCCTGGGAGGGGCAGCTTTCACATATGGTTTGAATTCAATTAGCCAGCTCCTCTGAGAGCCACTAGAGCACCATTCAGGACACTCCTTCTTGAATTCTCATTTGCAGCCTTGCAAATAATTTTCAAAGGTCGTTAGACCATAAGGAGTTTTCATTACCCTTCATTCAAGTCAACAGCAAACACTTACTGATTGAGCGCCCACTTGGTGCCCTCTGCTAGGCACTTCCAGCTACATCCAGAAAGGGATGCAGTGTAAAAAATTAACATGACTAGAAGCAGCAGCATATGGAAGGTAAAATCTTTCTAAGAAGTGCAATGGAAGAAACATTTTCACAAATGTTAAGCTGTAAGTAAATTTAAAAAGAAAAATGAAGAAAAGACAAATTTGATTATACAAAAATGAGGAAACTGCTTGCTATGGTCTGAATGTGTTTCCCCCAAATTCATATGTTGAAACTTAATCACCAATGTGAGAGTATTAGGAGGTAGGGCCTTTAGGAGGTGGTTAAATCTCTGCCTTCATGAATGGGATTGGTGCCCTTATAAAAGAGGTGCAAGGAAGCTGTTCATCCATTCCACCACATGAGGATACATCCAGAGGTGCCATCTGTGAAGCAGACAGTGCTCTCACCAGACATTGAACTAGACATTGAACCTAAATCGGTCTTGACTTTGGACTTCACACCCTTCAGAACTGTGAGCAATAAATTTCTGTTTTTTATAAATTATCCAGTCTAAGGTATCTTGTTACAGCAGCCCAAACATACTGAGACACTCTTGAATGTCTAAAGACACTGTAAACAAAATTAAAAAGGGAAATGGCAAAATGGGGCAAATATTTAAACCATACAGGGTAAGGTCCTTTATGAAAGCGTCATATAGTTCAGTAAAGGAAAAACAGCCCCACAAAACATGGTTCTAGAACATAAGCCCTTCACAGAAGAAGTGCAAATCGCTGACAAACATACAAAATACTAAGAAGAGCTAACGTTCGAAGAAATACAGTAAAAATATTAAACATTTAAGCCTATCAATTTTTCCTCTTTTTTCTTTCTTTTTTTCTTTTTTTTTTTTTAGATTCAAAGAAAGCCATTCGTGAAAGCACACAAAACACTGTGATGTGGAGGAGATGGGGTCATTGCCTGCTTGTCCATGCCCTGTTCTAGGAAATCTGTCCTCTTTCCAGCCTACCTACCCACCCATTACTTCTCCGACCTATACTCACCATGGAGAGCAGCTCACCAGCAAGGACCTGGAGTGTGGGGCCTCATACTCTAGCAAATCAAAGGCTCCCGGGAGCTGAGTGAAGGGGGAGAGCCTTCACGCAGAACTAGAGCCTTGCAGAGAAGCTGCTAGCCCACTAAGCAGAGGCTGGAGCAGAGGGGATGGCTGTAGAGACAACACACACACACACACACACACACACACACACATACACACACACACACACACACACACACACACACACACACACTCTCTCTCTCTCTCTCTCTCTCTCTCTCTCTCTCTCTCTCTCTCTCTCTGCCTGGGCTCTGTAGGTGGACAAGGCCAGATTGTGCTTCCTCCAGTTGGAGGCACTGAGATTCCCCCGACAAGCCTGCAATGGGCCCTGCATCTCACCTGAGCTGCTTTGAGCTGGGCTCTGTTTTCAGCAACTGACAGAGCCGTGCTCCTGCATTGCTGGGGGAGAGCGTGTTGGAACATTTCCAGGGCACGTGGCAATTTGTGTTAGCAGCTTTCAGCTGGGAGTGTTTTTCAACCCAGCAATCACCAGTAAGGGAATTTATCAAAGATATGACTAAAGATTTGTGTCCAGGGACACTTACTGAAATGTTATTTTTTATAAGTGAAAAATTAGAAACAACTTAAAAAGCTCCACAGGAAGGAAATTGTTTATCTCCTTAAGATGGTATACAGGGGTCGCGGTAACATATCCATGGTGGACTGTGACCTGGCAAAGCCTGCTGCTGAAAAAGCTAAATAATATGAACCCTAAATTGGCAGAAAATGATGTTTTTATGCATAAAAACACTGAAAGTGTATCATCTAAAATATATTAATCTTTTATTTTGAACTAATATCACTTGTATAGGTGAGCTGCAAAAACATTACAAGGAGTGCCCATGTGTCTTCACCTCAGCTCACCAGTTCAGCGGTTCTTGACACGTTGCAACATTTGCCTTATTCTCTCTCCATACATACAATTCCTTCATAAATAATTCTTATTATATGGTTACAAAATAATCTTACATAATATATACATATATAATATGTATATGTGTATTACATAACATACATATGCTATAGATTTTATATAACATAGTATCTATTTTATATAATATGTGTGAACATGTATATTATTAAAAATGTAACATGCATGTTCTTTAAAATCACATGCATTATTTTTCTGAACTATTTGATGGTAAGTTGCAGAAATCATGCTTTTACCCCGAACAGTGACCTTCAAATGTTATTTATATTTTTTGCCTCTTTGTTTATTCTACATTTCCCAAGTTTTCTATCTTTGTAATTAGGTAAAAATAATAACATATGTTATCTCAAGAAGTAAATCACAACTGTTTACTTCTGAAATTCTTTAAGTAATTTAAAAATTACTGGATACACAATAAGTTGATGTATTCTTTTGAAATAAATTTAGGAATACATATGTTAAGCTTTAAAGATGTATATTTCCTTTGAATAAATAATCCTTCTGGGACACTATTCTAAGGAACTATTCTAAAATCGCAAAAGGGCAAGATAAACAAAATGTATTTATAGTATTCATTTAAGAGAAAAAAAGTCAGTAATCCAGATGTCTAACAACAGAGAAATGGTTATGAAAACTAGCACATCCTTCTGAAGAAAAAGTGTATGTCCATTAAAATGGCACCTGTGGCCAGGTGTGGTGGCTCACCCTTGTAATCTTACTTTGCGAGGCCAAGGTGGGCAGATGGCTTGAGCTCAGGCATTCAAGACCAGCCTGACCAATATGGCAGAAACCCATCTCTACTAAAAATACAAAAATTAGCCAGGCGTGGTGGCAGATGCTTATAATCCCAGCTATTTGGGAGGCTGAGGCATGGGAATAGCTTGAACTCAGGAGGCAGAGATTGCCGTAAGTAGAGGAGTGCCACTGCACTCTAGTCTGGGTTACAGAGCAAGTAAGAATCTGTCTCAAAAAAAAAAAAAAAAAAAGGCGCTTGTGAAGAACTCATTGCCACCAGGAAGTACACACCAACACTACAGACATGGGCAGCCCTGACTGAGGATTGAGAGGGTATGTACCTGACAGCAATCCTAACAGCCTCCAGTAGATCCCAAAAGTCCTCCTGAATGTGGAGCCATCTGCTCTGTGAGCCAGACAGAGGAGTCTTCCCTGTCATGAACCTCTGAGTCCACAGAGAGCTCTGAGGTCCCAAGCATCACCTGCTAGGGTCCCTCTCTAATAGGGGCAGTGAGCACAGGGGGTCTCCTCAGGGACCAAGCAAAGATCTTGCTTCTTCCCATTCCATGTTCAAGGCAGACCTCTTGACCAATGGCAGTCTTCTTGACCACGAAGCCCAGGTGTAGCCTCAGAATCATTCTGGACACAGCATTCCTAGACAGAAGGAACACATGAGATAAACATATGTGCTGGCTGGGCCAAACCTGGAGGGAAAAGTGGAAGCTGGAGAAGTGGGGAGCTTGGTGGAGGGCCTGCTGGCAGTGACTGAGAGCCATTAGCACCCTGATCATGGAGCCTCACCTCCAAAAAGGCAATTTTCAGGAACAATGGTTACTGACTTGGAAAAAGCATTTATTTTAAAATGTACAAATGGTCATGGTTCCATTTTCATTTCACTGGAGGCTTATGTAGCCTCATTGATTGCCTCAGGTTTCTTCTCAAGGTTGCTTTCATGACCTGAAAGATGTGGCACCCTTTAGGCGTGGGGTGGTGACTGTCTCCCAGAGCCCTGAGCAAAGGCAGACCTCACCTCTGCGGAGCGCAAGTTCAGATATTCGTGAACATATCCTGACACAGCCATGACCAAGGTCAGGACAGTTGCTGGGATACAGGCTGAGATCCAGGATAGATGCTGGGAGGCAGCCTCCAACTCCTGGTCAGGCCAAGGGGGCCAAGTTAATTGCTCCCACAGAGTAGAAGCGGACTTGGTGACACGGCTCTGGTAGAGGCCCATCCAGGACAAGACAGAATCAGGCAAATCTAATATGATGCATACAGTCTTACCAAAAATTCATTTCTAACGTGAATGCAACCATAATTGCTGCTTGAATATAAAATAAAATTATTTTAAAAAGCAATATTGTCTATGCTGAATGCACAATTGCAGCATTAGGATCCTCCAGGGTGCCTCTCTCTGTAAGTTCAGATAGGAAAGATTTAGATACCACAAGCCTCTCCAGGATTTGCAGGACAGCACTATACAGTATGTCAGGCTGCTGGACCCAAGGCGTGAGCCAGCAGAAGGCAGAAAGAGACACGATCTCCAGGAATAAACCTCCGAGTGCAAGTTTTAACTTAAAATCCCATTTCATTTATGCCAAATGAGATCTGCAAGGAAATGACATTTTAAAGGTTCTAGTCATGCAGGAATAACAGACAACCATTATGTTGGAAAGAGCAGCTGCTCTTTGATGTTTTAAAGGGCAGAGACGGAGTGCCCAGGTGGAATTAGGGTTGGATTAAGAGGCAAGTTTAGGGAAAAGGCTGAAAGAAAGGGCTCTACAGTTTCAGACGCAGGTCTGCAGACAGCTTGCCACGTGGAAATAGATAACACACTCAGGCCCCAGAGAAAATCAGGGCCATAGTTCGCTTGCCTGCTTAGGAAGATGCAGCTGGGATGGGGGAGAGGAGTAGATGGATGAAGAGGGATTTGTTCGACTTGACTGATCTCGTTTGAAGACAAGAGTAAAAATTACTGAATTGTTCCAGGAGATAATGTCTTTGAACTATTATGAGCAGAGAGAGACCCTGTTGGTCTCTCTTTTACTGGGGAAAGAGCAAAAAAAGTGACTCTGAGGTTGACTTTCTTGGCAAAGCTGGGACCTCTAAAAGAGCACTTGCAGAAGAGCATTTGCCTGTCTTATCTGTGTCTCAGAAGACATAAATGAACCCCCCACCCAACCCCATCTGCTGCCCATTTCAGCAACTCCTTGGAATTCAAGTTTTTACAAGAAAATCCAGATCGGAAAACACCCCCGTGGTTCATGGTTCCAGAATGTGTAAGGTTGGCACATCATACCTGACAATATCTGTCCCTATGCCAAGACTTCCTTATAAGTTGGTAATAATTAAAAGCCCTTACTCTGTGTGAGCAAGTTCCAGTTCTACAGCAAAAAATTAGAAGGATATCCATTTTTCCAGAAGCCTCCCAGGTAATGACTATTTTGATGCTATTGTCATTGGAATGCGATGTTTCTGGTGTTGGAGCCTTGTTCTAGGAAAATCTGGTTTGTGCAGTTCTTTCCTGGAATTGAGATTGCAGCTCTCTTTCAGAGGGAAGTGGTAAGTATGTCCTTTGTCAGAAAGGAATCCCCTGGAGGAAACAGTGAACAAACCCAGATTAGAGGATGGTCTTTGGGAGTGCCCTTTTCAATCACCTTGGAGTGGGGTGGTGAAGGTCATCTGCTGTCTGACCCGGCTCCAGGCTTCTCCTTCTCTTCCTGAGCTCCTGCTCTTACCTAGGGGCATGAACTGCTGCTGCAGTGACTACGCTCTGGGCTTGTTCCTCTGTGTCTTGGTCCATCCTATTCCTTCTACTGGGGAAGCCCTTCTAAGTGTCTTCACCTGCTGAAAAGACTTCTTCTCTTCCAGGAAGGGATTCCTCACCCCATCACAAGTTTCCACACCCCACGTGACTTCTACGTAAACACTTCCAAGGTCTGATTAAAAATATATATTTTAGAGACAGAAAAGGCAGTGTATTGGCATGGGAAACTGCCAGTATCTGTTCAACACAAATTCAAAAATTCAGCTATCAAAAGTATGTACAGTGTGATTTCAAACGGGCTAAGGTAGCTATATAGATAAAACTACATCTGAAGTAAAATGTGATTAGGGATAAGAAAAGCATGGATGGTTTTTGCTTTGTTCTTTGTGCTTTTACACAGTTTCTAAAAATTTTATAATGAAAGCCAGCCTCAGTGGCTCATGTCTGTAATCCCAGCCAAGAAGGGCGGATTGCTTGAGCTCACAAGTTCAAGAGCAGCCCATGGAACATGGCAAAACCCTGTCTCTACAAAAAACACAAAAATTAGCCAGGTATGGTCGTGTGCACCTATAGCTCCAGCTACTGGGGAGACTGAGGCGAGTGGATGGGTTGAGCCCAGGAAGTGGAGGTTGCAGTGAGCTGAGATCATACCAGTGCACTCTAGCCTGGGTGACAAAGCCAGACCTTGTCTTAAAGAAATTACAGTGAACATTGCATTCTATTTTTATAGCTGCTATAACAAATTATCACAAAACAACAGGCATTTGTAATTTTATACTTCTGCAGGTCAGAAGTCTGATGTGGGTCTTACTGGAAAAAAAATGCAGATGTCAGCAGGGCAGGGCTATGCTCCTTTTTGAGGGTTCCAGGGATGCCTCTGCTCTCGAGCTCATGCCTGTGGTCGGCAGAATTCAGTTCTCGCGTTGTATATTACCTTGAGGTTGCTGTTTCCTTGCTGGCTGTCAGCGGAGGGCCATTTGCAGCTTCTAGATGCCACTCAGATACCTGGGCTTATGTCCCTTTTCTCCCTTGCCAAAGCCAGCAATGGCGAGTCAAGTCCCTCTGAAACCTCAAATCTTTGTTCCTCGAATCTCTCTGATGGAATCTTTTGCCATCCTATTCTACCGGGTCATTCAGCCCACTGGATAATCCCAGGCAATCCTCCTATTTTAGGGTCAGCTGATATTAGCAATCCAAATTCTTTTTTGCTTTATATTTGAGATATTCGCAGGCACACCATAAGATCCTAAGGTCAAAACCCTACCAACCACAAGCATTCATTTTTAAATAATAAGAAGAAAAAGTCATTGAAAAAGAAGGCAATTTAAATAAAGTGAAGGAGTGTCCACCATATTTCGGCCTTTAACAAAATAAACAGCAGTCCATCCTGACTACAGCTGGCTCACCATTTCTGTGACTGTCTTCGTTTTCTAAGAAACCTCTGGCTTCTTGGAATTCTCAAACACAATTCCAAATCCCTTGACAAGATTTTCTTCTCTTTTTATTCTTTGAAAATGAGCTTCACTTTTCTGATTTCAAATGGCACGTGTGTTTTTCGGCATGGCTGCAATTTCTCCGTCCCTGTGTGCACAAGGCCTTTTGCAGAGTGGCTTTGCAGCATTTCCATTAAGAGGCAGAGTCTCCCCTCCACCCCCTTCAAGCCTGGCATGGCACACAGCTCGTTTTGGCCAATGGACAGGAGCCAGCGTGATGCAGGCAGGAGTGTGACAAGAGCATTCAGCTTAGGACTTGGCCCCTCCTCTTGCTCTTTGGTCCCCCAGGACCACCACAAAAAGAGACTTGGGCTGGCCCCTGGGAGAATGAGAGATACATATCACAGAGATACCAGTCCCAGCTCAGGTCCTTGGACCACCCAAACTGCCAAACTAGAAATGTGATTGCTGCCACCACATAAGGGCATCTTGAGTTGGCCTAGCTGTCAGCTGACCACAAGACCCATCACCTGGCCTAGACCCAGGGATCAGCCCCAAGGACCCTTAGAATTGTGAGAAATCACAATTTTTTTTTTTTTTTTTTTTGAGATGAAGTCTTGCTCTGTCACCAGGTTGGACTGCAATGGCACAGTAAGACTGCAATGGCTTACCACAACCTCCACCTCCTGGATTCAAGCAATTCTCCTGCCTCAGCCTCCTGAGTATCTGGGATTATAGGCGCACGCCACCACACCTGGCTAATTTTTGTATTCTTAGTAGAGACGGGGTTTCACCATGTTGGTCAGGCTGGTCTCAACCCCCTAACCTCGTGATCCACCTGCCTTGGCCTCCCAAAGTGCTGGGATTATAGGCATGAGCCACGGTGCCCAGCCTGTTTCTTGTTTTAAGCCACTTAATTTTAGAGTAATCTGTTATACAGCCAAGGCTAACAAATATATTTTAAGAAACACTCAAAAAATTTTTAATAAGAAAAGTCAGCCACAATTCCAGCAACCCGAAATAACCAGTGTGAATATTTTGGTGTATTTTCTGTGAGTTTTTGTATCTAGTTACATAGCTAGAGAGGACGAGAGACACAGTGAGCAACAGAAGATGATGGAAACATACACAGAATTCCTGTGACATTTTGTTGGATTCTTGCCTTTCCCCCTCTCTCATAAGCATGATTACATGTCATGAATTATTTCTAGAAGTATGGCTTTCATTGACTTGGTACCATCTTTCAGACACTGTGATTTTCCTAATGGTCACTTTATTAAATAATGTCACCTGTATTAGCTCCTTTATGAATGCCTGTACCTATAAATTCACGCGCTAAAAATATTCGGTCTAACTGATTTTAAATGAAACAAATTAACAAATCTTTACTGGCCGTCTTATGTTCAAATTTTTCCAAACAACTGACTAGAGGGTTTGGTTGGTCCAATTTGGCCTTGGAAGCAGGAATGAGTCCTTGTTACCCTGGGCTTCTGTGAAATGATTGCTTTTCTTGGCTCCAGGACCTGACCAGAGGGAACAGGAAGAGCAGCTGATCTCCACCTCTGCTGCGTGGAGCCCTCATCCTGGGCAGTGATTCTTTCTCTGTGTACCTGTATCCACTTCACCCCAAGCGTTGCTCACCATGGGTCCCAGACCTAGGTGGGCAAACAGGTGAGGCAGCCTCTTGCAGGGACCTTACCCTATGCTGAGGTCGAATAGGAAGGCCTGGGCTATCTGGAGAGAACAGGCCATTCTGACTGTAGCAGGCTGCCTCATGTTTAGATTTGTTCACATCTCAGTCCCCGGAGGAGTGGGGACTGCGAGCGTGACCTGTCATGGTACCACTCATGTCAATTCCAAACAGCATGGTTTAAAAGCCACACACAAATCCATAGGGAGTCCAGCCCTTCCTTTTAAAGTTCTAAATCATAAAACTCAGGAACTTGCACCCCACGTTTTGGAGTCCTCCATTTCTAATTCTCCCCACCCTAACTGTCCTCTGCCCCCAAATAAGGCACCTTTTACCCCGTTCCCCAGCACCCCAAGTCCTTCCCCACTCCCAGCTTTTGCTGAAGTAACTGTGACGTACTGTCATGGGTTCCAGTTTTACCTGTCTCGCCGGCCTTTCTCCCGCCCTCCTCTGCCCATTCCTCCTCTTGCAGTACAAAACCCAGGAATGTGCCTGGCAGAAACAAACTACCCCCAGCAGGCTGGAGATACAAGGGCTCTCCATACAGGATTTTTTTCCCTCTGGGGGAGGCAGGGAAGTATGAGAATGCTGACAATGCTCCCACAACCATGTTTTTCAGCCCAAGCTGACAACTGCTATCTTCACAAAAATTCCAAGGAGACATGTGGAAACAAGGCAGCCTGATTGAGGTCACGTCTCACAGTTTGGCGTCAGAGTCCGGCCCTGGCCATCTGGCCCTTCCAGGGTTTCCTGTGCGCAGCTTCAAAAAGATGGGGCTAAGGACTGTGTGAGCTGGGGGTCGGGGAGGGGGGAGGTTAAGGGCATTTGTGCAAAAGCACACATGTGATTGTCCTAGAGGCAACCAGGAAGTAAAGGGCTGAGTCTGGTATATATATGTGGGCACAGGGCTGGTATAGAAAATGCAGGAGAGCGGCTGGGCACTGCGGCTCATGCCTGTAATCCTAGCATTTTGGGAGGCCGAGGTGGGCAGATCACTTGAGGCCAGGAGTTTGAGACCAGCCTGGTCAACATGGCAAACTCCATCTTTATTAAAATTCAAAAATTAGCCAGGCATGGTGGGGGGCACCTGTAATCCCAGCTACTCTGGAGGCTGAGGCATAAGAATTGCTTGAACCCAGGAGGTAGAGTTTGCAGTGAGCCGAGATTGTGCCACTGAACTCCAGCCTGCGTGACAGAGCAAGACTCTGTCTCGAAAAGAAAAGAAAAGCAGGAAAGAGCCAGATAAAGGCAGCAAAATGCAGTAAGGAATGCAGTCTCATTCTCAGCCCCCGGCTGGTGTGACTTGAAGAAACCCTGGTGAGACTAGGCTTAAATTTGTCCCAATTTCTTCCCTCTCTCTCTCATAGCTCCACTTTTTCAATGCTCAGTCTCTTATTTTTTTCTTTTCGTCCTGCGGCACCCTCTATATAGAAAAGCTCATAAATCGCTCACAACCGAAGTCACAGATGTCAGTTCACTGGTGAAATCATTTTATGAAAGTTCAATGAAAGCCAAATATTTGTCCGAAAGATGGGCTTTTCGGTTTAATTGATGGTGGTTACAATTGTCTCCACAGGCACTCAGGATATTTTAACCTAGCGGTGAATTCTCACTCCACCATTACACAAATGTCAACCCTTTCTGTGGACATGTCTATTAGAGAAATTTAAAACAGTGTCTCCAGCATCATGCTCCTCTCGGGGCATACACTTGGACCATGAGGTTAGTGCTGAGTTCCTGGAGGCAGAGCTAGGGCCAGCGCCAGGCAGACCCATTTGCATCCCTTCAAGCCTCCACATGGAGAAGATTGCTGGTCTTGGCAAGTGTTAAAAACGCAGGGTATATAGATGCTGTTTTCACTGATCATGGCAATGTGGTGGCTGAGGGGGAGAGGTGGACTTTTTAAAACAGATTTGTGTGATCTAAGCTGAGTGCCAATCACAGTGGCTTCCTCCTGGCAACCATGTCCTGCTCCTTTGCACCTCCAGGCCCAGTGCAAGTGAAGCCTTGGAGATGGAAAATATTCCCCAGTCCCAGGGAGATCTCTGAATTTCAGGCAAAATAAAGTATCCCTAGTGTTACAGCTGTGGAAGTAACACACAGTTCTCATGATCCAAAGAATATAAGGGTTTAGTAATACCAATTCCTATCAGGTAAATAAGTAGGCTTTTGGCTTTTAAGAATACTGATTGATTAATTAATTGATTCAGTCACTCAAATATTGCTTAAGCCAGGTCCTGTGAGTAAACACTGGAATCCTTAGAAGAATAGGACACTGCGCCTGGCCTTGGGGAATTCAGATCCTAATGAAGAGGCACAAACAGGAAACAAATGTTTCTGCTAAAGGTGATAAGAACTGCAGCAGAGATGTGGAGAAAATGCTGAGAGCCACAGGAGGAAGGATCTGTTATTTCAGCAGAGGTTCCAAATAGTAAATAGTTAATTCCGCAGAAGGACACAGGACACCTCTGAGGAGATTTCCAAGACAGGGCGATCCCAGAATGGCTGAGCAGTGGCAACCCCAGTGTCCCTGTGAATATGGAGCACCTGGGGCTTTCATGTTGTCCCAGCAGGAGTGACAATTGGTACAACTTGTGTTGGAGTCTGGCAGTTGCTCACTGAAAGTAAATATATGCTGATCCCAAGACCCAGCAAACCCACTCCTGGGTTTATACCCAAGAAAAGTGTGTGCATATGTCTGTAGAAGACATTTATAAGAATGTTCATTGCAGGTTTATTCATAACAGTTAAAAATCGGAAGCAGCCCAAATCTCTATCAAATAGTTGGATGAATAAATAAATTCAGGTATTTATACAATGGAATATGCAGCAATGAAAAAGAATAAATGATTGCCACACGCAATAACATGGACAAATCTCACAGACATAAAGATGAGTGAAGGAACCCAGACACAAAGAGCTACCCACTACGAGGTCAGCTGTGTCTGTGATGACAGAAATTAGTGTAGTTGATACCTATAGGGATATGGTTTTGACAAGGAAGGGACACAGGAGTGAAGGTGCTGGAAGTGTTCTATATCTTCATCTGGGTTGCAGTACCAACATTGCAAACATGAGCAAAACTCATGAAGCCGTATACTTAACATGCGTGTACCTTACTGTATGTATGTGATAACATAATTTTTAAAAGACTAAAAGCAGCTAACAAATACACAAACAGAATGCTTGATACTCTAGGACACCAAAAGGATCTCCAACTTTGTAGGAATTATGAATAATCTGCTAGATAAAATGGTTTCATTCTTAAACGTCCTAGTGGGGAGGGGTGGAAAGAGCACAAAACTGGACAGAGACTGACATGGGATTGACCCCACTCATGGCACTGTGACCCTGGGAAATGCCTCTGAGACCTCACTTCCTGAGTTTTTTAATTAATGATAACAAGGCATAAGCTATAAACATCTGGAATCCTCTAATATGTAATCTCTGCCCATAAAAATTGGATCAATAATGGTGAAAGGAAATATGTCAGTGTTTTCTACAGTGATGTTCACATTTTAGGCAGGAGAACATATTTCAAATTTTTTTCCAATAAACAAAACATCAATAATTATGAACATAATTTTGAAGCATACAGAAAAGAAGGGAGAACATTGAATAATGACCCTAACAAACCATCAATCCAATTTAACAGTTGTTAACATTTTGTTATGATTGATACACTATTTTTCTGAATTAGTCTTTTTTAAAAACCACCTTACTATGGAAAGATTAAAACATTAAATGAAGAGAGAGTAGTATGATGAACTCTCATATAACTGGCACCCAATCCCAATAATTATGAAGTCATGTCTAATCTTATTTCACTTATAGCCACCCTATTTCCCATTGCCCACCCTATAACTATTTGGAAACAAATCTCAAATATGACATCATTACATGCACAAATACTTAAGTACATATGGTTAGGTCTCTTTTAAAACATAACCACAAGACAACTATCATAGCTTTAAAAAATTAACAATAGCTTCCTAATAGTAAATACCAAGTCAATGTTCCTATTTTTCCATTTCTATAGTAAAACATTGTTACAGGTTGTTCAAATCAGGAGCTCAATAAGTTTTAAACACTGCATGTTTCTATTTTTCAAAATTCTTTTGAATCCAGAAATCCCCCTTCTGAGTTTTCCTGCAGTTCACTTCTTAGAGAAACCAGGTTGCTTGTCCTGTATATCAATGCTTCTCACATTTTAGTATGGAAAACAGCCCCTTGGTAGGTATGTAAAATGCAGATTCCTGGGGCCCATCTCCAGAGAGTGTGATTCCGTAGGTCCGAGCTAGGGCCTGAGAATTTGCATTTCTAACAACCTCCCAAATGATGCTGATGCTGGTCTATTGACCCGTGTTCAGTAGCACCACTCATTTCCCAAGTCCAGATTTAGCTGGTTGCATTCCCAAGGTTGAACATGCTTTTCTGCTCCTTATGTATTTTTAAGTCACCTTGGCTAGATTTGTATGGTGGTTGTGTACTTTCATCAGGAGGCTTCACCTTTGGTCAGTAAGTAGCCATCAATGATCATCCCTAGATCTGTTGTTTTAGCAGAGGTTACAAAATGGTAATTCCTAAATCTATCGTTCCTTCTTCACATATTACCTGGCTTAATTCAATAAAAAGAGACTTTCTCTCATCAACTATTTGAATACTCTAAGGTAGAGTTTATACAGAAAAGTCAGGATAAATGCTTGAATCTGTCTATTAATCCATTTTCAAAATAATGACTTGGTTCCCTAGCATCCCGAGCAATCAAAGAGACATTTTGTTTGTTTGCCTGTTTTTTTACTTATCCTAATGAACTCATGAATACAAACATATTTTGCATGTTTCCATGCATTAAGTTATTGTTTCTGTTCAAATGGTCTCATCTTTGACTAATGGGAACTTAGCTTAACTAACTCCTGTGTTCTTTTGACATGACTCTAGTGATCTTTGATAGCTTCCTTTCTTTTGACATGACAAGATATTATGGCTGCCCCAGACCCAGAATCAGTCATATCTCCAAGGAGCCCTGGTTGCATTTAAGGGGAACTGGTCCATAGAGACCACAATCTGGGCATTAAAAGCACTCATTATTAATGGGTTGGTCGTTGTTTCCAGACCTTTTCAGTGCACAAAGCTAGAAAATATGTTTTATTTTTCCAAAATAAAATATATCATGAGTTTATACAAATACTTTCAGTTAGAGTTTAAGGGGTATTTGACTTGATCCCATCAATCTTAAAACCCAGAAGAACAACTCTAACCCTATAGCCAATAATATGATTTGTTAATGACAATTAGAGTTATTTTTTCTTTTTTCTGTTCCTTTTGTTTTTAGGGTATGTCTTACTAAGGATGTACATGAAATTAATGTTTTTAAGTCACATGAATTTGTCTCTTTCTTTGTGGACATGCCACAAATCAATATATAGTTATGTTTATTTGTTCCATTTCAGTTTTGATGTTTAGGAACTGACTTTTTAAATATTTCAATTTTTTCACCATTATATAAAAATATTTATGTGGTTTCAAAATCAAATCTACAAACCAAAGTATATTTTGAGATATTTGACCTACACCTTTTCTGTCATATCTCTTCATCCCCTTATATAATTTTTAAAAATACGTATGGTTTATCTTTTCCTTTAAAATCAATATATTAACAGTACATGTATAATGCGATACCCACACACATATATTGGTATCACAACTTCCTGGATAAATGCTGTACTATATATACTTTTATTATATTACATATTCTATGTACTTTTGACCACTTAGCTTTTGAGACCATTTTATATTGTCAGCCATTTTTATACTGAATAGTAGTTTCATTCTTGGCGTTCAATGATTAAGAAAATACATAAGGACAGTGCATTCGGTCACAGTTTTAAATAAATTTGTTAGTGCTAATGCATAGATGTGTAATTGGAAAATGCTACTCCACGTGTCTATTCTGCCTGCAGTAAATACTACCTAGAGCAAATCTTGATTTGAACTGCCTGGACAATCAGCCACCACAAGAGAACTAGTATTTATTCCCCCTTTTAAGTTTTGGAATAATTCTGGATTTACATAAATGTTGCAAAGTCAGTACAGAGAGGTCTCCCATATCCTTTACCCAGCCTCCCTGATTGTCAGCATCTAAAATAACATGGTACATTTTTCAAAACTAAGAAACCAACATTAGTATATTGCTATTAACTAAACTCCAGACTATATTCAGATTTCACTGTTTTGTTTTTTTTTTTCACTAATTCTTTTTTCTGTTCCAGGAGCCAGTCCAGGATACCACATTGTATTCTGTACCTTTCCATTTTCAATCAACCTACAGATTGATCAATGCTAAAGAGAAGTCCCATTCTGTGGGCAGTAAATGACAGAAACCAAGTGGCTTACTAGTGGTAGGATAATCACAGGATTTAAGTACACATTTGGGTAGAATTGACTTTTACAAGAGCACTCTATTTTATAGAAAGAAAATGTAGACTCTAAAATAGGCAGTCCTGTGTTTGAGTCCTAGTTTGGGAATTACTAGTTTTAAGGTTTTGATTAATTTATTTAATATCACTGAGCCTTAATTTTTATTTCATCTGCAAAACTGAAATATACTTCATAGGGCAATAGGGAAGCTTATAAATAACATATGTGAAGTGTTTGGCTGTAATAAGTGCTACTTCAATGATAATTGCCATTATCATAGCATCTTGTGGGGCAGGCTTATAATCCAAGCTTGGGAGGAGGATCCATGTCGGGTCATTTGCTAACCAGAGCATAGCTCCCTTGTAAAACAGATAGGTCATTTTTATTATTCCAGTTTACTATGGGGTTACAGCTCAGATATGCAACCCCTGATTAAAGTGACACTAAGCAGGAGGAGACTTTTAGCCATTTGCATCTAAATCTACCATGACTCATACAAAAATTGCCTGGTTTCTGTTTATAAAATGAGGCTTTCTACCAACATGCATTGACATTACCCTGCAGGTATTTTACCAGAAAATAAGCATCTAACAAATTATATTATACATATTCGTTTTGAATATATACATATATATATATATATATATATATATATATATAGTTTTAAAGTATCGTTGACACTTTTTAAAGTACTTTCTGGTGAATTTATATCTTGTTTTTTTTTATTTTTTTGGTGACGGAAAACAAAGCTCCTTTCTGGAAAATTACTCCAGCCTTGATTTCTGCACGTGTAAGTGTTCATGAGTGCCTATGTGTGTGTTTTAGCCTCTTCTTTTTTTGCAGGGATACAAAAGAGTTTTGTGTCACTTTCCAAAATAGGATTTGAAAGTAGGTCAGTAAGAGAGTTATAAAATAGGTCAATTGCCATAAATCTAGGCAGAAGGAGGAAATAGGGTTCAGCTCTAGAAAGATTTCATGTTTACACCTCTGGTGCCAGTTCTGCTAAGTCCTAGAGGACCATTTGGGGCACAGAGGTGATGCCAGACACTCTGCAGTACCATTGCTGCCTGCATTTTCTTTTTCCAGGACAGAGATCATGGCTGCTGGTCATCAGGACCAAGTGGCAGATTTAAGCGTGATGTCATCCACAAGCCCAGCATGGGATTGAGGGCAACATTCTTTCTTGGGGATGAATAAGAAGGATACTTTCCCCGCTCCCTGGGTAGGTGAATAAGCACTGGTGTTGAAGAACAAAACCACATTATTGGGTCACGCTTCTGGTATTTCAGTGCAGTGGAAATGGACATGGAATCCTATTCAGCAACCCCTGTTCCAACCCAGAGTGATGCTGCAGTTCCCTCTCTGCTGCTGGAAACGTGCCTAAAAGGCTCAGGCTGCAGGACTAGCTCGTACCTGATTCCACAGTCTCCCCTGTAATGACACTGTGGTGTCCTCGTCACTGGGGGCCACTTTTCCATGAGCGAGACTGTCTACATGTTACCCCCAACAGAGACAGCATTTTCCTGATGGTGCAGGATTTTGATTTCCCAAGACTCGATTTTGTAAGAACTCTTGGCACCCTACCAGGTGGAAGGGGCTCTCTAATATATGAGATTGTAATTTTTGAAAAGCCATCAAATCTGGTGTTGTGACCGAGGCTCTTCCATGTGACTTTCTGAGTTATTACCAACACACATTTCTGGTTTCAAATTATTCTGACTCATGCTCATATTTATTTTTTCCATTGTTGGAAATAATCTCCAACTAACCACAGTCCTTATGTATTGTCTTATTACTAGAACAAAACACAGTTTGAGGTTGTTTAGAGCCTTAAAAGAGTTTTATTTTGTTTCTATTAAATTTTAAAATAGTACCAGAAGTAACAGACTTAGTTGAAAATCTTTGATTTTCAAAAATAAAACTTGTCCCAGTACAGATTGCTAGCTCTGTGAAAATCAGTTCAAACTTGATTTGCAAGGGTAATGAGCCTTAACTGAAATAATTAGGGAGGTTATTGGAAAAATGATTTATGAAAGAAACGAAATATTGTCCACTTATTGTCTTGAACCTCAGCAATAAATACACTTACATGGAATCTCTCTTCTTAAGCCTGCATTGGAAAACTATATACAGAGAAAAATTCCTAAAGACCCAGATGAGAGCATGGTCACACACTGGTTCAATTTATCCCTTTAACCAGAAATTCCCGTGCCTTCTCTTTCCTAGGCACTGGGCTGGGCATGGACATATCAGATATAAAAGTGAGCAAGATGGGGTTACCTTCATGGCAATCCGTGTCTCAAAAGGCAGACAGTCTTGCACAGCAATAATTATACCACCAAGCATTAAGCCTCATGCTATCAGCGGATACACAGATCTGCGGGAGCACAGAAAGGAAATGTTCATTTTCCTTGAAGAGGCAGAGAAGGCATCACAGAGGAAATGGTGCCACTCTGGACCTTGAAGGATAGATCTGCTATGGAGCGGAAGAAGAAGGCATTCACACAGTGGGAGAAGCACATGGAAAATCACAATGTGATCAACATTTTGCAAAAGTCAGGTGGTGCCATGTGACTAGAGGATGGGGCTGTGTCAGGTGGCAGGAAAGAGAGGAGCCTGGGAGTGCTGATTGTGGTCTGTATTAGACCATTCTCACACTGCTAAATAAAGACATACCCAAGACTGGGTAATTTATGAGGGAAAGAGGTTTAATGGACTCAGTTTCACATGGCTGGGAGCCCTCACAATCATGGTGGAGGGTGAATGAGGAACAAACGCAAGACAGTATGCGTACAGGGGAACTGCCTTTTATAAAACCATCGGATCTCTTGAGACTTATTCACTATCTTGAGAACGTACGGGAAAAACCCACCACCATGATTCAATTACTTCCCACTGAGTCCCTCCCATGACATGTGGGGATTACGGGAGCTACAATTCAAGATGAGATTTGGGTGGGGACACAGCCAAACCAGATCAGGATCCACCCCAGATAGCCTTTTGTTCCTTGTGAAATAGATTCAATATATTTCTGAAGGCAATGAAGAACCGTGAACATTTTGTCAGATTTCCATTTTAAAAGTGCCTTTGCAGGAGCAGTAGCTGGAGTGACAGAAGAACAAGCCCCAGGACCCTGTCCCTGTCTTTGAGGGGAGGCACCATGGTTCTCTACCCTGGGGGACTGTGTGGAAGGGGGAGAGCCAGGGGGTTTCCGAGGTGGCACGCATAGGACTTGATGCCCAGTAAGAAGGGCATGGTTCAGGTAGAGAGAAAGGAAGGGGCCAAAGATGACTCAAGTTTTGGGCCAGCATTGGCAGAGAGAAGATGAAATGGAAGATCTTTGGGGTCAAACAGACCCAGCCTCCAACCCCAGTTGGACCAGTTTTGAGTTTTGTGTTCATGGGCAAGCCACTTTTCAAAGGCACCATTTCCTCTCAAAAAAGGAAGAGTAGTTAACTGTCTCCATGAGGGTTGATGAGATCTTGGAGGCCTAGGACAGGGTGGCTGCTGG
Source organism: Sapajus apella (assembly GCF_009761245.1). Classification (NCBI taxonomy): domain Eukaryota; kingdom Metazoa; phylum Chordata; class Mammalia; order Primates; family Cebidae; genus Sapajus; species Sapajus apella. The sequence continues at coordinate 29,471,649 of NW_022436953.1, read as the reverse complement.
TAGACCCTGCCATAATTCTTTTAGATAAACTCAAAGCCCTTCTCTGTAACACAAGACCAGGAGGTCTTTGAAGGCAGGATCTGCATCTGTGTCCTTAATCTATGGGGACACTTCCTCAACTATTGGTTCTTCATTTTTCAGCCCAGCCTAAGACAAAGAAAGCTGGAACATTATAAGTATGGCTTAGGGATATTAGGGGAAAGGAATCTGGAGTTTCTATCCAGGGAGGCAGTGGGATATTTCCTTCACTCAGCAGCATCAGCGGACTTGCAGCAGTGGGGTGCTGCTGGCCCAGGGTCTGATGGAGCTGAAAATTTCAAATGCTTGATAACTGCTAAAAATTTAAAGCTGCATTAGAATCCAGACCAGAGCTTAGCGTAGGAGGAACAGCAATTGACCCCAGGCCCTGGCACTTCTAAGTTGTCTCTTCTGCCTGAGTTCATTGAGGAGTTAATGGGAGAAGGGAGCCCTGGATAAAAGTGCTCACCAGGATGCAGAAATGAGAGAAACTAAAGCAGCAGAGAAAACAGACCTGAGAAGTGGACTGAAGTAACTATGGTGAAGGAGGGGCCCACACGCACCACATGTGAGGCTTGGGACAGGGTCAGCCACCCCACTCTCAGAGCAGCTGGCCTTCCCAGACCCAGAATCGCTTCTTCATCCTCAAAGTAGAAACTAGGTCACGTCTCCAAAAAGGAGTTAAAAGTCTCAGCTGCAGAGAGACCCCACTAGGTGCAATCAGCCAGTGCTCTGCTTCCCTTGGCTTCATGTAGACCCTTCTTGGAACTCTGTAGCCACATTTGGCCTCCACAGTTTAAGAGAAATCAAGAAACTGGAGAGGTTCCAAAGGAGAGCAACAAACATGATTAGAAAGAGTGAGAATAGGACCCAAGGGGTACATTAACGAAATTGGGGTTGATTTGCCTGAAATAGTAAAGACAAAATGGGAACTGTATTCAAGTACACGAGGTGGGACCAGTGTCCAGTTATTTGCCAATTTCAAGGGCACAGAATAAGAGGCAAAGGGCCTAATTTGCCACAAGAGAGATTAGGTAAAGATGGAGTTTCAATAAGGCATGCAGGTCTTGAGATGGTTTTTCCTGCAGTTATTATAAAGTAGGTCTGGCCTCTCTCCCTAGGAAGAAACCTGCTAGAGATTAGATAGGGAGGCCAAGACTTGTCCCCAGAGCACCCTGGAGTCCTCCCCCAGCCTCCAAAAACCCCAGCCCTCCTGGCTTCTGGGAGCCCATGCACCCTTGCAGGAACAGAAACCTGATGGATGAGTGGCCAGCCTGGGTGGTGGGGGTAGCTTTGCTTCCTCTGGAGATTCTCTCCAAGAGCAAGAGCAAGCATGACCTTTCATCACATCTTCTCTTTGATGCATTCAAGATACAGCTACCAGCAGAGCCCCAGGTTCTTTGGCAACCAGTGAAAAAATGTCTACAACTTCCAGAAACAGCAGTCCAGGTCAGATCACTGTGTGACCGGCTAACCATGCAGGGGAGATACTCAGAGAGCCTTGTGAATCTTCATGGCCTGAGCCAGTTTTGCTTTGGGTGCTGTGGCCTGGTACCCATGACTGCAAGCTCAGTCACTCAGTCAACCATCCTTCATGGAAGGAGTCAAGTCAAGATGTACAACCAAGCATGTGTGCCTGCCCATCCCTCCTGCCCACAAGACACAGCACAAAAGACATATTTATCTACAGATAGAATAACTGCGTGCTCCGTTGGCAAATCAGGACTCTAGTGAGTGAAAGCGGCTACTGTTGATAAGTACAGTAGGACAAAACTGGGACCCATGGCCACCCTGTCTACACCTTGTATTCAAAGCTGATAAACAAGAAGGATGACCTTCATATTAAAATTATCAAGACATTTTGGAAGCTAGAAAAATATCTAGAAATGGAATGTTCGCCTTATTAAATGTATAACAATTATTTCTGTGTAAAAAGTTATTCCCCAAAGTCATGGCTCAAAACAACATTCATTATCTCATGGGGTGTCTGTGGGTCAGGAATTTGGGAGCAGCTTAGCTGAATGGTTCTGCCTTGGGGTCTCATAAGGCTGCTGTCATCTAAAAACAACAGGCTGAATGACCCACTTCCAACACAGCTAACTCACAAGGCTATTGGCAGGAAATCTCATTCTTCACCTTAGATCTACTCCACTGGGCTGTTGGGGGCTCCCCACAACATGGCAGCTGGTTGCGTCCACAGTAAGCAGCCTGAGTCAAGGAGGAAGCTGAAGTGCCTTTCACGATTTAGCCTCAGAACTCACACACTGCTCACTTAGGCTGAGTTTGGTTAGAATGAGTTGCTAATTCACAACTGCAAAGATATGGAACCCATCTAAGTGCCCGTTAACCACTGAGTTCGTAAAGAAAACGTGGCATATACACACTATGGACTACTACTCAGCCATAAAAAAGAAAAAAATCACATCTTTTACAGCAACGTGGAGGGAGCTGGAGGCCATTATTCTAAGTGAAGTAACTCAAGAATGGAAAACCAAATGCCATATGTTCTTATAAGTAGGAGCTAAGCTATGAGTATGCAAAGGCATACAGAGTTGTATAATGGAATCTGAAGACTCAGAAGGGGAAGGGCAGAGGGGCATCAGGGATAACATAAACTACACATTAGGAACAACATATACTGCTCTGTTGACAGGTGCACCAAAGTCTCAGAATTCACCACTCCAGAATTCACCCATGTAACCAAAAACCACTTGTACCCCAAAAGTTACCGGGAAAAAAAAAAGAATGAGTCACTAAGCCCAGCCCACATGAGAAGGAGAGGGGATTAGGCTCTTTTTCTTAAACGAAGTATCCTCAAATGCTTGGTCATTCTTGTCATTGCTCATGTTTGCTTTTGAGATTCCCATTTGCCTTTCTCTGAGTGCTGCCTTTGCACTCAGCCTGCCCCTGCTGATGGTGGGAGAGATGAGAACCTGGGCCAGAGGCTGTCTTAGCAGCTGCTGCTCCAGGAGGTGCCTGTTTCTCTTAGTGCTGTCAGTCACTTGGGGTACATAAAATGGGATCTGGGGGTGTGTAGGGAGGGGCATAAGCTCCCCATCACGGCACGGTCATGAGTCACCTAATGACGTTTTGGTCAATCACATAGTACACCCTTGAGCACTTGTCAGGATGCTCCCATACAATTAAAACGGAGCTTCCCTATCCGGGTGTACCTTTTTTTCCTTAATCTTTTCCACTGAATTTTTACTGTACCTTTCTGCCTTTTTACTGTACCATTGCCTATGGTATTCAGTGGAGTCATGTGCCGTGCAGGTTTGTAGCCTAGGAGCTTTACCATGTAACCTGGATGTGTAGTAGGCTGTACCATCTAGATTTGTGTGAGTACACTCTGTGATGTTCACTCAGTGACAAAGCTGTCTAACGATGCCTTTCTTAGAAGGTGTCATTGTTTAGTATGACTGTCACTTGGTTGGAGAAGTTGAATGGTCAATGGGCAGGTGACATAGATGAATATAGATGGGATGGCCTTTCCTGTCTCTTGTGACACAGAGCATCCCCAAGTTCCTTGCCTCCGGTCCCAGGAGCATTCTTTCTTTGGCATTTAGATTGGCTACTTAAGTGCTGATTCTGTGCACTAATGAAAGCATCAGAGACGAGAGGGTTTAATCTGCCCAGAAGAGGTTCATTGGGGGCAGGTGTCTGAGGAGGTGAAGGCATGAATTCTTGAAGTGGGAGGTCTAGGAGAAGAAAAATCGACCACATGTTATTATAATATGCCGAGAGGAGCGGGAGTTTTCATCTCTCCAAGAGATGGAATTAAAATGATTTCCAAGAATCTTGATCTTGGGGCGACTGCATTTGTTTACCTTTGGAGTAAGGCTTGGGAGCTGTACTTGGAGAGATAAAGGCTGTTCTGCAAGCCTGTGTCTGAAGGTCTGTCAACAGGTCACGCTGTAAGGAGGCCGGCTCTTCACTTACTGCAGAAACTAGGAGTGGCTGCCTGTAAATTCCTAGCTTGGGAAAGTTTGCCTCCATTTTTCATCTGCTTGTACTCAGAGCAGATTGAGCTTACAGGAGCTTGGGTAAGAAATAAGTGCCCTGTTCGTTGTGAATGCCCAGGCTGTTAAACAAAAATAGCACACAGGAAACAGTATTGCAAAGGTCAATTCTTCCAGAAAGGAAGGGACAACAAGCCATCTATCTGAAATGTTCATGTGCAGATCTTGGCCTCTGACCCCACACCATTGCCTAACAATCCAGTATTGAATGTGATGTCAGCTTCCATTTCCTGTGAATGAGGAGGCAGAATTTCCATCCAAAGGCAGACCATCTGCCGGACGCAGGATTTGCTCTTTGCCTTAGCTGGCTGTTATTGATGTGTATGAAGGCTTTATGGAGACGGTGTCAGCCCAGGCCCCTTGCTTCACAGAGATGGTTAATTACAGGGTTGAAATCCAGGGCTTGTGGCTGGGATTTTATTTTTCTTTATTTTTCCCCTGCAATGGCTGTTTGGTTTCATTCAGTGAAAAATAAATCAAGGACAGTCTTGGGGTACATTTAGTTCTTTGGAGAAAGCTTTGCAACTTCCAGGTTTAAAAGAAATTGGACTTTTGCAGTCAAGATTAACAACTGAATATTGAAGAGCAAAAAGAAATTGATCATTAAGAGAAAACGTATACAAGGGCCCAAGCCCAGTGCACAGCACATATTAGGTCCATTTTGAATAAACCATGTAACCAGCCAGAAGGATTCAAGGGGCCAGTGGCTGGGCTCATCTGCAAGCAGATCTGGCCCTTTGAGCTCAAAGGAAACAATTTTGGATCCTTCTGCCTCAATGTGTCTGAAGTTCTATAGGCCACAAGTATCAGGTTCACCTAAGTACTTGCTAAAACTGTCCTTCCCAGACGTTTCTAATGAGAATCTCCAATGCAAATGCCAGAGGAATTGAGTTCTTAACAAACATCCCAGGGATCAGGTAGGTTGGGGGACATTGCATTAGTTCATCTCATGCTCACAACCACCTAGGAGGTTTGTATTTTTGCCTTCACTTAACAGATGCTAAAACTGAAGCTTGGAACTCAGGGTTAAAGAAACAGGCGGTATCTTTAACACATCTGAGGTTGGGCTCTGACCTACTTTGCTGTGTGGTGGTGGGAAAGCTCTGTCTCTGTATACTGCAGTTTCCTCATCTGTATATTCAGGATTTTAAAAATGAAATAATGCAGGTGAAAGACATTAGCACAGTACTCAATTATACAAAGTATGTAATGATTTATGAAGTAGCAAATGTATTAGTCCATTTTCATGCTGCTGATAAAGACATATACAAGACTGGGTAATTATTCAGGAAAAAGGTTTAATGAACTTATGGTTCCACATGGCTAGGGAGGCCTCACAATCATGGCAGAACACAAGGAGGGGCAAGTCACATCGTACATAGGTGGCAGCAGGCAGAGAGAGAGAGCTTGTGCAGGGGAAACTCCTCTTTTTAAAACCATCAGGTCTTGTGAGACTTATTCACTACCATGAGAACAGCACGGGAAAGACTTGCCTCCGTGATTCAATTACCTCCCACCAGGTCCTTCAATTGCACACACGTGGGAATTCAAGGTGAGATTTGGGTGGAGACACAGCCGAACCATAGCAATAAACAAGCCTAATTATTAAATAGGTTAAGTAACCTGCTCACACTGTCCAATAATGATTTATCAGTTTGTTCAGAAAGAAAAGTCTTTGAAAACAAGAGGATTTCTCATTAGTTTCCCAAGTCCCTAACATAGTGTTGCTCATGTTAATTGACTGAATCAATGAATGAAAAAAAGGACACTGCAAAGCTGATTGGTAGTACAGTTAGATATGACCCAGGGCTTGAACCAGGCCTGGTTTCCAGATATGGCAGCATTGGGAAGAGCGTGGGAGCCCGTGCTTCCCACTAAGGTTTAAAAAATAAAATTTTTAAAAAGCACTGCGCCTTGTTAGGAGGTTCGACCCGGTCTTTGGGAACACTGCAAAACTGGCGGTGGGAGAGAAATCCTGAGAAAAGCTCCTCTGCAGTAGGAAGACATGGTATGGAAGGCAGCTTCTTCAAAGCCTGGGTAACGGCCTCGTAGGAGTGAGTGCTCAGTTAGGAACCGGTGAGAGCTCGCAGGACTAGGATGGAATTTCTGCAGGTGGTTCTAGGTCTGAGCAGCACAGTAGAATCACCTGAGGCTTTGGAAACTATTGAGCTCCACGCATTGTAGGAAATTGTGAGTTAACTGGTCTCTGGGGGTGGCACTGTCTTTATTTCTTACTATTCTAATAAGTCCCCAAGGTTGGGAATCATGGTCGCCGTCAAGGTGGGCATCAGCCATCCTCCATAGCTGCAGCCATTTTTGTCTGTGCGGCCTCCTCGTTGCTGCTTTTGGTGGCCAAGCCAGGCTGAAGAGGCGAGGTCAGCCCGGAACTAGGATGAGAAGGCAAGGCCCACCATTCTTTCCTTGGTGTTTCTCCAAACACCCTGGGCTCCCCTGGCTTCAGAGCCTGGAGAGTCTCATTCTGAAAGCGTAGGAGTGCGCCCGGGGATCTTTTTAGCAAGCCAAGCCAGGTGCTTCTTACAATCAGGAAACTTCGGGAAAAGTCACTGTACTCCCTTTTCTGGGTCCAGGTCCTGGAAAGGAAACAGCCAATCTATCAACCTAAAGCCTGACACTGCAGATCAAAAGGAACGCCCAGGTGCTTTGTGCCTGAGTCCAGACTTGCTTCCGGGGCGCGAGATGCCCCGTTGGACACTTAGGGCAGGACGGGGGGCGCGCGCCGGGCTGTCGGCCGCTGTGGAGACCCGACCCGCACTCCGAGGGTTCCCGGCTAGCCAGGGAGCGAGCCGCCGAGTCATCGTTTCCAGCTTCAGACTGGAAAGCTGGACCGTGCCGCCGCGTGTGCTCTTGGCAGCCGGGCGCCCCGGGCCCTGCGGCCACATCATCCTGGGGCGGGGACGTGTGCGCTCCGGGCGCCCGGCCGCCACCAAGCCACGTCTATGCCGCCGGTGCGCGCGGCCAGGGAGGCGCCCTGCCCCAAGCCGCCCACCCCCGGGTCTGAGCGAGCCGCGGCTCGGGGCGGGACCCTGGCGGGGCGACCCGAGCGGTCTCTAGGACCCGCGGGACGCCGCCGACGGGCGGGGGTGCGGGGGAGACATAATTTGTTCCGTGGTAATGAGAACGGTGACTGCTGGCCGCGGATCCATTCCACAGTCCGGCCTTCTCTCACTAACGCTCTTCCTCGTCCCCGGGCCAACTCGGACAGTTTGCTCATTTATTGCAACGGTCAAGGCTGGCGTGTGCCAGAACGGCGCGCGCGCGCGCACGCACACACGGGGGCAAACTTTTTTAAAATGAAAGGCTAGACGAGCTCAGCGGCGGCGCGGGCGCTGCGCGAGGGCTCCGGAGCTGACTCTCCGCGGCAGGAAATCCCTCCGGTCGCGACGCCCGGCCCCGGCTCGGCGCCCGCGTGGGATGCTGCAGCGCTCGCTGCCGGGCCCAAGAGCTGCTGCACAGAAAGCCGGCGACCATGGCAGCGCGCCCGCCGCCCGCGCCCCCCGCCCGCGCCCTCCTGCTCGCCCTGGCCGGGGCTCTGCTCGCGCCCCGCGAGGCCCGAGGTAAGTCGCGGAGCCCGGGCGGCTGGCTCTGCCCGCCTCGCCGGGGACACACACGCTGCGCCCGAGCGCGCCGAAGTCCGGGGCTGCCCTGAGGGGCGGCGCGCCAGGGCGCATCTCCCGAGTCCCCCGGGCTCGCGCTTCCAGCGCGGCGATACCGACCCCCTCCCAGGTACCAGTTCCCCGGGGAAGGGGGACACATGGCCCGCAGCCCCATGGGGACCAGTGCCTGCCTCGGCGGGCACAGCCTCGGGACCGCTCCCCCGTCCACACCCTCCTGGGTGACATTTGCAGTTGTCTCTGTTTCTTGACAATTACACGTGTCGCTCGGGACGATGCGTGTCGGGTCCTCTTGCTGGCCCTGTCCCACAGTGATACCCCCACTCCAGGCTCCGGGCCAGCCCCCGCCTTCCCCGCTTACACGCTTGGGGTGGGCGCGCAGCGGCCCCGCAGGTGAGGCAGCCCCCTTCTCCGCAGGTGTGCCTGCTGCGCTCCACCGCGGGCTCTATTTTCATAAACGGACTCTCTTAGCTACTTCATTAGTTTCCTACCCACCCCCACTCCGCTATTCCTGATTTCCAGGTCACTCCCTGTCAGTCGCGGGCAAACTTCAGCCGAATTCTGCGTCCTCCCTCCACTCAGTTTCCCTGCGGTGAATTACCACCCACATCAACTTGGTGTAAAGCGAAAACTTATTTAGGAGTTTAATATGAGGATCTTATGGTTGTTTTGCAGGCTTAGATTTTCCCGAGTTATATCCTCTTAAAACCGGGCACCTGTGGATCCCGTTTGCACAGTGAGGGCTCACCCAGCAGGTGCCTTTTTAAAAATCCGGGAGCTTCCCCCGGTCGCCGCCGCCGTCTTCTTTCTGCCGCCTGGGGCGCTGTCGGTCCACGGATGAACGACTCGCCTTGGCCCCAAGCTCTAAATTTCTATGATTCTATATAACAGGCATTTATTTTTCAACAACTGGCCTCAATCACGAGCCGTTACCACTTTATGATACGTTTTATTTTGCGATTGCCACTGCTGCCCTCCACCCCCACCGCGTCTACTGTAATGTGGCTAAAACCCAGTTCTTGTTAAAATCCACACGGGGAACACCAATTTGGGGATTAACGATTAAATGCAAAGATTGCACAATGCAATGAGAAAGTCAAGAAAGAATAGTGCTGAGGGTTTAAAGAACTCAATGACCTGTAGTGAATTTTGCTTTGAAAGACTTTTATACAAATTGGCCCTTTTGAATGTTTATTGAGAAAGAACTTTTTAAAAAACAGAAAGTGTCTCAAAGTGTGCCTGACGTGGCCTTTAACTTGGCACGGGCTTTGTACACATAAAGTCTACTGATCAGGGACAAACTTTTTTTTTTTAGGGGAAAATGTTTATTAAATCCAACTAATAATGGGAAATCATTTCTTGGGTGTGTGTTTATTAAATCAATTTAAAATGTTTGTTAAATCCGGCTAATAATGGGAAATTATTTCTTGGGTGTGTGTCGTGGGGAGGACTTTTACTATTTTATGACTTCAGCTTTGGTGGAGAGAGTTTTTCCTTAAGATAGATATGACCCAAAATAGAAAACCTTATGCAGGGAGGCATAAGCACTTTGAATGGATTACCTATTGTGACCTATTCCAGGATTCACTGCTTGTTTACCCTTAGACTCTCAGTATCAAGTCTTCAATCATCAGTGCCCCAAATCATACCACTGAGGCTGTTTAAAGCTCCAAACATATAATGAAACATTTCTTTACCTTGGCAAAATAGAAGGAGGAATTGCTACTTGTTGCGACTGAGCATATTCTGAGTTTGTTCCTAGGCTTGTCTGTACCCTGAGCCCTGGCACAGTTGCCTACTTGGTACCTTCTGAGGCAACTCAGCCTAACAAGTCCAAAGCAGAACCCTAGATCCCAAACTCACTAGTTGCAAATCATTCCTTCCCCAGTCTTCCCAAACTCAGTAACAACCTCCTCTGCCTTCTCCAGATGCCTTGTGCTAACAGGTAGGAAGTCATCCTGGCGTCTCCCTTTTTACTCCATAAGCCACCAACCTCCTGAAGGTATTCCCATCTACCCACTTCCTTACACTCCAAAGTATGCCTCTCCCAGTCCAGGCCACCTTATAGGAAAAATCTCTTCTGCGGAAGCCGCTTATCCATCTTACCCAGCTGGCCTCCTGGCCTTTCACTTATCCCTGCACGGCATATTCGCCTCCACAACAGAGCCAAAGTTGTTATTTTCAATCATGAGTTAGATAATTCAAGTTTCCTGTCTGAAACTCCCCAGTGGCTATCACCCTTCGGAAAGAAAATCCAAACCTCAGCATGACCTAATTCCTGTTTTCCTTTCTGATCCCCTTTCTTACCATTCTCCCCTTGCTCACGCTACTCCAGACATACTGCCTTCTCTTCTTTTCAACTTCCCAATATAGTAGTGCCATCATTAAAAAAAAATAATAATCAATGTTTGCACTAAGAAGACTTTGCAAATACTTTTCACTGTTTTGCCATGCAGTGTTTTATGGCATTTCATCCCTCTTGTAACTTTCTGCTTTTCCTAGAGTTAATAATTGCCTTGTTTTGATTTTTGTTTGCTTTATTTTCTGTGCACCAAGCTGTAATATTGTGATATAATATGAAATGTATATTTGGCTTCTGCTCCTGGTTCCTGGCACAGAACTCCTAAAATCCTTGGAATTTCTGGGGTATTAAGAGTGTCTTTTGTATGCTAATCAGCTTACCAAGGCATGATGGAAGTCAGGACTTTCAATGTCTCTCCCCTGGCAACCTCCAGGGAGGGGAGAGGAATTGAAGGTTGACTTGATCGCCAGTGGTGTAATTAATCACACCTATGTAATTAGGCCTCCATAAATTCTCCAAAGGACAAGGTTTGTAGAATTTCCAGATTGCTGAGCAAATCAAAATTTCTGGAGGGTGGTGCTTCTAGGGAGGGCATAGAAGCTCTGTATCCCTTTCCACATTCTCTGCCCTTTGCATCTCTTGCAACTGCTGTTCATCTGTGTCCTTAATTACATCTTTCATTAATATAATAAACTGGTAAATATAAGCAAGTGTTTTCTGGGATTCTGTGAGCTAACCTAACAAATTAACCAAACCTGAGAAGGGGGTTGTGGGACCCCCAATTTATAGCTAGTTGATCAGAAGTATAGGTGTGACAATCTACTACTTGTGATTGGCATCTGGCATTGGGGGGCAGTCTTGTGGGACTGAGCCCTGAACCTGTGTGATTTGGTGCTTTCTCTGGAATAGGGTTAAATTGTAGGATACCCAGTTGATGTCCATTGAAAAATTAGTGGTTGGTGGGAAGAAATTCCCACACATTTGATTAGAGGTGAAACATTCAGTTCTGAGAGAGAGAGTAGGGGAAATACTTGGTTTTTGTTTTTTCTCATCCACTACACAACCTCTATTTACCTCCACACTTTCTGGAAGAACTATCAAGCTCCTTTCCATATGATCAAACACATCAGGCAATCTAAGCCATGATTTTTTTTTTTGACGTCATTTTTCCTGGAGCCCTTCCTCCTCCTGTTCCAATATGATTTGGTTACTTTTTAGGCATAAATTACAGCTGTTGTTTGAGGACTACCCGTATTACCAAGATGCTAAGAATTCCTCTTGCATCCTTCCTGTGTTGAATCACCTACATTCTGAGCACCATAACTATTTATTAGTTCATCCCTCATTTCTGTGGGCATATTTTCCAGTAACTTCCTGAGGAAGGGTGTTGGGGAGATACAATTTTTTTTTTTTTTTATAACTTGTGAATGTATCAGGGATGCTTTCAGCTGCAAATAACAAAAAGAAACTTGAAACCAGCAATTTTTACAAGCTTGTATTCTTTACAAGCAGTTGCAAAGTAAGAAGTTTGGTGGCTGGTCTAACCGGTGTGGCAGGTCAATTATGTGATCGGGGACACAAGCACATTCTTTCTTTTATTTCTATCTGTGCTGCTTAGATATTGACTTTTGCCTTTATGCTTACTTCTTCGTGGTCTCATGATAGCTGCTGTAACTTGTGGCATCATATCTGCATTCCAGGCAGTAATACAGCAGAAAGGACAAAAGGCAGAACCAGTCAAATCTATTTTCATCAGGAAAATAATGTTTCCACAAGCCTTTTTGGTAGATTTTGTCTTAGATATCATTGGCTAGACTGTGACACAGGGCCACTGCTAGCTTGTACAGAATACTAGAAAAGTAAATATTTTTAACTATGTACATTGGTTCTTCAAACAAAACAGTTCTGTGAGTAAAAAAGAAGGTTGGAATGTGTCTCTGGCTTACCTTGTTTCTCTCTCACTCTCACACACACACACACACACACACACACACACACACACACGGGCAAACCCATACATTCATTCATTCCACCTTTGATTGCTTATTTATTTAGGCACAAAATTCCAAGAAATAAGTCACATTTTCTCAGCATTTTATAAGGCATTTCTTCATTGTCACTATGGCCATACATTACTGCTTGAGAAGTTGATGGTATTCTGCTTATCAAGACTTTAAATGTAGTCTTTTTTTCTTTTTGGAAATTATTGTCTTTTTTCCTTGTCACTAGTATTTTTGCATTTTATGATTATGTGCTGTAGCAATGCTCTTATCAGTAATTTTTAGGAACTCAGTGGGCCCCTTCATTTTGAAAATTCATATTATAAAGTTTTAGTGTATTTTCTTGTATTAGTTCTTTGATTATTTCTTCCTTACTGTTTTTACCACAGTTTTTCTGAAACTGCTATTAGCTGAATGTTGTAATCTCCTGAAAACATCCTTTAATTTTCTTATTTTTCATCCCTTTGTGTTTTTGTTCTACTTTCTGGGACAGTTGTTTAATTTCATTTTCCAACCCTTCTTTTTAAGTTTTTGGCCAGGCACAGTAGCTCATATCTGTAATCCTAGCTCTTTGAGAGGCTGAGGCAGGAGAAGTGCTTGAGCCCAGGAGTTCAAGACCAGCCTGCGCAACATAGTGAGACCCCCCCCCATCTCAACAAAAAATTTGTAAAAAAATTAACTGACCATGGTGTTATACACCTTTATTTCCAGCTATTCAGGATCCTGAGGTGAGAGGGTCACTTGAGTCCAGAAGGTCAAGGCTGCAGTGAGCCATGATCATGCCATGGTACTCCAGCCTGGTTGACAGAATGAGACCCTGTATCAAAATAAATACATAATTTTAAATTTTATCCTACCACATTTAATTTCCAAGAGGTGTTTCTTGTGCTGTGAATGTTCTTTTATTCTTATTATAGTGTCCTCTTCTTTTTTTGTAATGGATATAATATTGCTATTAGCTCTGAATGTGTTAGTCATTACTTATTAAACATTTTTTTGTTCACCTCATTCTCATTGTTAGCTTTAAATTCTTTTTCCTCACATTTGTTTAATATCTGATTTCCTTCAAATGTCTAATTTTTGGCTCTCTGTTGATATTTAATAATGAGAGATTAAAGAGCTGATTGGAAGTTCTGTGTACTTCCACAGATGGATTTACTGACTGATGAACTTTCATTTTGCTGAGAGACGTCCACATACCATGGACTCTGTGTTTCTTAGGCTGGTCAATTTCTCCTAGGAAGAATCCCTCAGCTTCCTGCCAAGGCAATTTGAGTCTGGCAGTTGAAGCCTGGCTCTGAGGCCTGTGAGCTGAGCACAGGAAAAGAAGATAGTGTTGCCATTAAGTATGCTTATATTGTTTGTTTATTTATTTATTTATTTATTTTTAATTTTTATTTATTTTATTTTTTAAGATGGAGTTTCGCTCTTTACCCAGGCTGGAGTGCAATGGCACGATCTCGGCTCACCACAACTTCCACCTCCTGGGTTCAGGCAATTCTCCTGCCTCAGCCTCCCGAGTAGCCAGGACTACAGGCACGTGCCACCATGCCCAGCTAATTTTTTGTATTTTTAGTAGAGACGGGGTTTCACCATGTTGACCGGGATGGTCTCGATCTCTTGACCTTGTGATTCACCTGCCTCGGCCTCCCAAAGTGCTGGGATTACAGGCGTGAGCCACCGCGCCCGGCCGCTTATATTGTTTAAAGTTAATCCTTTTGTTTTCAGTTTAGCACTTTGCTACCCCTTCTTCACAATGCCTGGGAGTCCTTTTGTACAGAACTTCTCTACTTCAGTGTCTTCAAGAAATACACCTCCTGTGTCGATCAGAGTAGGACAGGCCGTCACCCAGATGTGTGGGCTTTGCAAGGGATCTAGGGCTGTAGCTTCTCCTTATACAGCCTTTTAGCCTCAGCCTATGTGGGCCTTGGGAGGTGCCCAGTGCCCGTGTTGTGAAGCCTTTCTGCTTATCCATCTCACCTTTCTGATGGCTACCCTTCTCTCCAGGTCATAAGTTCTTATTCTCTGTTCCCTGCTAAATAGGTAACAATTTTTCCATCCCCTTTCCATCTCCCAAAGCTTTGCTGCTTTGTTTTATAATTATTATTATTGTTATGTTTTGAGATAGGGTCTTGTGTTGTCATCCAGGCTGATGTACAGTGGTGCAGCCACAGCTCACTGCAACCTTGAGGCTCAAGTGATCCTCCTACCTCAGCCTCTCTGGTAGCTGGGACTCCAGGTACACACTACTATGCCCAACTAATTTGTTTTTAATTTTTTAAATTTTGCTCAGACATGGTGGCTCACACCTGTAATCCCAGCACTTTGGGAGGCCAAGGCAGATGGATCACTTTTCAGGAGTTTGAGTCCAGCCTGCCCAACATGGTGAAATCCTATCTCTACTAAAAAAAAAAAAAAAAATACAAAAATTAGCCAGACATGGTGGTGGGCACCTGTAATCCCAGCTACCCCAGAGGCTGAAGTAGGAGAATCGCTCGAGCCTGGGAGGAAGAGAATACAGTGAGCCAAGACCACACCGCTGTACTCCAGCCTGGGTGGCAGAGTAAGATTCTGTCTCAAAAACTAAAAATGAAAATATAATTTTAAAATTTTTATACAGACGGAATCTCAGTCTGTTGCCCCAGGCTGAAATTCCTGGGCTCAAGCATTCTCCTGCCACAGCCTCCCAAAGTGTTGGGATTACAGACATTGAACCATGGTATGCAGCCTATTATTGTTATTATAATTATTCCCTTATTGTAGGGTTTCAGAAGCAAGTACAGATAAACACCTGTGACTCTGCCATGTACATTTAGAAGTTAGCTGGGACTTTTATTACCATGCTCAACATATAGATGTATTTTCTTTCTTTCATTTGTCATTTGGCACTTTCTACTCCTTCCTTGTGGAAACAAAAATTAAACTCATTTTTAAATGTTTCAAAACTTTCTTTTCAAAACCTATAAAAACTCAAAGTCAACATATACCTAATTAGATAAATGTTGCAGCTGTGGAAACTGTAACAAAATTTTTCTTAAGGAATGCAGCTACATCATTTAAAGAAGCTAAACACATTTCTTCCTGATGTAGATGATGCTGTAATGAACTCATTAGAGTTGCAGGAAAAAAAAATTTTGTATCAGAGTGTGTTTCAGAGGCCTCTTTAAGCTAAATTGTTTCTGCAGCATCCATGATTTATAAAGACAGGTGTAGAATTTTCAGATGTTTCTTCTGTACCAAATGGCTAGCCCTACAGCCCTTTGGCTGTGCGCCCACAGGGAGCTATATGAAGCGGCCCTGGGGTATGTACATGCTATTTAGTTGTCAGCTCTCTGGGATGGAGAAGTTAAATTGATATAATCTTGACAGAATGTTTGTGAAGGTAGTTGCTGTGCCTTTTTCATAATTGTTTCTTTATATGTTTGGTTACTATTTTATTCAACCTAAAATTCTCATACCAGCAGACTGTTACTTAAAAAGGCATTTGTTGAGTGCTTCAGTGCCAGGAGCTGTGCTCAGGTCTTTGCATGCACTATCTCATTCATTCAATTCTGGTGAAAGAATCTTGTGTGTCCTTTTAGTACCCTCATTCTGTAAAATCGGAAATGATAGCCTCAGACAGTGAGATCAGCAGTGACAGGTGCAAGGCAGCCTAGGCTACCTCATGCTGAAGACTGGCTCTTAACCTAGCTGTGGCAAACATTTTGAAACCTATCTTTGCCATAGCCATAACAGTGAGATTGTAATTAGCTTGGTTCTCAGCCAAAGGGTAATGCAGTTCAAATAAACTTTATTTGAAATGGGCACATTGAATATTATACTTTCTCCCAGGCTGCCATTTCAATCTTCATACATTCTCCAACCCATTTTTCATCATGTTTCTTTTGTGCTTTATTTAATGCCCAATATACCTTGCCTCCAGTTGATAGATGGGATGGAGAAGCCAAATAGTTCAGCATCATATTGATATTTTTTATCCTTTAAGCTTTTATGTCATTCCAAGGCTACATTAAGAGCTCAGCTTCTTGGCAACTGTTTAAAAAATTGGACAGCTTCACTGGATAACATTTTCTGTCTGTTTACCTACTCCCGGAAGCCTTGACCTGCTTAATCAGTTTAGGTGATCCATTCTTAGAAATGTTGAAACACCTTGACATGTCTTCCCCTAGCAGGCATGGTGAGTACTGGCCTGCAATTTGGCCAAAAGATTCCTTGTATTTTGTGTTGCCATATTTGTCATTAAAGCTAGGATAGGATTGGAGCATTTCTTGTGAGAGATATGCTCACTTGAATCTGAATGTGATCTGAGAACCTGGCCTTGCTTTTTAATTTTGTTTTGTTTTCATCCTGAGGGTTGTGGTTTTTGATTTTTGTTTTTCGTTTTTTTCGGTACTGTTCTTCAGAGCTTGCATTAGGATTTAGAGTCTGCACTATACCTTAAAGTGCATGTGTTGTCTGCCTATGGAAAGGTACATTCCTGAAGCATACTAAGTAAAACTTTTGAACTAAAATCATTTTTTCAGTCAGTTTCAATTTGAGATGATTATGAAAAATATGATTGAAAAAGAAACCTGGCCCCATCCTTCATTTATTTCTAAAATATAACCATATTAAAGTTGAAAAATGGGCATAGAATAAATTATAAACCCATATTTTTGCCAGCCAGATTCTACTATATATGCTGCAGAACTTTCAATATTTAAAGATGTAAAATGTTAAAGATATGTTTATAGCCATCCTGTTCTCTCCGCCCATTCAGCCTATTTTGTCGCAGTCTTCCTTTTGCATAGGCTATACTACTGTGAAGTTGGTTGGTTCGTGTGTGTGTGTGTGTGTGTGTGTGTGTGTGTGTGTGTACACATCTACCCCTAATCAATATCTGATATTCTTTATGTTTGTAAGTATTAGGTAAATGGTACCCTGCTACATATGACAACCTTCTGCTACTTTCTTTTAAATCAATATATATTTTAGACTTACACATTTATATGCTTGGTTCATTTCTTTTAATTAAATGAATAAATTGTAACTTGTGTATTCCTCTGTTGATAAATTTGTTTTCCCCAACTTTTTGATATTGTGATGATGCCAGGATCCTTGCTATCTTATGTATGGTCGTAAGCTCTAGGGGATCTATTACAAGTGAATTACTGAGCTGTAGAGCCCACCAATTTTTTTTTATATCTTTTTTTTTAAAAAAAAATTTTATTGCATTTTAGGTTTTGGGGTACATGTGAAGGACATGCAAGATTGTTGCATAGGCACACACGTGGCAGTGTGATCTGCTGCCTTCCTCCCCATCACCCACATCTAGCACTTCTCCCCATGCTCTCTCTCCCCAACTTCCCTCCCCCCGCTGTCCCTCCCCTATTTCCCCCCAATAGACCCCAGTGTGTAGTGCTCCCCTCCGTGTCCATGTGGTCTCATTGTTCAACACCCGCCTATGAGTGAGAACATGCAGGCACACCAATTTTTTACTATAACATATTTTGTTAAGTTGCTTTCCAAATTTTTTGTACCAATTTATGTGCCTACTTATTGGAGAGTTCTGGTTACCCATGTAGCTGTCAGTACCTGGTATTTTCAGGCTTTTAAATGTTGCCAAGGTGGATGTTAAATATTTCATTGTTTTATTTGGCATTTTTCTCATTGCAAAAGACTCTAAGATTCTTATAGGTTTATATGTTCTTTGTATTTCTTCTTTGAATTACTTATCCTTATTTACTTATATTTCTTAGTTTAAGCAATACTTCTTTCTTGAGCTCAGAAAGAAAATTTTATAATTTCTTCTAAATTTAAAATTTTTGCTGTTCCCTTTTAGAATAACTGGAATTCAATTTTCATTTATTGTATGAGATTCATGCCTATGTTTCCACCCATCTGGAAAACCAAGTGATCTAGTAACATTTGCTGAATTCTTTTCCACTTCTGATAAACAGCAAGAATACACAGATGTGCTTCTGGCTTCTTTACCTTACTATTCTATTTACCTCAGTTCCAGCATCATATTGTTCTCAGTATCCTGTACTTCATAATAAGCATTCAGTGTTTAGATTGGTTGGTGTGATGGTTAAACTTGATTGGATTGAAGGATGCAAAGTATTGATCCTGGGTGTGTCTGTGAGGGTATTGCGAAAGGAGATTAACACTGGAGTCAGCGGGCTGGGAAAGGCAGACCCCCCGCTTAGTCTGAATGGGCTCCATCTAATCAGCTGCCAGCATGGCCAAGATTTAAAGCAGGCAGAAAAGTGTGAAAACACTAGACTGGCTTAGCCTCCCAACCTACATCTTCTCCTGTGCTGTATGCTTCTTGCCCTTGAACATTGGACTCCAGGCTCTTCAGCTTTGGGACTGAGACTGGCTTCCTTGCCCCTCAGCTTACAGATGGCCTATTGTGGGACCTTGTGATCATGCGAGTTAATACTCCTTAATAAACTCTCCTTTATATATATCTCTATTAGTTCTGTCCCTCTAGAGAACCCTAATACAGTGGTACATAGTGGTACACAGGGCAGACACTGAAGCCAGCTTGCTGGAATTTGCAGATCAGCTCTGACACCTGGCTCCTGACATGTGATCTTGAGAAGGTGACTAACTGACCAATCATCCTGTGTGCCCAGACTTTCCTAATTTAGCACTGAAGATCCCACGTCACAGGAAACCCCTCAGTGCCAGACAAATTGGGATTGTTGGTCATCCCAAAACTTGGACAAACTTGGTAATCTTTTTCTTTCTCCATTTTTCCCTTGATGAAATGGTGATAATAATTAAATCTACCTCCACAGGGCCTTGCTGCAGGTGAAATGAAAGAATACATGTACACTGTTTCGAGCAGTGCTCAGACCGTGCTAAGTACTTGATAAAGTTTAACATCTCCTTCCCTTCTCCCCCTTTTCCTTTAAAGTTATCTTGACTGTCCCTGAAACTTTAGTGTTTAATATGAAGTTTAGAATCTTCTTGTTAAGTTCTGCAAAATACTCTATGGGGACTTGTAGATTAATTTAGGGGATAATTGATATCCTCATGACATTAAGACTTCCCATGATGAATGTGGTGATTTCTCTATTTGTTCCCTTTAATGCTACTCAATTAGTTTTTAGTAATTTTCTCTTCAAGGTTCTTTCACATCTTTGTAAGATATATTTCTAGATATCCTAAGTACCTCATAGATTTGTTGTCACTTTAGATGGTATCACTGTTTTGTTTTTTTTTTAAAGATTTTTAACTTTTTAAAATGAAAAGTTTTAAATATACACAGAAGTAGACAGACTGCAATCAATACTCATGTTTCTATCACTCAGTTTCAACAAGTGTCAGCTCATGGCTATTCCTGTTTTATCTGTGGAGTCATTTCTTTATTGAAAGTTCTAATCAATGTTTTCTTTTCGGTATATAGGAATGTTACTTATTTTTGTATGTTGACTTTGAATTCAGAAATTTTGCTCAATTTTTTTGTTAATCCTGATGATTCAAATCATAGTTAGGTACTTGCTCCATTTTTATTTTAATAGTTTGTCTGTAGATTGACTTCATAGAAATTCTAAGAGAATAATCACGTGAAAGGGTAAGTTTTGTTTTTTCCTTTACAGTCCTTATGCACTCTACTTCTTTTATTTTTCTTCTTTCATTGGGTAGCATCTCCATTACAATGATGAATGTAAGCATTAGCCAGGCCCAATGACTCACATCTGTAATCTCAGCACTTTGGGAGGCTGGGGAGGAGGAAGGGGGATTACTTGAGCCCAGAAGTTTGAGAGCAGCCAGAGCAACATGAGGGCACGCCATTTCTACAAAACAAAGTCATATGTGGTGGCGTGCACCTGTAGTCCCAGCTACATGGGAGGCTGAGGTGGGAGGATTGCTTGAACCCAGGAGATCAAGGCTGCAGTGAGCTGTGATCTTGCACTGCACTCCAGCCTGGGAGACATGGAGAGACCCTGTCTCAAAAAAGAAAGAAAGAAAAAAGAAGTGATTGGTAGTCTCCTTGTTTTATTTTTTTTTTCCAACTTTGATGAGAATAACTAACTTTTGCTATATTTACACATCTTTCTTTTCTTTCTTCTAATATAAGATTCTAATATAAGTAGAATTAAGGATAATTCTAATATAAGTAGAATTAAGAATAATTCTAATATAAGTAGAATTATTTATACCTACTTCTTCCCAGTTCTGTTAATGTAGAGGTTACCTATTCTGTTTCCACAGTTTGGGTAGTGCCATTAAATTTTTAACATTTATGCTTCAGTAACAGAGTCAGTAACTTTGGCCTCCTCCCAAACAATTCTATAGGCTAACTGTGCTTTAATGCCCTTCTTTGCTCCTCCCGTTTTTTATTGTTGTCTAGCATTTCAGTTCTGCCATTTTGAAACACATCCCTCATCAGAAAATGTAGTGCAGAAATACTAGGCTTTGTTCTGTGCTGAGCAGTCCAGGCTTATGCTGATTTATTCCATGCAAAGAGTTTCTTGTCTTTTCTTTTCTTCCTTTTTTTGAACCATGGCTTCTTGCAAACCACTTCCACTTCTGAATCCAGTCACTTCTTATTGAAGTGATCTTCTGTTGAAGGTCTCTGAGTAGCAAATTCCCTATATTTGTTTACCTGGAAAACATTTTTCTTTTTTGTAAATGTTGCTTTAGCTATGTACAGATAACTAAACCAGAGGTTGGCAATTGTTTTCTTTTAGCAGATATTACCTGTCGTATCCTGGCCTCTCCTGTTGTTGTTAAGAAGTCTTTTGTTTAATGACTGCCTTTGCACTAAACCTGCTTTTTTCTCTGGTTACTTTTAAGGTAGTTCTTTGGTGGTGATGGTGGTGGTGGAGTGTGTTTGTGTGCGTGTGTGTGTGTGTGTGGGGGTGTGTGTGTGTGTGTGTGTGTGTGTGTGTGTGTAGTTCTATATCATGTGTTTTTATATAGTTTTATATAAAATTTGTGTATTTCTGGCCTTGCTCTGCTTCTTGAATCCAATCAATTATTTAAAAAATTTTTTAGCTAGCATCTCTTTAGTTACTGCCTTGCCCTTTTTTCCTCATCAGTCCCTTTAGAACTTTTGTTATATAGAGTTAGACCTTATAATTCAGTCATCCTGTTTTTTTAGCTTCTCTTTATCTCTTTATTACTCTTCACTTTATATTTTGGGTGATGTCTACAAGTCCAAATTTTCATTTTACCAATTCTCTCTTAAGCTGTGTCTAAATGCTGTTTAAACTGTCTATTGAATTAACATTTTTCAATATCTTTAATTTTTCATGTATGGAAGCTTTGCTTTGCTGTTTTTCAAACTTGCCAGGTCTTTTTAAAAAGCAATATTTAAAAATTATCTTTCATTATTTTTTCTTTGTATTCATACGTGTCTTTAATAATTTAGGATTTATGTATGTTATCCATTTCAGGTTATTATTTCAGGTTCTTAGGATGCTGATTCTGTATTACCATATGGATTATCTCTTCCAGGGCCTTGCAATTTTAAACTGTGAGTTCGTTTTCAGCACTTTTCCCTCCACTGCTACCCTCTCTGTGGGAGTCTATGCACCCTGATTAGGAGAGTACCTGTGGAGCAGAGTTTGTTTACTGATGATAGATGCCTCAGAGATTTCCCTTGTCTAACCCCAGTTACTGTGGGAATTTTTCACCACGTGGTTATTCTAATTTCAGTCTCCATACCCATTGTGGCAAAGGCTTGAAGTTTCTCTTTCTCTTGTGAAACTCCCTAACCCTCACCAGATCTTCAGGGAGACATGTCACTTTGAAGTTTCCCTGTGGCATTTGGTAGAAGTTTTCTAGCCCTGATGACTTGGAAAGGGCAGCCTGTCTGGGCTTGGTTTTGCTAAAGGATCTTAGCTTCTTTGTTCTCTGACTTGTGTGTTCAAGATCATACCTCCTGTTACTAAACTCACAGTTTCTAGGCTAAAGGCCTATATCTACCAGGCCTTTGGGATTCCTTGGCTTTGGCAGTGGGTGGATGCTCTGTCTAGAAATTCCTTAATTCCCTGATAATTTCCTTTCCCTTCTTTAGTTCAGTAATGCAGGGTGTCACATTTTATTTAGCATTTTTCTGTGTTTGTAGTAGAAAGGTTTTCTAGCTGTGTCAGCTCAGTCCACTGTGTTTTCAGAACTGGACATCTCTGACATTGATTCTTTGGTTCTTTTAGTCAATACATTTGTTTGCTGCCAATTGTAATCCCAGATTTGTGCCGGGAACTGGGGATACGGGGTGGAGAAGATCAGATGCCCTCACTTCATGGCCTATAGAGCAAGTGGATCGTAAAGATGCACAGAAAATGAGTTGAACCTACTTGGCAGCTTGATTCTCAACTTCCAGTACTCCAGACACTCAGTCAGAAAAGTCAGTCAGCTGCTTTCCTACTGGCATGTTAGTCTTTGCCTTGGCAGCTGCAGGGGTGAGATGTGCTAATGATGGGGCCAAGCTGAGCTTTGGGGGTGAAGCCATCAGCTGTTCTCATCTCCCTCTGGCGGAGGCAAAATGAGAACAGCTGGGAAGCAAGGCCAACATACACTCCCAGAAGCCGCTCCTCCGCCAGCAGAGGTGTCAACAGAATTCCAGTCATGCGAGCCTTCCAGGAGTGTATACTGCATTCATTCCATACTTAAACACTAGTATACAGAGAAGATCATACAATGGAGTAAGCCAACAATGGAAGCACTCATCTGTGTATTTTTGTTACCTTTAGAATGAATGCTATGATTCCATATAGATTGATTTATCCAGAAGAAAATCAGATGCCTGGTTTGCCACTAAAATCTGGACATGTCAGATTTAGTCTATTCAATTCAGTAAGCTTTACTTCCGCGTCTTAGTAGGGAGAGTCTGTTGCTTGGAGCATACTTTATTCAGCTTCAATAGATGGTCATCTCGGAACTTTTTTCTCACATATTTTAGTCTCTTTTTCTCTGCTTCTTGTCTGCTCTCCTTTAAAAGGGTGCTTTGATCCTTCTTTCTCCCTCAGCGCTGCTGAAGACTAAGCCATTGGTTACAGAGGGTCAGTGAGAAAGCAGTTTCCAAAGGGGGAGGCAGAAAGGGCAGGGATAGGATTCGGTTTGAAAAGCCAAACCAAGGCAACTGTTTTCAAGCACAAAGCTCCTAGTGGAAGCATCTGCTTCTCTCATGGACTTCAGTGACATAAAATAATGAGATTTCTTTAGTTTATCTCCCCTGATGTTACTTCCTTATGGATTTAGTGGGTCAAGAGTGCTGTGTGTTCTAGCGTCATGGTTATAAAATTGACAGGTGGCTTGGATCATGGCCAGAATTCTGGACTGGGAGTGAGAAGTGGCTCTGAGTTCCGACTTGGCCTCTTTATAACTGTGTGACCTTGAGGAGCCCACTAAATCTTTCTGAACTTAGTTTCTTTGTCAACAACGAACAAGGATGCAGCCTACCTCCCTGGGTTGTGGTGAGTACCAAACGAGGGAGATGTTGGGGAATGTGTTTTGTAATATAAGGTCTTCTCTTTAGATGGCACAGGGGGACAATGGTACCACTGTTCATTTGTTCATTCAGTGGCTGAAGTTTGCCCTTATGCCTTGGATGGCACAAGTTCTCAGCATCCGTGAGCCACCACCATCCCCTCGTGCTCGTGGTAGATGGGTGTCCAAGTTAATCCCAAAGTTTGACAGAGGGGGTTGCAGAGATTTGGAAGAGCAGGGCAGTTTCTGTTCCTTTTTCACCTGTCTTAAATCTCGTGTCTCCATCTTTGTTATTTATCAGTCTAGCATTGGGGCATCTCTGTTAACCAGGACTCTTTGAGATTGTGTTAATAATGTGAACTCTTTCAAATATCATTTACTTGTAGCACACACAATTGTCATTAGTTTCCCTCTCCTCTGCTGTATGGGACACACTTTAGGCTGAGCGTAAGGGCGGGGGAGAATGAATATATATGCCCAGGCCAGGGACATGGGTTTTCCTAGCCCTGAACTTCCACTGGCTTCTTGAGAAAGAGGTTTGGGAATGTGGATAAGCGTAGAATGGCAAGGAAAATAAAATTTAACATGCCTCTCAGGGTACTGGGTTGGCATGAATAAGAATTAAGAACCTCACATTTGTGGATGAAGCAGACACGTAAGCTCTTGACTTAAGTGTTAATTACCTGTTCATGTGATTGCGGCAGTGAAGCCCATTACTCTGCATCCTTGTGGCTCCAAACAATACAACTTTAGAACATCCAGAATCTGTTAGAAATGTTCCACTCTAAGAGCAAATATTGGTGGTCTTTTCCCAATTAACAGCAAAACATAAGTGAATGGAAAGATCTCCCTCACACTGCTAAGATTGTTCATCTCCTGAATCTTTCTGAAACTGTGAATTGTAGCTACCATATCTTCTGACTTGAATTTTCTAAATGAGATTTATGAATTTTCTAAATGAATTTTCTAAAATCTCCACTCAGTTCAATGCATGATCAGACAACACCCAAGGGCTGTTTATAGGTTTATCTGTGTACCTGGAGAACAGTCACATTTCTGAGTGGTAATTGCTTTTTCTTTGCAGGATAGAATTGAGGAATCCCATAAAGGGATTTTGCCTGTGTGGTTTCTGTGCTAGCCACTGGTTCAAGGACTTCTCATACAGCCTCACCATGCCCTGGGAGGCAGGCACTATGACCACACTCTCTTCCAAATAGGAAAGCAAGGCTAGGATATTTAACTTGTGCAGTTATACAGCTAAAAGGTGGCACAGCCGAGATTATGCACATGAATTACTGCACAAACAGGGAATATGCTAGAAATTGGATTTACATGAATAATAGTAATAGTCATGATACCGGCAATTAACATAACATTCAGCAGGCTCTGGGCTAATCCCTTTACATGAATTATGAGGTTAAAATATCCCTGTAGGCCTTAGAGGTATGGGCTATTATTATTTCCATTTTACAGATGAAGAAACTAAGGCATAGAGAACTTGTGATTTGCCTTAGCCCCTGCATCTTATAAGAGGCTGAGCCAGGATTGAACTAGGCAGTTGATTTCAGGGAGGGCCTACATGCTAAACCACTGGGCTGTCAAGGAAGGACCCATGATGTCCAGGAACTTTTCCGTACTCCAAACCCTTTGCAGCTGTCTCAGCTTATGTTTATTTTGGGGCATTGGGATTTGAGGAGAGAACTTAGAAAGACACTGAGATAGAATAATACTTGAGTCTTTAGCTGCGTGAGTCCCAGGAACTTGTCCTGTGGGCACTGACCTGCAAGGACTGGCAGGAAAATAGGACTGGAGGCCCATTTGCAGGACCTGGCATCTCTGACCCTTCATTTTTGCATCAAAGGAACTTGTGGACTTACCAGCTAAAATGTGTTCTTTCAGAAGGAGAAACTTACTGTTTAATAATTAAATATACTATCCTCTGTTTTCTCTCACAAATAAATGCAGGACTCAACCTAATAACCTCTACCTATGATAGCTGTGGAAAATACTTGTAAACATGATAAACTCGCATGCATGAGTGCATTTGTTATTTATTGCTGTGTGATAAATTGTGACAACTTAATGGCTTGCAGTCACACCTGTTTACAATATCACAGCTTTTGTGGGTTATGAATCTGGGTACAACTTACCTGGGTCCACTAATTCAGCTTCCCTTGCAGGTTGCAGTTAAGGTGTTAGCCAGGACTGAGTCTTATCTGAAGGATCCACTGAGAAGGATCTGGTTTCACTCTCACAAAGCCATGGCATGATTCAGTCCTTTGAGTTGTTGGACTGAAGGTCTCGGTTCCTAGCTGATTCCCATTTTCCTAAGCTGTATTATCTCGATTATAGAAGCTTGCTTCATCAAGGCATGTAGACTTAGAAGGCAATAGAATCTGCTAATAAGACTAAATCACAAGTTGTATAATCTAATCATGGTTCATGAATATTGCTATAGTTTGTTGGTTAAAAGCAAGTCACTAGACTTCTTAAGTGACTTGCTTTATCCCAACCTTGCCAGGGTTGCACATGGGAGTGAATACCAGGAGGCAGGGGCCCTTGGAAACCATTTCAACACTCTGTCTCCCTCAGTGAGTTAATTAGATAATCAGCATTGTAAATATCAGGCATGGCTTTGACAAGTGGAAGCTTCTGTTTTCAGAGGTGTCCGCTCACTGTGTACAGGTCTTAGAGCTGACAGCAGCGTCTGATTGGGAGGGTGGCTCTGTTTCTGCATCTTTGTGGTTTAGCCACTTCATATCCTTTTACTGCAGTGTCTTCATTGCCTTTGTCTGACACTTCTTTTCCCATTCTCACTCCAACACTTGGCTGAACTCCTCTTTGGCTTAGACTTCACTGCCTCACAGGCATCTGGTTCTTGGTCCTTCCCACCCAACCCCAGTCAGGGAAAGGTCCCCCTGCTATATGCTCTCAAAATGCTATGTCTCCATCAGAGCACTTACCACGTTCTAATCAACTGTTTGTCTTCTTGGTTAGAATTTAAGCTCTGTGGCGACAGAGACCACATCCATCTTATTCTCTGTTGGGTCCCCTGTGCCTAGCACATCACAGCTGCTCGATAAATATTGGCATGATGAGTAAGCAGTCCCTTTTGATGTGCTGCTTTTTCATTTTGACAAATGTGATTTACTAAAACTCTACTCTTAAATTGTTTGTGTTTGTACAACCTTTCATGTAAATGAATTTACACATTTGGAAAGTCTTTTTGAAAAAAGACCTTGTGTCCAAATATTTGATATGGAAAAGGTAGTTAGTACATATTAGTGATCCAAAAGGAACATCTTTTGGAAATACTATGATGCTATTATGGATGCTAATTTTTATATTGGGTAGAAAATGTGAGCTGATATTTTAGTAAAAATCACAAGAGGTCTCCATTAATTTTAGCTTGTTATTCTGATCACCCTGAGAAATGTACAGATGTGAGGATGGGACCTGGTAGAGGTAATTGAATCATGGAGGCAGTTACCCCAATGCTATTCTTGTGATAGTGAGTTCTCATGAGATCTGATGGTTTTATAAGGGGCTTTCTCCATTTGCTCAGCACTTCTTCCTGCCTCCCTGTGAAGAAGGTGCCTTTCTTCCCCTTTGCCTTTTACCACGATCGTAAGTTTCCTGAGACCTTCCCAGCCATGCAGAACTGTGAGTCAAACCTCTTTTCTTTATAAATTACCCAGTCTTGAATATTTCTTCATAGCAGCATGAGAACAGACTAATAGACTCCCTTCTGTTCTTCCTGGCCTGTTTCTCTTCTTCATTCCTAGACAGTGGCATTATTGTTACCAATTATTATCATATTTTCTTTGCCAGTTTTCTAGGTTAAAATATTCTAATTTGCATTTTAAATTTATTGTTGGGGTCTTGGAAGTCTATTAAACAACACCTTCCTTTCCTTCTTAGGTTCAGAAGTAATCGATTGCACAGGAAGCTGAATGTTAGAGATCAAACTATCAGTTATTAATACAAAGGTGATTGTAGAATTTGGCTTTAGGTCTTTGTCTGAGTAGGCTTACTCTTGCTTTACTTCCAAATTTGAGAGTCACCAATCCTGCTGGATAATATCAACAGTGTTGCATCTTGCCTAACAGGGTCATATCCCTTAATATATGGCAAAGGGCAGAAAAAAATGAATTTGCTGTAAAGAAATCCAAGATGACAGGGATATCCCAGAAGAAATGAGCCAAAAAATTTAGTTCCTCCCTTCAAACTCTTATATACATCACTATTCCTTAGCTGGGGGAGTTAGAGAAAGGCAGGGAGGCCAGGAGTATTAATCTAATGGAAATTCATGTACACTGAAACAAGGACAAAGATGGGATGGTAATGGAGGAGTTGAGGAAAGGAGATTCTCTTTAAATTCTTAATAATTCAGTTTAATTTCCTCCCTTATTTTTACCAACAATTTGTGATTCTTTTTATCATTGTTAATTCATATCCTTTGGTCACTTTGTTATTTAGGATTTGTCTTCTTTTAGTTGATTTGTTAAGAGCTGTTTATATATTACAGCACTACTGTTTTGCGAGCCGTAACTTTGAATGAACAGCGTACCATTCATTTCTTACAAAGCATTTTTTAGGTGTTATTTTTTCTACTTATTTTTCTTTGCTTGTCATTATAAATGGGATCCAATTTTCAATTTTATTTTAGTAATGATATTTCTTGTATTGATTTAGATACACATATTCGGAGACTAGCCTGTTTATTAAAATATCTTGCTGGCTTTAGATGTTCAGTTGGTTTTCTTGGGTTTCCTAGGTAACTAATGGTATCACTTATAAATAATTTTTCTTTTCTAACATTTATTTCCCTGAATTGTTACTGCTTTATTGCAGTGTCTCAAACATAAAGAATTGCTATAAAAATGTGTACAAATAGCAAAAATCCCTCTTTATTTTGGTTTTTAATGGAAGGCTCCTGATATTTCACCATTGATTTTAGTATTGAGTGTCGATTTAAGATGTGAGTTTCCTATTTTAACAAAGAACTTATTTCTAGTTTTCAAATAGGTTTTTTTAAAAATCAGTATTGAATATTAAATTGTATTAACTTTTTAAAAGACATTTACGGAGGTACCATATGTTGTTTTTCTCTTTTTAAATCCTGTGACCTGACAAAAATATTCATTGATATAAATATTCATTGATATAAATCTTCATTCATGGATTTCCCCGTATCAAAATATTCTTATATTTTTGGGATACGACCTGCTCTGTCAAGGTGTATTATATTTTTTATATGCTGCTGAATTTAATTACCTAGTGTTCTAATTAAGATGTTTTCGCATCTATATTAAGAAGGTAAGTGGTCTTATATTAGTTCACTATTTATTCAAACTCAGTGGCTTAAAACAATAAAACACATCTTTAGCTCATGTGTCTGTGAGTCAGGGATTTAGATTGGGCAGTTCTGGTCTTTATTAGGCTTGCTGCCATGTAAACACGGGCCTGCTGACTACTAGTAGAGTGACCAGGGTCTTTTCCATGTGTCTCTCCCATCTCTCTAGCAGACTAGTCCTGCAGGTTCTCATAGGGAAGGCAGAGGCATAAGAACGGACATGTCCTTAGACACAAGCCCATTTCAAGCACCTGCATGGGACCCACCGGCTCACATTCCATTGACATGTCAGGGAGGCAGACTGGGGAGATAAGTTCGCCTGGGGCTCAGATAGAGGGGTGGTGAAATATTAGGGCAACTTCAGCAATCAGCCATCGTCATAAATTTTCTTTTGTCCAGTATTTTACTGTGTGTTTTTTTGGGACAGTAGAAATTATATGAAAATAATCTGTCACCTTTGGGGCTTTAAAAAACTCTCTCTTAAAATTATCTGGCCCCAACATCTTTATAGAACATAAATCTCTTACAGATTTTTGAACTCCTTACAGGCTTATTGGTTTTGCTATTTCTTATGGAGCCAATTGCAATAACTTGTCTTTTCCTAGAAAATCATTTATTGTCCCCATGTTTTCAGATTCATAGTATAAACAACATGTAGTACTTGATTGCAATTTAATTTTATAGCCATAATTATACCCATTTCTTTCTTTAAAACTTTATTATAAATTGACAAATTATATGGGGCCCAAAGTGATGTTATGATTTATGAATATAACATGGAATAATTAAGTGAATTAACATGTTCATCATCTCAAATATGTGGCTTTTGTTGTGATGAGAATATTTGCAGTTTATTTTCTTCATGATTTTGAAATGTACAACACGCTGTTACAGCTATATTCATGGCACTGTACAATAGATCTCAAAAAAACAAAAACAAACAAACAAAAAAAACTTATTCCTTCTGTCTAACAGAAGCGTTGTATCCTTTAACCATCATCTCCTCATTTTTCTCATCCCTAAACTTTTGGTAACCCCCATTCTACTCTCTGTATGACTTCAATTGTTTTAGATTCCACACATAAATGAGAACACACAGTATTTGTTTGTCTATGCCTGGCTTATTTCACTTAGTATGATCACCAATTTCAAACATGTTGCAAATTACAGATTTTTTTTTTCTTTTTAAATACTGAATTAATTATCCATTATGTATAAATACTATGTTTGCTTTATTCATCTGTTGACGGACACTTAGGTTAATTCTTTAACTTGACTATCATGAATATTGCTGCAATGAACATGAGAATTCAGACATCTCTTTGGCATACTGATTTCAGATTTTTTGGGTAAATATTGATGAGTGGCATTGCTGGGTCATATGGTAATATTATTTGTGGTTTTTTGAGGAATCTCTGTAGAGTTTTTCATAATCATCCTACTAATTTACAATTCCCACCAATAGTGTACAAGTGTTTCCTTTTCTTCACATCCTTGCCAATGTTTGCTATCTTTTGTCTTTTTGGTAATAGCCATTCTGACAGGTGCGAGATAATATCTCATTGTGGTTTTATTGGCATTTTCCTAATGATTATTTATGTTGAACTTTTTTTTTCATGTATCTATTGATCATTTGCAGTATGTCTTCTTTTGAGAAATGTCTAGTCTGGTTCTTTGCCCATTTTAAAATCAGGCTAATTGTTTTCTTTCTATAGAATTGTTTTAATTCCTTGTATATTTTGGATATTAACCCTATTAGATGAATGGCTTGCAAATAATTTCTGCCAGTGCATACATTGTCTCTTCATTCTGTCAATGTTTTTCTTCATTGTGCAAAAGCTTTTTAGTTTGATGTAATTCCACTTGTTTATTTTTGCTTTTATCGCCTGTGTTTTGGGGACACATCTAAAAATAATCATTGCCTATAGACCAACATCATGTAGATTTTGTTTTCTTCTAATCCTTTTATAGTTTCAGATTTTATACTTAAATCTTTAATCCAGTTTTAGTTGACTTTTTTTGTATATAACATGAGATACGTGTCCCATTTCATTCTTCTGCCTATGGTTATCCAGTTTTTTCCAACACCATTTATTGAAGAGACTGCACTTTTTCTATCATGTATCCTTGGCACCTTTGTCAAAAATCAATTGACCATATATATGTGGGTTTATTTCTGGGCTCTCCATTCTATTCCATTCATTGATGTGTCTATTTTTATGCTAGTACCATGCTATTTTAGTTACTATCACTTTGTATTATAGTCTGAAATTAGGTAGTGTGATGCCTTCAGCTTTGTTCTTTTTGCTCTGGCTCGTCAGGATTTTTGTGATTACCTATAAATTTTAGGATTTTTTTTTGCTATTTCTATTACAAAATCACATTAGAGTTCTGATAGAGATTGCATTGAATCTGTGGATTGCTTTCGGTAGTGTGGCCATGTTAACAATATTAATTCTTTCAGTCCATGAACATGGACTGTCTTTCCATTTATTTATGTTTTCTTCTGTTTATAGATTAACATTTTATAATTTTCAATATACAGGTTCTCTAACTCCTTTCTTAAATTTATTTCTAATATTTAATTTTTATAGATATTTTAAATGAGATTTGATATGGTTTGGATGTATCCCCACTCAAATCTCTTCTTGAATTCCCATGTGTTATGGGGGGATCCTGGTGGGAGGCAATTGAATCGTGGGGGCAGGACTTTCCCATGCTTTTCTAGTGATAGTGAATAAGTCTCATGAGATCTGATGGTTTTAAAAATGGAAGTTTCCCTGCACAAGTTCTCTCTGTGCTTGCTGCTATTCATGTAAGACATGACTTGCTCCTCCTTGCCTTCTGCCATGATTGTGAGGCTTTCCCAGCCATGCGGAACTGTAAGTCCAATTAAACCTCTCTTTTTTTCTTAAATTGCCTAGTCTTGGGTATGTCTTTATCAGCAGCATGAAAACAAACTAATACATTAAATTGGTACCAGTAGAGTGGGGCACTGCTGAAAAAATACCCGAAAATGAGGAAGCCACTTTGGAACTGGGCAACAGACAGAGGTTGAAATGGTTTGGAGGGCTCAGAAGGAGAAAAATGTGGAAAAGTTTGGATTTCCCTAGAGACTTGTTGAATGGTTTTAATAAAAATGCTGATAGCAATATGGACAATGAAACCCAGGCTCAGGTGGTCTTAGATGGAGATGAGGAACTTGTTGGAAATTGGAGCAAAGGTGACTCTTGTTATATTTTAGCAAAGAGACTGGTGACATTTTTCCCCTGCCATAGAGACTTATGGAACTTTGAACTTGAGAGAGATGATTTAGGGTATCTGGCAGAATAAATTTCTAAACAGCAAAGCATTCAAGAGGCAACTTGGGTGCTGTTAAAGGCATTCAGTTTTAAAAGAGAAGCAGAGTAGAAAAGTTTGGAAAATTTGCAGCATGACAATGTGATAAATAAGAAAATCCCGTTTTCTGTGAAGAAATTCAAGCTAGCTGCAGAAGTTTGCATAAGCTATGAGGAGCCAAATGTTAATCCCCAACACAATGGGAAAAATGTCTCCAGGGCATGTCAGAGATCTTCATGGCAGCCCCTCCCACCACAGGCCTGAGGGCTTAGGAGGAAAAAATGATTTCATGGTTCAGGCCAAGGGTCTCCATGTGGTGTGCAGCATAGGGACTTGGTACCCTGCATTCCAGCTGCTCTAGCCACGGCTAAAAGGTGTCAAGGTACAGCTTTGGGCTGTTGCCTCAGAGGGTGGAAGCCCCAAG
The DNA here is from genome assembly GCF_009761245.1 of Sapajus apella. Taxonomy (NCBI): domain Eukaryota; kingdom Metazoa; phylum Chordata; class Mammalia; order Primates; family Cebidae; genus Sapajus; species Sapajus apella. The sequence continues at coordinate 29,439,132 of NW_022436953.1, read as the reverse complement.
CCTTAGCGGCTTCCATGTAGTGTTGAGCCTGTGGGTACACAGAAGTCAAGAATTCAGGTTTGGGAACATCCACTTGGATTTTAGAGGATGCATGGAAATGCCTGGATGCCCAGACAGAAGTTTTCTGCAGGGGTGAGACCTTATGGAGAATCTCTGCTAGGGCACTGCAAAAGGAAAATGTGGCATTGGAGCGTCCACACAGAGTCCTTACTGGGGCATCACCTAGTAGAGTTGTGAGAAGAGGGCCACCCTATTCTCCAGACCTCAGAATGGTAGATCCACTGACAGCTTGCACTGTGTGCCTGGGAAAGCTGCAGACACTCAACACCATCCTGTGAAAGCAGCCAGGAGGGAGGCTGTAACCTGCAAAACCACAGGGGTGGAGCTGCTCAAGACCATGGGAACCAACCTCTTGCACCAGTGTGACCTGGATGTGAGACATGGAGTCAAAGGAGATCATTTTGAACTTGCATAGGGCCTGTAGCCCCTTTGTTTTGGCCAATTTATCCCAATTGGAATGGCTATATTTACCCAATGATACCCCATTGTATCTAGGAAGTAACTAACTTGCTTTTGATTTTACAGGTTCATTGGTGGAAGGGACTTGCCTTGTCTTGGATGAGACTTTGGACTGTGGACTTCTGAGTTAGCTGTAATGAGTTAAGACTTTGGGGAACTATTGGGAAGGCATGATTGGTTTTGAAATGTGAGGACATGATATTTGGGAGGAGCCAGGACCTGAATGATTGGGTTTGGCTATGTTCCCAACCCAGATCTCTTCTTGAATTCCCATGTGTTATGGGAGGAACCTGGTGGGAGGTAATTGAATCATGGGTGCAGTTCATTGCCATGCTGTTCTGATGACAAGGAATAAGTCTCATGAGATCTGATGGTTTTCAAAACAGGGGTTTCTCTGCACAAGCTCTCTCCTTGCTTGCCACCATCAATTTAAAATGTGACTTGCTCCTTCCTCCTTGCCTTCCACCATAATTGTCAGGCTTCCCCAGCCATGTGAAACTATAAGTCCAATTAAACTTCTTTCTTTTGTAAATTGCCCAGTCTTCGGTATGTCTTTATCAGTAGTGTGAAAACAAACTAATACAGATTTCTTCTGTTGATTTCTTTTTTGGAGAGTTTCTTTTTAGTGTACAGAAATGCTACTAACTTTGTGTGTTTATTTTATATCCTGCAGTTTTGCTGAATTTATTCTAAATTCTAACAGTAGTCTTAGAGAATCTTTAGAATTTTTTATATAAAGAAACATGTCATCAACAAACAGCAACAATTTTACTTCTTCTTTTCCTATGTCTTTTATCTCTTTCTCTTGCATAATTGCTCTGGCCAAGACGTCCATCCAACACTATATTGAATAGAAGTGGTGAGTATGGGCATTCTTGTCTTGTTCCAGATCTTAGAGGAAAGGCTTTCAATTCTTTACCATTGCATATGATGTTAGCTGTGGACTTATTATATATGGCTTTATTGTGTTGAGGTACATTTCTTCTATGCCTAATTTGTTGAGAGTTTATCATAAAAGGATGTTGAATTCTGTCAAACACTTTTTCTTAATCTAATAAGATTATCACATGGTTTTTGTCCCCCTTCATTCTCTTAAAATGATGTATCACATTTATTGATTTGTGATGAAACGTCCTTGCATCTCATGGATAAATCCCACTTGATCATGATGAAGAATCCTCTTAATGTGTTTAATTTGGTGTGCCCAGTTTTTTAATGAGGATTCTTGCCTGTATGTTTAACAAGGATATTGGCCTGTAATTTTCTTTACTTTTGATGTGTTTGTCTGCCTTTGGCATCAGGGTAATTCTGGCATTTGGAAGTATTCTTTCCTCCTCAATTTTTTGGAAAAGTTTGGATTCATATTTGTTTTTCTCTAAATGTCTGGTAGAATTCAGCAATGAAGCTAATATGGTTTGGCTGTATCCATACCCAAATCTCATCTTGAACTGCAGTTTCCATAATCCTCATGTGTCATGGGAGGTAACTGAATCATGGGGGTCAGTTACTCCCATGCTACTGTTCTTGTGATAGTGAGTGAGCTCTTACGAGATATGATTTTTTTTTTTTTAATAAGGGGCTTTTCTCTGTTTTTCTTGGCACTTCTTGCTGCTGCCACATAAAGAAGGACTTGTTTGCTTCCCCTTCTTCCATGATCGAAAGTTTCCTAAGGCCTTCCCTGCCATGCTGAACTGTGAGTCAGTTAGACGTCTGCTTTGTAAGTTACCTAGCCTTGGATATGTCTTTATTAGCAGGATGAGAATGGGCTAATACAGAAACCATCAGGTTCTGGGCTTTTCTTTGATGGGAGACTTTTTGTTATGCATTCAATCTCTTTGCTTAGCTTTTGTTTGTCTGGGAAAGTTTTTATTTCTCCCTCATGTTTGAAATACAGCTTTGCTGGGTAAAATATTCTTGGTAGACTCCCTCAGCACTTTGAATATATCATCCCACTCTCTCCTGGCCTGCAGGTTTTCTGCTGAGTAATGCACTGATAGTCATATCGAGACTTTTTTGTATATAACATGTTTTTAATCTTTTGCTGCTCTCAGAATTTTTTGTTTGTCTTTAACTTTTGATGATTTGATTAATATGTGTTATGGTGGATGACTCCTGGGGTTGAATTTGATGAGAGACCTCTATGCTTTCAGAACCTGGAGGTTGACATCTTTCCCCAGATTAGGGAAGTTTTTGGCCATTATTTCTTTAAATATATTTTGTGGCCCCTTTTCTCTTTCTTCTTCTGAAATTTTTATTATGCAAATGTTAGGTCATTTGATGGTATTCCATAATTCCCATTGGCTTCCTTCATTTTTTTTTTCTTTGGCTCCTCCGATTCAATAATTTTAAATTACCTGCTTCAAACTCACCAATTTTTTTGCATCTTGCTCAAGCCTGCTGTTGAAGCTTTCTATTCCATTTTTAAAGTTTAGCCATTGTAATCTGTTTCTCTAGTGTTTCTATTTTTTAAATTGTTTCTATTTGTTTGTCAAACATTTGTTCATGTATTGTTTCCCAAATTTCATTTAATTTTTAATCTGTAATATCTTATAGTTTACAGAACTTCTTTAAGAGGATTATTCTGAATTCTTTGTCACTTTATAGATCTCCATTTCTGTAGGGTTCATTTTTGCAGCTTAGCTAGTTTTGATGTTGTCATGATTTCTGAATCTTTGTAATGCTATGTTCTTGCATTGGTTTTTGTGCATTTGGAGAGACAATCACCTCTTCTGGATGTTACAGGTTTTCTTTGGCAGAAATACACCTTCATTATTTAGTCTAGCCTGTGATTCTGGATGGGCCAACTGGTAATGACCCCAGGCAGGCAGAGCTTGCTTTCAATTCTCTAGATGGCTGGAATGCTGCCTTTGCTTTGAGTTCGAGTCGAGCTAAGCTAGCTGGGCTCAGATGTCAGGTGAGATCATTAGCTGAACCCTGTAATTAGGCAGAACTACTGGCTGGTCATTGCAATTTCCTCTGATTGGGCTGGGTCAAAGGGTGTGTTCCTTGGCCAGGTGGTACTGTTATGTGAATTCTTCAGTTGCACAGGGTTGCAGGGGGTTCCCTGGGGTTAGGTGGAGTCACTGCTCAGGATGAATGGGATGAGCTGATGTTTTCAGTAGATATGTATGCTTGAGGTTTGCTTCTTTGCCTAAGCAAGGCCTTAGGGTAGGCTTTGAGGTTAAGCTGAGTGCTGGCTAAAGTCCTGGGTGTTGCAGAACTAACCCTTGCTGTTTACCAAAATGTGCTGTGGTGGGAATCTCTCTAAACAAGGTGGAGCCTTCAGGTTGAGTTTAAGGCTGGGCCTGGAAGATGGCTGTCTAGGTATTCAAGCCAGACAGAACTTTTCAGCCCTTGGGAATGACCATCTTGGCTTTGCAGGTGGGCTATGCTGTTTCCTGATACCTCTCATTGGGGGCTGCCACTGGCAGGTACACAGAGAAATCACCAGTATCTGCTGTGGGCCCTGTCTCCTTGCTTTGTTCTTACTGACTCCAGCTGGTCTCCCCATGCCATTACCCCCTAGCATTACCTATGAAGTGAGATGCTTCCTGGGAAGCATCTCAGAATGCTAGAGAAGCTAGATGTCTGCTCCTGCTTCTCTCTGCCCAGTGTCGAAACCATGGGCCCTGAAACATCCTCTCTGTGCAGCACCATGCTGAATGAAAGGATGAAGGAAGAGGTAACGTGGTCAAAGTGAGACCATTTCTCCTACCCTTTCAATGCAGTCTTCATTCATTTCTGTTGTCTAAGCAGGTATCTCAGGCTTCTTCCCAAGTTTTGGGGTTCTCACCCACATGTTCTTATCTGTAGACAAGTTGAAATTTTTGGGGGTGATAGTAAAGCCTGGGCCCACCTATTCCACTACTTTTGTCCATTTCTCTTTATTTGCAATTTATCTTTTTCCTTATTTAAACTTGTCAGAGATTCAGATACGTATTTGGCCTGTCAGAAGAATTCAGTCCTGGATTTATTAATAAAATCTATTCCTTTTCTTCATGGCTTTTAATTTAGTCATTTCTAGTTTTATTTCTTAACTCCTTTGTCTTAATTTTTATTGTTTTAATTTTTTTAGCTGAATGCTTATTTTCTCATATTTCTTGATAATGAAAGCAATTAAAACTATACATTTTTGTTAGTAAAGTTTTGGTTTCATTTCATATATTTTGAGGTATAAATGTATTCAATACAATTATAAAAACTTTTTACCTTTTAACATTTTTTTCCCTTGTGGGGAATTCCTATTTGACAATTGACATAAGAATTCTAGTGAGTCAGGTTTTTTGTGAACTACGATAAATTCCAAGATCAATGCACATTTTAATATAAATATGTGCAAAGCTCCCATCTCCCTATTTTGCCTCCCCTCCAAAATAAAATTAGCACAGATTTAGAATTTCATTGATTAAATATATCTTCTGAGTATTCATTTATCCAAAAATTTTTTAGCAGTGGTTTCTCAAAATCTTGCCATAATCAATTCTGTCATATTCACTAGAAGACTTAGACTTTGATCAGAATTTCTTTCCCCCTAAAGTCTATGTGGTAGAGCTTTCTTTTTGAATCGCCAATCAGTTTGTTCTTAGCATTAAACATTATCTTTTCCCATTAAAGCTCTAATTTTTTTAAAAAAGCTAATGATGAAAATTTTAGTTATAATTTAAATGTAATTTGCATGCACAATTGTCAGTAAGGAGTATGAAACGTAATTATGTAATTTTTGAAATGTAGCAGATCCTAGAAACGCACCCAGTCCTGTGGTTGCCAACCGTTCTGCATCTCCCACAGATGTTCATTGAGTACCTACTACATGCCAGATCCCATGTGCAGTCACTTCTGAATCCTCTCATCCCTCTACTTCTAGAACAGAGGACTATGAGTTTTTGAAAGATGAGGCTTGGTAGAGGGCTGGAACCAACTGCATTAAATGAACTAACATTATTGCAAAATAGATTCTAGGGCTTTTACTCTAATAACAATGACTCCTGGAACCTCAGTACTACATTCTTGGAACCCCGGGAAGCCAGGTAACAAACCGTACATTTACCATCATTTTTCAGATGAGGAATGCAAGTCTGGAAGGCCAACTGACTTGTCCAAAGATGATGGAGGGAGGATGAAGTATCAATGAAAAAAATTAAGTCTAAGTAAAGAAATGCAAATATCTTTTTCTTTTTTAAAAAAATGCTTGTTATCATTATAAAAAAAACATTTCAAATGTGTCATCTCAAGTTTGAATTGGTTAGCTTCTTTTAGGGATATGGAATTTTCTGTCAACGTGATTCCCCTGACCAGGATTAAGACATGGACTTGTAGACTTGTGAAAGGGCATTATTCCTAAAAAATACGCTTTCCAAAATAAGGGCAGCTGGAAGCCTACGGTTCACTGTGCCAGAGCAGTCACTTGATTACAGCAGGGAGCTTTCCCTCCTTTTTAGGGACTCTTTTTAGAGAGTTGATTATGAAATCTTCTGAAAGATATATGAGCAGGACCAGGCCAGACCTGGATTCCGTTAGCTTTGTCTATTCACAAATAGTGGTTAGGATTAGGAGAGTCATAAATCTCTTATTTATTTTGCTATCAGAGACCTTCATATAACTTAGCTCTTTAATAAACAGGTTGAGATACTCAGCCAACCAAATGGAAAAAATGATAAACTAATATAAACACAGTGTTTGCCTTGTTTATCAAATGTCTATCTGTGCTTGTTGCTTTCTGAACCCTGAATGCTGTTAACAGGCCTTCCCTTTGTGCCTAGTAGCCCGCGTCCATTGGGAAACCTCCTTGACCACTGTCCTCTCAACCCTAGCTCCTTTCTCCAGAGTCTGGTAGGCATTCTTCCTGGGAGCTCCACCAACTTGGAATGACACTGTTGCTTTCCCCCTTTATACTGTAACATCTTCCAGATCTAGGCATTTGACCTTTGATTCTAACCTCAGGGACCTGGACTAGCACATAGCTGGTAACAGCTAGCTGGTTACAGGATGAACTCTTGGGCTGTGAGCTCATTGATATCAGAGTTCACGTCTCCACTCACAGGGTATTAAATAGCCATTTAATGGTAGGGAGTGAATGGCAGTTCCCTTTGAATCTGTGAGCTGTATCTGGTATGTAGGAGATGCTCTGATGTTCCATGAATGGGAGGAAGGATGTTCTGGAGGGGTGGAGGGAAGCCTGCTCTGCTCACAGTGAGGATGCACCCACAGCAAGAGCAGCCTTTGTGCTTTGACTTTAGGTGGTAGTCAGAGGCTATTGGTTCAAAGGCTAGGGTCTCTGAGACTGCTGGTCTACCAAATGGCCTGCATTGAAACCATTCCCTGGGAGCTTGTTTCGAATGTACATTCTTATACCCCATCTTGAATCTGGATCACATCTCTGCCACGGTGGTGACAATCTTTTGTTTATTTCTTTTGTTTATGGCAAGGTTCCCGGCCTCCAAGTCTCACTTCCCACCTACCCCATCCCCTGCTCAGCAGAATGGGGTGAATAAAACCTACTCTGGCATCTTCGTGTGCTGGCGTGAGGTGGCGATGTGGGAAGCACTTTGTAAATTGTCAAGTGCCTCCCAACTGGGAGACATCCGACAGGAGACTGCCATTGAGTAATTACACACAGGGCAACGCTGACCAGCTGTGGTCCACGCAGTCCATACAGTACCAAGTTTCCTAACTTGGTGTCATTTGAGAACTTACCTTCATGACTTTTTAATAAATGTGTATCACCTGTACTGTACACCGGTTTGCTTTTCTTAATTTTTCTTAAACTTTAAGTCAGTGTACACGTTTTGCTTAAATTTATTTAAGAAGGAAGTTGTACTTCAGTATTAAGTAGAAGGCCAGTATTGCTTGACATAAACACGATAAAAATAAATTGAAGGAAAACAAAACAGTGCTATTAAAATGCAGCCAGACGACAGTGTCTGTTGGTGTTCCTGAGCCCAAGACCTGTTATCTTTGTGAAAAAGGGCAGAGAGCCAGTGGCTGGGAGGTTTTAGGCATGGTATATCAAATGGACCTTTTCCTAATTAGAGGGCTTGACAGGAAACTGAAAAGGGAATAGCATGTTCCCCCCTTGACCTTATGTTAAGTGTCAGCACCACCTAGGACATCTCCATCCAGCCAGCTGGGTGTGTCTGACCCTTTGAGGGGTGCCGATGAGTGCTGGGTTCTGAGACTCGAGGCCAGAGGTCTCCAGACTCCTTGAGGGACCTGAGAGTTCTTTCTCAGTCCACTCCTCCTGTATGAGTTCGAAGGCCGAGTGAGGGCTGAGTGCTGGAGTCGGGGGATTATAAATGACCCCCGAAGCCACCTATGGTCTTTGGGGGCTCAGTGCCTCTCACTGGGGTGGGGGTACAGGGAGAGCAGTGTACAGTTGAAGGCATTGTCTTGTTGATGAGGAAGTTTGAGATCTGTCCCTTGCTCCTGGACCTAGACCCATCAACCAGGGGCTGAGGTCACCTCATGCAGGTCACTGAGGGCTTCCGGACCTCTCCCCTCTATCACATCTATTCAGCATGTTGATTTAGCGTGTGAGAGGACCACGACATAGTGCTGGGGGATCCGAGGAGAGGAATCGGCATTCCCTCTCATAAGGAGCCAGCTCCTGCCCAGTGTGGCCAGGTAGTGACCATATGCCATGCACAGGCTCTGCGTCAGGCAGGGAAATCCAGTGCCTGAGGGCCAGAGCAGGAGGGACCGCTTCTTGCAGGAGGCTTCAGACAGTGAAGCCTTTGCACCTCAAGCATGCAGGGTGGTGACCACCGGTGAGGCCAAGAACCAGCCTATTCAGTGGGAACCCCCTTGATTTGGATGGGGCTGGCAGAGGACAGAGCTGCCAGAAGCTAGTCACAACCAGGCTTCATCTGGTGGGGTCCAGACAGCTGCAGGAAAGGCAAAGCTGAAGGGGGAATTCAGAGGACAGACAGGAAGGACCGGGACACAGGTTGTTTGGTGCCAGCTTTGGGCTGAACAAGTAGGGTCTGGGCCTCCGGACTGAGGGCACTGCCCATGGGCACCTCTGTCACAGTTGTAGTTCCCTTGAAATCCTGGCCATGGCCTGCTTTCCACACCCTGCTTCATTTCACTATGTGACTGATTTGGGCACACTGCGGTGGGGGAACACGGCCCAGGCTGACGGAAGACCAGTGTGAGCAAAGGTGCTGGTGCAGGAGAGCCTGGACAGGGAAGGGGCAGGGCTCTGGGGGTCGGCGGCAGTTCAGGCCACAGATACTCTGGATCTGAGGTGCCCGTGGCAAGGCAGAGTCCTGGATGTGAGCCCAGGCTCTGCCCACTGCCAGAGGCGTGAGCTCTGGCCAGGTGCCCAGCCTCAAGACTCTCTTCCCACCTACCCTATCACCTGCTCAGTAGACTGGGGTCAATAAAATATACTGCGGCGTCCTTGTGCACTGACATGAGGAGACAGATGTGGGAAGCGCTTTGTAAACTGTCAAGTGCCGGCAACTGGGAGACATCGGACACAAGACTGCCATTTACAACAGACACAACCGCTCACACATACAGGTCACTGCAGAAAATGCTCCAAGAGATGGGCAGAGTCAAGCTCTGGGGCAGGAACTTCCTAGAATGATGGAGTTGATGTGGGCCAAGCCATACTCAGGCAGCTGTCGCTGACCCCGGGGCTGAATTCCTCTCCCCTCTTCCTCCCTTTCTTCAAAGTCAGCCTTGTAGAGAACTTGCTGCACTCAGGCTTGGCTGACTCTGTGTGTGGGTGTGTGTTTTCAGGAGGAGAGTTTCTCTCCATGTGGCTCTGATTTATGCTGATACTGTCAAATTGAAAAATATAAATGGCTTGATTCCACAGAAAATCAATTTGACAATTTCTTTGCTCCCCACCCAGCCCTTGTCATAAAAAATAATCATTTGGACACACTGGAAAAGTTAGGAATTACAGTGGGCGCCAATGTGTGGACCCTGCTGTGTTTTAGTTGTTTCAATTTTTTCCAGTTTCTTCTTGAGGACAGGGAGAGCATTGAACTGTTTATAAGAATATCATTGGCCAGCCCATGACAAGTACCATCGGCCCTCCCTTAGACAGAAGCTGTGTCCACGTGCAATCACAGAGTTGGAGGAAAGATGAAAAAGAAACAAAGTCTCCTATGCGGCGTCCTGGTTCTAAAGACAGATATCTAGGTTTCAGTCATATTCATTTTCCATCTAGAAGTCTGTCTGATGGAGAAAACCCATGCCCGAAGAGCAAGCCAGCATAACTGTGTGTTTCTGCACGTGAAGAACTCTATTCTGTGATCTTTTTCTGCTTAGCAGAGATAAAGGCAATAGTATCTACCTTGTTACAGATCAGATAGATCTGGTGTTCAGTTTACCTAGATGGAAGAGATATACAGAATTGTTGAGGCTGTAAGGGACGTTGAAAGTTTATTAAAATATGAGTTACTTCCTTTGATAATTTCATTCTCAATTGGACCTTTAGAGGGAAGTTTCCTCTTCGTATAAGGAATTATGCAAATGTTTTGTTTATAGGGGATATATTTGGATTCCTGTGTCTTATAACAATTGCATGCCAAAACAGGCATCTCCAGCAGCAGGCCCCTCATAAACTTAGCTTTCTTTAACATATTTTAAAAGCAAATAATTTTGGTATTGTGGTCGGCTACAGACATCATTTGTAGTTAAGCCGGGATATTATTTGAGAACTGCAAAGCTCTCTAGGTATTACCTCCCTATATAAACCATGTATTAGAAAGATATATACTCAGTTTTGAAATATTTGTTAGACTGCTTTTGGCTTTCAGTCTGCGCCAAACATGTGCCTTGGTGACAGATGGAGTCATGTGGGCCCCTGAATGAAACACTTTATTGTGTATAGACTTTGTCTTCCAGCAGTTGGGTTAGAGAAGCTGGGAGATAAAGAGGATCCGATTGCTATGAGGTGTGTTCTCCAGTGAGCATAAGATCCTTTTTTTCCCCTCAAATATGTCAGTAGGTTATTTGGTCTCAAATTCTGTGCCATAGAAAATAGTCTGTATACTCTGAATTGAGCTAGAACAATTAAATGTAAAGCATTCTCATGTTAACTTCAAATTCTGAAACTAGAACATTTTCCTAAGAATTTATTGAAACGTACTGGCTTTGTGGGCCTGTAAACCACTCAAGGAAGCCTGGACCTAGGGTTGCCAGATAAAACAGGACTCCCAGTTAAATCTGAATTTCAGATAACGAATTGTTTCATCTTGTGTCCTCAGTATTACATGGGACATATTTACACTAAACAATTATTCATTGTCTATCTGAAATTAGATTGAACTGGAAGTTCTATATTTTTACTTGCTAAATTTGATAATTCTACTTGGATCCCAATTTATGGTTTGCTCTCGTAAACAGTGACAAAGAAAATTCCTCAGTGATGAAGGCTCTGTGAGTGTGCATGTCTGTGTGGCACAGAGATGGAGAAAATCTCGGTCCAGTCCTCCTGTAGAATAAAAAGAGATGTTCTGTTAGAACAAAGCAGATGTAAATCGCATCTACTGCACTTGTGATTGGACTCAGTTCAATAGTGTTTTCTTCCCATATGCATCTATTTTCTCTCATCTCCCCATCTTGGGTTTGTTCCCATGTAGCATAGGCAGAGCGGGGAGGTGAGGGGATAGCTCAGAAGGGCATGCTTGGACCACTTCTCTTTCCATATAAGAAGCTTCCTCTCCCTCCCCCATCCTCCCACGTCAATGCCCAGATCCTACCCATTCAAAGCCTGGTGTTCTTGCCATCCCTGTTGTGAAGACATCCTGGACCTTCTCAACTGCAATCAGGTTTCTAGCCCAACTCCCATTGCACTTAAAGGTGCTATCCCTTTCAGTCTTCTTTACTAGACTCTATGCTCCCTGAAGGCAGGATACAGTCTAATTTAAGAAAACACCCAGGGAGGAGCCTCCAGGCTACTGACATTCAGAAGAGGTTTATTTTTCTGTCTTTAACTTCTAATTAGCACTAATTGAGCACTAAATGTACAGGTGCTAAGACAAAGGCTTTTTACAAACCTTTTCCTTTCTCAGTTGCCCCAGGGGTTAAGCACCATGTACTCCAAGGTCCGACCTTTGGTGAAAGGCAGAGCTCACTGGAGTTGTTGTCCTAGACTCCCATGGAACCCTGAAATGCTGTTGACTATCAGTCTATACCATCTGTACCCCATTTCTGAGCAACAGCAGCAGAGAATTCCTCACTGGATGTGTGACTCCCAGCCTCCACTCTCAGGGCAGGGTTCAGGGTGACCTGGAAGTTTGTTTTAGGAATAAACCTGTTTAATATTTTTAAGACAAAAAGTTTCAAATAAATAAATTAGAGAAAAATTGATTAAAACCTGGCAATAAATATGAGCAAATAATTCCCAAATTAAGAAATACCAATAACTGATGAAAATATGAAAAGGTTCAATTTCAGTGATAAGTCAATGCAAATTAAAACAACAAAGAGGCTGGGTGCCGTGGCTCGTGCCTGTAATCCCAGCGCTTTAGGAAGCCGAGGTGGACACCTGAGGTCAGGAGTTCAAGACCAACCTGGCCAACATGGTGAAACCTCATCTTTACTAAAAATAAAAAAAAATTAGCTAGGCATGGTGGTGGACACCTGTAATCCCAGCTACTCAGGAGGCTGGGGCAGGAGAATCGCTTGAACTCAGGAGGCGGAGGTTGCAGTGAGCCGAGATCTCGCCATTGCACTCCAGCCTGGGGACAAGAGCAAAACTCCATCTCAAAAACAAACAAACAACCAAAAAACAAAGAAATTTGGTTTTTTTTGTAAGTGGCCAAACATTATTTGTAGGGCTTTCTCTTTATAACGATTGGCTATTGGCCTGGTCATTGCTAAAGGAAGGGAAATATAAAGGCTTTCTCTTTATAACGATTGGCCAGTGACTGGTCATTGCTGAAGGAAGGGAAACCAGTCACAATTCAGTTCAGTTCTAGCAGAGAGGAAGAGGGATCCCTGCCCACGCCTCCACCCCCCCCCCCCCCCCCCCCCCCCCCCCCCCCCCCCCCCCCCCC
>NW_022436953.1:29242268-29426499 GCF_009761245.1 Sapajus apella | reverse complement strand
CCCCTCCACCCCTCCACGCCTCCACCCCTCCACCCCTCCACGCCTCCACCCCTCCACCCCTCCACCCCTCCACCCCTCCACCCTCCCCCGAGCCCTCATCAGCGGATTCACCTCGTTGATTTATGGCACTACACTGTGTAATCAGAAGCCGAAAGGAGAAAAGCTGGGCACTTGGATGACATATTAAGTACTCATCTTACAGAGAAATGAAAATCCATTTAGAACAACTAATGTATCATTAGCATGGATTTTAAACCAAGGCAGTGTTCTCAGCCCACAAATGTTCTTACTCTGATAAAAGACCTGCCAGCCAGTACTGGATTGGGCCAGTTCCCTTGTCTATGGGAATAGATCAGAATCAAGATGGGTATTGTTGAGAGGCAGTTATTTAGAAGTTCCTAAACTGAACAGTTTTCTTTACTCTTTTGGCTTTTCTATGTAAGAGGAAGCAAGGATTTAAACAGTTAAGCACACTGTTTAGTTTCAAACACTGAGAACAAAAAAAATTCTAATTAGAATTATTTAAAATGTTCCTAGGTCAATCTATATGCCTAGTAAATATCTGTCAAATTGAATCAAATTAAAAGTTTGCCAGGATGCTAATTCTATGTTGTAATAGTTTTGTTTATCCTGTTTGACTATTTAAATTAGGATTGCCCATTTAGGTCCTCCAAATTCAAGGGCCAAAGTCAATGGCTAGAAAATCAAAGGTTGGGCGAGACACAGTGGCTTATGCCTGTAATCCCAGCACTTTGGGAGGCCGAGGCAGGTGAATCACAAGGTCAGGGGTTCAAGAGCAGCCTGACCAGCATGGTGAAACCCTGTCTCTACTAAAAATACAAAAATTAGCTGGGTGTGGTGGCATGTGCCTGTAATCCGAGCCACTCAGGCAGCTGAGGCAGGAGAATTGCTTGAAACTGGGTGACAGAGGTTGCAGTGAGCCCAGACTGTGCTACTGTACTCCAGCCTGGTGACAGATTGAGCCTCCATCTCAAAAAATATAAATAAATACATAAATAAGAAAATCATAGTTTGTAAAAATCATGTCAACACCTACCTCTAGATAGCCGCACTTTTTCCGTGGCCATCGGAACTTAGGTAGGTGTCCCCTAACTTTGTGAGTCTGGTCATCACGGCGCTTGAAGTCCCACCTTATTTCTCATATTACCTTATTCCCCACCCTCGTCCTGCCCAAGCCACTGGAATCCCTGCAATTGGGCGTCCAGCAGGTGGGGAAGAGAGGAAATGAACATTCCTGTTGTTAGGCGTGGGACATAGGATGTGTCCCTTCTTGTTGTCTTTTGGAATTCTGATTTTATTTTCCCGGAAAAACACATGAGGTTTCAGATCTAGAAACTATTGCCCATATTAGAAGTCAAAGTGCATTTTTCTCATGAAGAAAATGAAATGTTCTAAATGGTGATATGAAAGTCAACTATATGAGTTAAAAGGCATTTAAGAGCTAGCCTTCAAAAACTAACCGAGTCTATAGAATATACATTTCAAATTCACATCCTCAGCCTGTGCCCACTGCCTTCTGGTATGTAGCCACGTATGTGCTAGGCCTTAGCTTCCCTTCAGCTAATGTGGCAGCCATGGATCCTTAAGCAGAGAAGGAAATATCAGGCTACTATGATGACAATTGCTATGATGGTCCCTTAGTTCTCTGTTCTCCTCTTAATTTGGCTTCTCAAGGAAGCTTTCCTGCTGGGTAGATAATGAACAAAATGTTTTAGATGAGGACTCTGGTTGACTTGGCAGTTCTTTCTCATTAAAAATAAGCAAATTGGAATTCTGGCTTATAAATAAGGCTCATGTGGGTTTGGTTATGTGTATTTACCTGTGAGGGACCAGACATTGCCAGGTGAGATAAAAGTCAATCACCTGTCAGAGTATCTGTGAGAAACAAGCCCTGGACCCCATCCCTGTCTCATCATGATCACAATGAGGCCATGGAAATTTTTAGTTTGATGATAATTCATTGAACAAATACTTGCCTGCACATGAAGGTATAGCAGTAAATTTGACAGGCCCTTATTTTTTGGTATTTCCTTTTTATTGATTTTTTTTTTTTTTTTTTAAAGACAGAGTCTCACTCTGTCACCCAGGCTGGAGTCCAGTGGTGCGATCTTGGCTCATTGCAACCTCCGCCTCTTGAGTTCAAGTGATTCTCCTGCTTCAGCCTCCTGAATAGCTGGGATTACAGGCATGTGCCACCACTCCCAGCTAATTTTTTAATTCTTAGTAGAGATAGGGTTTCACCATGTTGGTCAGGCTGGTCTCAAACTCCTGACCTCATGATCTACCCCGCCTCGGCCTCCCAAAGTGCTGGGATTAAAGGTGTGAGCCAGCATACCTTGCCAGTATTCCCACTGTTGATTGAGGGGTGGTAGAGACAGACAAAGAGGTAAATAAAGAAGATTTGATATTGATAATTGCTGTGGGAGGGAAAAAGGATGATGGGCTGGGGAGCAGCTTGGGTTGGGAGGAAAACTATTTAAGTAGAGAAGTCTCTCTCTGAGGAGTAACATTGAGCAGAAAGTTGAATAACAAGATTTGGGGGCATGATAAGGTTTGAGAGTAGAGTCTTCTATGCAGAGGGCATAGAAAATGTGAAGGCCATGAGGTAGGACATAGCTGACACTATTAAGGGGTCAGGACGGTGGCCAGCATGGTTGTAGTAGAGAGAGCAAGATGGTGCTATCAGGACATGAGGTTCCAGAACTTAGGAAAAAATGTGAATTATACTCCAAGTGTTTCCTAACCAGCATGACTGTTTATCACATAGTAGGATTCTGAGCACAGATTCTGCAATGTGGCTGTCTGGGCCAGCTTCTTGGCTTCATGATTTGTGTGAACCTGGGCAAGTGGCTTAACTTCTCTGCCTCAGTTTCATCATCTTTGAGGTAGGGATATATATCATAGGGTGGTTGTTAGGTTTAAAGAAGGTAAACTTATAAAGGATTAGATTGGGGCTTGCTTGCATAGCAGTTGCTCCATTAACATTCATTATAATCAATAAATACTTCTTGATTATGTAATCTATGCTCAACACTACATGTTTGCCTTATGAATAGTTCTCATTTATGCACTCTTAAGGCTTTATACGATTCATTCTTAGGCAGAGAATGTGTCCATTATGGGTCAGAGTTAGCCAGCTTAAAAGCCCTAGAGTGGCTGCCACTTCACTCAGGTAAAATCCAATTTTACTGCCTTGACAGGCCTGCCACAGCCTGGGCCTTGCCTACCACCTGGCGTTCTGTTCCCCACTCTCTGCATACCATCTCTCACTCCGTCTTAGCCGTACTGACTGCCTGGCTGCTCTGGGGTTTTCACATTCATGTTCTTGTGATGAGAAACCTGTTGTAGATCTTTGCTCTTGTTAAACATCCATCTCCTTTAAGATTGGAAGAGGGAGAACCTGCAGATGACGAGGCTATCTAGAAGTATGCGGTTAAGAACTAGGAGCATCTTTTAGAAGACAAAAGAACAAAAACAAAGCACAAAACACCCAACTGGAGTTGTATAAGAAGACTCTGAGGCTGGGCATAATTGGGGAAAGACCTAAAGATTTTCCTGAACATGGCCCTAGAATTTTTGGTTTGCAGCTTGTCCAAGCAACATCTATCCCCCCTGCTGCAGTCTCCTGCCCCCTCGTACTGTAAGCAGACCTCGCTCTCACCTGAGAAGAGAAGATGGAATTCATGTTGGGCTTATGCTCCTCAAGGGACTAGGAATAAGTAGAACTGGCTGTGAACTAAGAATTACTAAGTTGTTTTTGTAAAAGCTCAGCAAGCTAGTCATGGAATGAATGATAAAAGATGTGGCCAGCGTGGTGGCTCATGTCTGTAATCCAAGCACTTTGGGAGGCCGAGGCAAGCAGATTACAAGGTCAGGAGTTCAAGACCAGCCTGACCAACATGGTGAAACCTCATCTCTACTAAAAAATATAAAAATTGGCTGAGCATGGTGGTGCACGCCTATAATCCCAGCTACTCAGGAGGCTGAGGCAGGAGAATTGCTTGAACCCAGGAGACAGAGATTGCAGTGAACTGAGATCTCGCCACTGCACTCCAGCTTGGACACAAGAATGAGACTCTGTCTCAAATTAAAAAAAAAAAAGGGACTCTGTCAAATAAGTCAGTCACCCGCCACGTGACATAAGAAAGGGTGGTTAATGTGGACAGTATTGACAAGACGTGGATGATTGAAAATGTGTTGGGTTTTCACTGGAGGAATGAAGATTAAAAGCCTTTGATTTTTAAACATGTTGAATTTGAGGTGGTGATGGTGACCAGACATTGGAATTAACATGTCGTGTAGATAACATACAGACTGTGCTTGGGCGCAGTGACCAGATGGGAAAATAATTGATTTGGGCAACATCAGCTTAAAAATTAATGAGTTCTCTGGGGAACAGTAAGGGTAGAGAGGGAAGATGGCCAAGAGCTGAGACTTGGGGAATGTTCAAGTGGAGGAGGCAAGACCTGGACAGAGGAGGGGAGGAAATCCAGAATCACTGAGTGCTGCCCAAGTGGGTGTGTATTTTGGCAGAAGGTGGTCACAGATACCCAGTGAAGCAGCAGGGATGTAAGAGAATGTCCTTATAGGAAGCTAAGGCTTTAGCACAGATTCAGAATGACTTGTTTCTCATTATTGTTTAATTCCATTTAATAAGTTTACAGGACTTAATGAAATATACAAGGTTCCATTCTTATTCTTTTGCTGTTAAGATCCAAAAATTATTCCTAGTGTACATTTTAATGATTAGTTTCATTCTCCCTTACATCATTGCAAGGTAAACAGTGAAGAATTCTGACCCACCCCAAAAGTGTTACAAAGTGAATGAGCATATTTGAAACGCAAAGGGCTTGGGTTTTGCCATTCATTCCACCATTTATATCATTGGGCAACCTTGAGAAAAACCTGAACAACTCTATAGTTTAGTCTCACAGAGTGTAAAATGGGATTCATGTCCCACTGACCACTAACAGGGGTATAGAAGTGTAAGTTACTGTTTTGAGTGACTTTGCTCCCCACAGCTGGGAGCACCACAGGCATGGACAGTTATGTTTATGCATAGTAGAGACAGCTCATGCTTGGGATATGAATCTATTTAGACATTTATGAGAAGCTATAACTAGCTTTCTTTGAATTTCAAAATGACATATAAAACATCTTTTCTGAATTGTAATTGTTCCATAGCACTTGATTGCTTTTATTTCCAAATGGCTCTGTCCTCTAGCACGCCCAAGGCTGTGTATCTATGGTGCCAGAAGAACTATTGTTTTGTCATCATGAGTCCAAATGATTTTTTAAGTTTATTTTTCATCATAAAAGTAATATGTGCCAATTATAGAAAAGCCAGAAATACATGCAAACATAAAGAAGAAAAGTAATGAATTCATAGCCCCAGCACTCAAAGAAAACCAGCAAGAGCATTTTGGTGTATTTCTTTCCAATGACTGATTAGGAAAAAACAAAAATAACAGCCCAAAGTAAATGATATCCATGTGTGATCGTTAATATTTGGTGTCAGCTTGACTGGATGGAGGGTTGCCTACATGGCTGATAAAGTATTGTTTCTGGGTGTGTCTGTGAGGGTGTTGTCAAAGGAGATTGGCATTTGAGTTGGTGGACGGGGAGAGGAAGACCCTCCCTCTCCCAGGATGAGTGGGCAGCATCCCATCTGCTGCCAGCACAGCTGGAACAAAGTACGTGGAGGAAGGTGAGATGATCCAGCTTGCTGAGGCTTCTGACCTCCTCCTTCTTCTGTGCTGGACGCTTCCTCCTCCTCCTCCTCCTGCTCTTGGACATCAGACTCCAGGTTCTTTGGCCTTTGGACTCTGGGACTTGCACCGGGTACTTCAAAGCAGGCAGAGAAAAGTGGGATAAGTTTGCTTCCTGAGTCTTCTGACTCTCTTTCATCTTCCCATTCCTCCTGCCCTGGGACATCAGACTTCAGGTTCTTCAGCCTTTGGACTCTGGGACTTATACCAGTGGCTTCCCAGGAGCTCTTGGACTTTTGGCTGCAGACTGAAGCCTGCACCGCTGGCTTCTGTGGTTTTGAGGCTTTCAGGCTTTGACTGAGTCACTGTCAGCTTCTCTCTTTCCCAGCTTGCAGATGGCCTATCGTGGGACTTCGCCTTGCAATCGTGTGAGCCAGTTCTTCCTAATAAACTCCCTGTTTTATATGCACGTATTCCATTGGTTCTGGAGAACCTGACTAACACACCATGTACACATTTACATCCATGATCTCATTTGATCCCCTTGCTGGCCCTCAGTGGCGGATGGTGTTCCGTAGCCCAGCTGCGCGCATCAAGGATCTAAATAGCAAGGAATGCAAGTAACTTGCCCAGGATCATTGAGAGCATGTGGTGGATGCAGGATGTATCCTCTGACTCAAAACACTATGGCTGCTTCTCCTACACCTGCCTACATCATAGTTCAGCCTGCCAGCGTGGTAGCTACAGTGTTAGGCTCTGAGAGAAGTTGTGTTCTGTCTTGACATGGTTTTATCCATATGTTTATGTATGTGTCACTTGGTGTCACCTTCCCAAACCAAGTGGCAGGTCTTCCCTTTCACTTTCTCCCATCCCAGACTCTTGTAGCCAATGATGCAAAAATTTTAAGTTTTTATTTAAACTTGTTTCTGTGTTTTCTGGAGTATGCTGGAGCACTCAGAAGGCCCTTTCAGTTGCTTAAGAATCAATTATTTTCACATGCCTCTGCCTTTTTCTATTCCAGGAAACCCTGTCAGTGACAAGGTTTTAGCTTGCCTGCAGGTACTACGTCTTCTATCTGAGCAAATAGGAATGTTGGAAGATCAGTGAATGGCAAACACACCAACTTTCTGGTATTCAGAGCCCCCGGTGATAACCAGTCACCCCTGAGCCTTTTGATATGTACTGAACTGCTCCAGAATGACATGATTATTCTTGCAAAATCCAGATTAAATTTTAAAAGTTATTTTTAGTAGACTTCATTTTTTTAGAACAATTTTAGAGTGACAGAAAATTTTCAAAGCTAGAACAGATGGTTCCCAGACACCCCACATCCTATTTCCCCATTCTTTTTTTTTTTTTTTTTTTTTTTGTAAAATGGAAACTTGCTCTTTTGCCCAGACTGGAGTGCAGTGGCACGATCTCAGCTCACTGCAACCTCTGCCTCCCAGGTTCAAGTGATTCTCCTGCCTCAGCCGCCTGAGTAGCTGGGATTACAGGTGCCCACCACCATGCCCGGCTAATTTTTTTGCATTTTCAGTAGAGATGGGGTTTCACAGTGTTAGCCAGGATGGTCTCGAGCTCCTGACTGCCTTGGCCTCCCAAAGTGCTGGGATCACAGACGTGAGCCCCTGTGCCTGACCTCATTTCCCCTATTCTTAACATCTTACTTTAGTATTATACATTTGTTACAGTTAGTAAACCAATATTAACACAGTATTTTAAAATAGGTTTATACTTTACCCACCGGTTTTTACCAAGTGCGTTTTTGCTGTTGCTCAGTCCCGTCCAGGATACCACATTGCATTAGTTGTCTTGTCTCCTTAGGTTCATCTTATCTGTGACAGTATCTCAGACTGTCCTTGTTTTTGATGATGTTGACAGTTTTGAGGATTACTGGTCAGGTGTATTTTAGAGTGCACCTCTTTGGGAATTTAGCTCTTGATTAGACTGGGGCTGTGGGTTTTGAAGAGGAAGATCACAAATGGAAGTGTCACTGTCATCACATCACGTCAAGGGTTGTAGAATCCACAGGACTTATCACTGTTGATGTTGACCTTGACCATCTATCACGTTTCTCCACTATAAAGTTACTCTTTTCAGCTTACCTTTTGCCATTGGTTCTTTTGGGGATCCTTCATCTGTGTTATTTTAAAATTGCATCACCTATTTACACTCAGGGAGTGTGCAGCTAAAATGAAAGAACTACAGCATTATGTGGTTAAGATTGAAAATGTGAATCTGAACCAAAGAAATCTTGTTGTCATTTTTAGGGGCATCATCACCATACTGCCCTGAAACAAGGAGCTGCTCAGTTCTGTGAGATTTTCTTTAGGTCTTGGATATTAAAGGGATAAAAAAAAATGCTTAATCAGTTTCTAAAAGCTTGTCCCTGGCTTCTTTGCAAATGGCCACCTCAACTTTTTGTTTTCACTTGGATTTTCAAAAGAATGATTATCTTAATTCTACTTTTTGCACCTCAGATTGATTCTCCATTTTAAAGTTCAGGTAGGTGCTGATAATGATTTCCCTTTCAAGCCAGAACTCCAGGTGTGATATTTAAATTTCTCTTGACTAATGATCTCATCAGAGTTTGTTTTCTCAATGGCCTGCGGGGTGGCTTAGGGCAATACCCACTGGCATCCACGGAAACACTGGCCTTTTCGAATGATCAATAAGGCGTTGTTATTTTCAGACCTATTGTGTGGTTTGGTTAGACAGACACTGCCTGGAAGTCTAGAAACTTGGATTCTGATATCCTAGACTGATTTAATGCATTAAGCTTTTCAAAAGTCCTTTCCACATTGACTTACTTGAGCTTTCTCAACCTATTGAGAATCTTAGAGGAGAGGTGCAGTTTTCATTTTGTAGAGGGTAGAAACTCAGATGTCAGGCTTTGACAAAAGGAAATAAATCAAGGAGGAGTTAGGACCAGGGTCAGGTCTCGTGGCTCCAAGATGTCCCCTCTTCACTGTATGTGTCTTAGAGCTGCTGCATCCGTCTCCACCTCTTGTGAATTGAAACTTGTGATGTGGGCATCAGGGTGGTGTGGACTTGGATAGCCTTTCCAGTTTCTCTTCATAAGCTACCAAAGGAAAGTTGGCCAGAGCAAGAATGGGGCAGGACTCCTGCGGACAGCCAGGCTCTGGGTGACATGAGGGGAGGATCTGGAGTCACTTTGAGAGGCTTCTTCTTTGCCTCCTTGCCCGTAACCTTAAAGTCTTTCATTGCAAAGATGATTGCCTGAGGAACTAGTCCATGACTTTTCTCTTGACCAGCCTGAATCAGGTCTGAAAATGACAGACTCAGACAAGGAGACAAAGTAGGCAGACACCTCCCACAGGAAGCACAGCTGATGATCACGGCGGATAACCTTTAGAGATGGACAATCTGTTTTTTTCCACTATGAGGCTGAAGCAAACTAGCCATTTTATCAAAACTACAAGCAGTGTGTCAGGTTACCCAGTGGCAAAAAGCTGAAAGTTCCTGCCCAGCATAATCTATCCACATTTTTTATTTAGGTAATCGTGAGTTCTGCTGATGCCCAAATATTATTATAAAAGTAAAATGCATGCAAACTGTGTATTTTATAGGGTCGTATTTTTTCCCTGGGTTTCTCAGGCTTGCATGTATTCATCATTCAGGTCCTGCGTTTACAATTTATCAATCAGATCACTCTATAAAACACATTCTGATCCCTCACATCTGTGTATAATTTATTGTCTATTCCGGGCAGTAGAAATAATATTTTTATTTGCGTCATCTAAAAGAAACACCAATGTATAAATACATAAGAAAAGCTCATAAGAGACGGTCCTGTGACTGCGAATACTGCTGAGGGGATGTTGTAGCCAATTAAAAAGCTGAGAGATGGCTTCATTATCCATGTACATAGGTAATACATACTGGACACAGCAAATAGTGGTTACTCAACTTCTCAGACAGGTTGCACCACCTCCTACAAGGGCTGCCACAGTCTGCTTCTAAATTCTCCTTTGAATATTTGCAAATAAAGCCTCTTCAAGGGAAACATATTTGCCAAAAACGGCTCCTTTTGGATTAAGATAATGGAATATGTAGGTGAACTGGGAAATGTTTCACTGGTTGGAATATTTTGCCTTCAGGAAACTAAATAACTTTGCCTTTCTCAGCCACCAAGAGAGCCTTGGAAGAAACAGTCCAGAGGCTAGAGGTTGTTCATTACACTTGGTTTCTGCAGCCTCACCCTGATTATCTAATAGGAGGCCCCACCAACACCTCCCAAGCTTCCCCAAAGTCAAGGTGCGGAGTTACTGTCCCTCCTTCACCCCTCACTGCGGGAGCACGTGCAAACGGTTCAACTAGGAGACTTGGATTTCACACACCATCTCCTTCCTCCTCACACATACAGCTTCCCAAGGGAAGTCATTAAGTGCAAAGACTTTTCCTCCAGGTATCTGAGGCCTGGGTGAAAACCTTCCAGTCCTTTCGGTGGTGAGGCTGTAATACCCGTGTCAACCATTCCAACCTCCCCATTGCTGAGGCTGGGTTGGGGGTGATACAGGATTCTAGCTTTAGAACTCTTTCTCTGCCCAATTTCACAGACCCTTGGCAATGGGATTGATTTGTGATTACTCAGTTTAACAATTCACTTGTGTTGGAAACTCAGCACTGCCAGGAGTAGCATATAATTAAACTGGTTTATGTGGAGGATATGTTTAAATGCTCACGATCACTTTCTTGACAGTTTTAGCTGACTTTCCAAAGATTACAACGATGCCCCTGGTAACTCTCGGCATGGTGTGGTTTTCAGCAGGTGAAGAGAAAGTTCAGATGGATCTCCAGTGTTCACTCCATAATTGCCAGTACTTTAAAGCTGCCTGAATCCAATTCCAGTAATGTGACAGCTCTCTTATAAGTTCAGTTAATTGTACTCTGTAGCCTGCCTCTGCAGGAGCTGTATAACTGGATCAGAACTCACTTTGTTTCTGTGCATTCCAACATGTGAATCCCATGGGCTCTTGAGCAAGAGACCACCCAGGTCTTGGCAAAGCCTCGAGAACAGTGCCGTTGAAACCGGCCTATGCGCCCCTCACACATCTTGTGATTTCCCTCGGGCTCACCTCGCTCTGCCTCATTTTATGGAAAAGGAAAGCCTTGTGCTCCCTCTGCTGCTGTCTGTCCTCATGGCTGTATGTGCAGCTGGATGCTTCTGATCGTCAGCTCTCAGCTTATATGCTCCCCATCCCCAATAAAAAGAGGGGGTTTCTTGGCCTGTCCTTCAGAAGTATCATCCGCAGCCATTCTGCTGTCGCCCTGCTTTTCTTCTTAATTTTTAAACTTTGAAAGAATATTTGATTTACAGTAAGGTTGCAGTTTGGACGCGGGGTTGCTGTGGTGCTGCTGTTTCTTTCACAGCACTCGCTGCTCTCCGAAGTGCTCCTGTTTCATCGTTCCTCTCCCAGCACAAGAATGCAAGTCCTGAGGGAAGCTTTCTCCGTGTCCCTCTCTGAGATGCACAGGACCCAGAAAGCCAGGCCTTCTGGGATGAAGCTGTGTTCAAGAGATGAGGGTCTCAGCAGCATAGACAACAGGGAGCTGGCTCACTTTGGGGGTGCTGGCATAAAGAAGAAAGAATGGGCTTTTTGGATAGAAGGCATCAGGTCTAGAGTCACTGCCAAGAGTGCCTGTCACCAGGTAGACTTTGAATACTTGGTGAGTGAGTGAGTAAACATGTGAGACCCGGCTGGATTGCAGACCTGCAGCTGATGTGTGGTAGAGCTGGTGCTTCTGCAGGGTGCATCTTCCTCCAAAGCCTGCGCTCTCCTGCCTTTGAGCATGCAGAAGGCATGGGCTCAAGTGACAGGAAGAGGGAGACACACTTACTCAAGATCTCCACGTTGCCCATGGTTGCATCCCTGCAGCCAGGAGAAGGACTTCTGATGCTTTCCATTCAGAAAATCAACTCTTTTCACCTCCAGGCAGCCCTCCAAGGATGTCACAGATGTCACCATCAGAGCCAGCACCTCTGCTTGCCCTGCCAGATCCCTTCTCCCTTGAATGCAGGTTCATCCATGAAGATTCAGCCCATCCCCCACCTGGAGACCACATTCCCTGGGCCCACAGTCCCCTCCCTCCTTCCTTCCCTATGCGGCAGAGGCACACAGCTCAGCCCTCTCCCACTGGCTGTATTTTGGACTTTTAGTTCATTCCTGTACCTTGTCCCCTTGGTCCTTAACACCTGAGAGTTTTAAATGCTTTGCGACCAGCTTGAGAATTTCTCAAAGAGGTTGTGTCAGACAGTGAATACGTGAGTAGTAATCCTTTGGTAACCTGAATATAACTGCAGACTTCCACATTGAGCATGATAAAACGGTGTGGATTTAAAAGTATTTGGGGAACTGTAAAATGTCTAGGATTAAAATTTCAATACCATTTGTGCCCAATAAATGTGAACTCTTTAGTAACTTAAAACTGTGCTATTATGACTCAGGTCTGAAAATTATGAGTCCTGCTTGAAGAAATGGGAATAACATGTGAGGGAATCTGGTCCCATCCTTCACCTTGAGGGATATGCTGTGGTTGAACCAAATAGCAGGAGCATGACCTCATAGGAGAGAAAGCCCAAAGAAATTACCATATTTGTTGAGAAAGTGATACACCCTCCAGAAGAGAAAAATGTTATATTTTCCATTAGGATTGTTTATGGAAATGGGGCTAAATTGAACCTGTGTTGGTATATTAACTGGTTCAACAGACAGGACCCCAAGAAACAAGATCATATAATAGTTTATTGAATGACTTGATTTTTTTTAAAACATGAACCAGTCTAGTCGTCTGAACTGGAAAATTAATTTTGTCTATAGAATCACTTACTAAAGCATATAAAATTAGACTCCGTAAGTGCAGAGAGGAGAATTGGCATTGTGTTTCACAGATTCACTGGGATTTGAATAAATGGATTTAGTCTTAATACAGCGAAAGCCTTGAGACTTTTAATACAGAGCAGATCTTAAAGTATTAATTTATCATTTCAAAAAGCGACTTTTGCATTTGTGTTGCTTGCTGAAGGACTGAATTATATTTCTTGTCGATGATAATACTCTAGCATGTGTTATGGGTCTTGAAGGAACAAATTAATTAACTTTTGTTTTCTTTAAGTTACAAAATTTTAATGGTTAGATTGACAGAGAATTCAGCAGTTTTAACACTTACCATGATTTAATGGGTTATAGTGTTTCCCTGGGCTTATTTAACTTCCAAATATTTTCACTGTGTCATTGATGTAATAAGCTTCTGATGCCAAACTCTTACTGACTAGAGTGAAATATGGGACTGTTTTCCTTTTGATTCAGGGGTGAGCTTATGGGACCAGGGAGGAGCTTTCGAAGTTGTCAGTGCCTCTCTGCTGGATGGAGACCTCTGGATCCCAGCGGAGAGCTTCGACTTCAAGGTCAGTTCCTGTCCTTCTTTTCGCAGCTTTGAGACTGCCAAAACTTTTCAATCACATTAACTGCTTTGGTATTCTTTGATTCAAGTGTTGTCTCTACTCACATTAATGCTAACTGTATTGTTATAGAATGGAAGCTTTATTCTTAAGATAAAATGCAAACCAATTTGATTGACAGTGCTGATGAGGGATCGAACACGATTTGCAAATACCAAAAATTCATTTTTAACAAAAACCAGGGTTTACAATCCCAGATATACAACTTCCATGTTCAGTTTAACTGAATGATAGGTATTCTTCTATATTTATGTCTATTTAATTAACATTTTTCTTGAATTGATTATTGGTAGAAATATATTTATACAACTTAAAAACCCATTTGTCATGAGTTTTAATGCAGTCTAAACTTTGTTTACTATGACATGTTTGCTTTGAGCCTTTTATGATTAAAAGAATATGAAATGATTGAAATAATAGTGATTAAATTTAATGTTTTGTTGCATTTTATCTGATAAACTGACATGACTTCCTTAAATTTCAGTGCTTGTAGGGACAGTTGGAAAGTGAGAAAATCTATAGAAATATGAGCTCTTTGGAGAGATCACACAGATGCCTTGGTCCTTGTATTATATGGAACTATTTTTAGATCATTTTTCATAATAGAAAGCAGATTTTTTGAAGAGCAGTTGAGATTGTGAAAATCCTCTGTCACTTCCTGGAATGGTTGCAGTGGGCCACTTTAGGTGAGTAATGATAAGGTGATTTACATCTAGAGAGCTTACCTTGGAAACTGAGCTTTTAGAAAGGTTGATGGTTTGATTAAAAGACCCAAATGCCAAATGTGCACATTTTTCTAATGTTGTTTCATGGACATTGTTACAAACTGAATATACGAAGTACAAGTTAAGTATGGTGGTGGTGATGATATTCTCTGAAAGAAAAGCTTAACATATTGAAGAAAATTTTGTCATGTTATTGGTAAGCAAAATTAAAAACAACATGATAGATACAGAAAAAGAGGAGTGGGCTATTTGTTTTAAAGAAAGTTTATTTAAAATATTTGTAGACATGAATAATATAAAAATATGGAATAGTATAAAGTTTTTTGGATGGCGGGACTTTCCCTGGGGGTAGAGTTGCCAGATTTAGCAAGTTAGAAGAATGCCTGGTCAAATTTGGATTTCAAGGAAACAAGGTATTTAATTTTAGTGGAAATATGTCTCATGCAATATTTGGGACACACTGTTTTGTAAAAAAAAAAAAAGTATTTGTTGCTTATCCGAAACGCAGATGTAACCGGTTGTGCCCTATCTTTTGTCTGGTAACCTTCCCTGGAGGGAATTGTAGGGACAAGCTGCTGAGGGCTATGGGCCTGCCCCTGGGGTGGACCGGCTCAGGTCTTCTCTGGTTTTTGACTGCCAACTTTCTCCTTCCCACCCGCCAGCCACCTGGCAGCCATCACAAGGTGTGTTGGAGGGGGATTTGGCACATCTACTGGGGCCAAGCTTGACCTGATGATTGTGGGTCACGAGCATCATCGTTTAGAAAACTAGGAAAAACCATGATTATTAGGTAGCTGTCCCAACTCTTCTAGGTTTCTGCCTCAGGAATGAGAGCCATGTGGGTGATAGGCACTCAAAGAATTCCAGGTTAGTGACATTTTGTAAGGGCATGGGGACCTGGGTGAGGTGGGAACAGCATTTTGTTGTAATGCCAGTAGGCTCATCTCAACATGTAGCTTATAGCATCCGTATGTGACCATATTATTACAGTATGGACTCATATGTGGTGGGTAGCCCCAAAAGCTTGTGTGAGAAGGGGTACATGTGAATGTCTGTTATGTGTGTGTACCCGTTTGCAGGAGTTCCCCGTGGGGAGGACGTGTATACTTGCTGTGGGAATAGGCATTCTGGCCAAAAGTGTGTATGTGTGTATCTGTCCTCAGTGTCAATAAGTCAATATTTTCATTTTGAACTGCATCATGACGTGTATCTTCAGCATACAAGGCATACTCATGTTAAGAATATTGTTGCAGAACAGCGGCACCTGCTGTGCCTCAGAATACACACTTTTAGATTTGCTTCTCACTCCCTGCCTCTTTCTATTCGGCCAGTTTTTAACTGAGCACCTATTATTTTAACTGAGCACCTGCATGCAGCCAATGCAGAAGGCAGACATGCTTGCTGCCGCCTGCAGCTTACATTGCAGTAAGGGAAACACAAATACATTCAGGTTGTGGTAAGTGTTAAGAAAGAAACAACAAAGTATTCTAGGGGTCAGCAGGGGCGATGGATTTTGATAAGTTGGCCAGGAAAGCCCTTTCTAAGAAGGTAAGATAATGTTTTCACTAAGTTCTAAAGAGCCAGCCATGAGAAGAGCCAGTGTGTAAGAGGCTGGTGTCAGGGAGCAGGGAGGAGGCAGGCGTGTCTAGAGCATGGAAGATGAGACAGACCTGGGGTGATGCAGGAGCACCAGGGGCCAGGATTCCCGGCCGGGCTCCTCTGCGTGTGACCTTGCTGTGGAAGCAGCAGCCTGTACAAAACAGACATTCATCCTGAGATGATGACATAAACTGTGGCCTTCTTTCTCTGATAGTTAAATATTCTGATTTTATCTGACTTACCAAACCATAACATTAATTTTTTGTGACTATTTTTCCCCAGAGGTGACATGTAGTATTCACAACCATAAAGTGCATTCCTTATTTATACAGAAATGCCTAGCTCTTTTATTTCTTCTTATTGTTTATTTAATTTTGGGGGGGAGGCAGTTCCCCTTTGCTACCTAAGCTGGTCTCGAGCTCCTGGGCTCAAGCGATCCTCCTGTCTCAGTCTCCCAAAGTGCTGGGATTATAAGCCTGAGCCACTGTGCCCTGCCAGAAATGGCTAATTCTTAAACATTTTATCTGATGGCCATGACAAGTCCAGTAAGCCAGAGCTGGCAGTTTGGCCTGCAGTTTCTGGTTGGGAAGGCCACAGGAACCTAGAGAAAGGGGGCCTCAAATTACAAGTCACATCCTCTCTGGCTTTATTCCAGACCAATTTCCACAATTGTTTTCCTGAAATGAGTCTAACTCATCACAATTTTCCTTGAAGCCCTGAGAGATGTTCCTCACATCCACACCCTGGAGTGTGAAGACAAACTCTAGGCCTGGCATGAAAAGCACATTGCTCTGTGACCCAGAGGCACTAACCACCGCTCCACCCCATGGCCCCGACTCTGGCGTCCATGCTCTGACCGTGGATAGCATGAGAAGCGATTGGACTGGAGTTATATTTTGAAGGAAAAGTCCACTGGACTTGCCAGTGGATTCAAGGTGCTAAGGACAACCCCTGTGTTTTGGCCCTGGCTACATAGGTGGGAGGAGCTTCCATCATATACACCCCCAAAGAGAAAGGATCTCTGTCTAATTTGGTGTTCACCACATCATTGACTTACTATGTATACTGGATCTCAGCTTAGCTGCATTTTAGAGTCACCTGGAAACTTTTTATAAATAACAGTGTTCAACCTCCAGTTGTTGAGAGTTAGATTAAATGGTTTGGGGCAGACCCGCACAGATTTCTCTTTTTAAAAAATACTCCCTGGTGATTTTAGTGAGCACCCAAGGCTTAGATCCACTTGAGGAAATTGATGCTGCATCCAGTGCCAGAGTGCTGGTCAAGTCCATTCGGCTGATTTAGGCAAAATTACTGTCAGGTTCTCTCTCTTTCTCTCTGAATGCGATGTTAGAATGTCCTTTCCAGATCAAGAATCAAGTCATCGCTGCCAGTTTAGTGTAAAGAGCAGAGGAACAGAAAAGTGTGAGATCTTGTGTGTGTTGGAGAGCTGGCAGGTTTTTGGTTGCTGGTTGTTGTCTACACTATAGGGATAAGCTTATCTGTATTCCCTTCCTCTAAGGGTCACTGTAAGAATGAGATGAAACAATGGCCGTAAAATACGCTAGAAACTTAACACGACTACAGAAATGTAAGGTGACGCTAAAAGTTTAAAGTGTCTGTAGGAACCAAGCTCCAGTTTCACGTCTTGAAAAAATTAACTGCAGAACCAGGGAAGATGTGTCAAATGTGATTGATCATGAGGCGACCTCACCTGAGCTCAGCCTTTGAATGCTCCAGGAAATGTCCAATTTCCAGCTTTCTTGAGTGAGAATGAAGTTATAGAAATAGTATGCGAAATGGAAAATAGAAGGCAAACCAATTAGAACATGAAACTAAAGCGTCCCTAAGCATATGGCAGGCCTCAAATATCAAATAGCAACTAATTAAAAGGACAGAGGCACATTCTACTTCATACATTTCCATTTGCCCTTTTTTTTTACAGCCGAGAAAACTGAGCCCTGCTCTCGCTTCCAATAACCATCTCCGTATTTCCCTTCATAACCAGGTTTCCCGGAAAGGTGGTCTTCACTCACTCACTCACTTACCTCCCCCCCAGCTCCCTCCTAACCCTCAGTAGCAGCTCCTGTTCCCAACACTTCACTGGAACGGCCTTTGCCAGGCTCAGAGATGGCCTCCTAATTTCCAAAGCCAGCACGCACCTTTCACTCTTTAGCTTACTCATCTTGACCCCAATTCCTTCTTTTTCTTTGAATTCCTTCCTTCCTTTGGGCTCCTGAGACCGTGTTCTCTTGTTTCTTCTCATATGTTTTTGTTTTTTTCATTCCTTTTCCTGGCTCTGTCTCTCACTTCTCTGAGAAGCGGCCCCACTTCTGATGAAGGGTCCCGCTGGTGATGTCCCTCTCGTCTATGACCTCATGGTCTACTTGCACCTGGGGGCTCACGTGAGTGACAACGTGAGTGAGAGCTACCACATGTGGAGTTCCCGCTGTGTGAAGCGCTGTGTCAGGTCTTAGGAATGATAGCTTTGGTTTTGTCATCTTCATGCATTGACTTAAAATCCAAAGCTCTCATTCTGCTTTGACCTCTGAGATTGGATCCTCTACTTCCAATCGATTACAGGTACCTCCAGCCAAAAATTCCCAATTATGCAAATGTACTGTGCCCCAAGGTGGACTCTGCCTTTCACTTAATTGCCCCTAGGAGATGAGGTTGTCTTCTTCCGTCTCCCCTCAGATAGTAAGGTTTGAAACCCCTCTTAAATCTACTGGCCCAGTATCCTGACGTGTGCTGCTCCTCTCTGCCTTCTACCACCACCTTCATTAGTCCTCCGTTATATGAAAGGAGGCAGGTTGCTCTGTCTAAAGAACAGACAGAGCCTGTTCCCTTCCTGCTTTCCAGTCCTTCAGAAGTCCCGGATGACACCTGAATTCAAAGCCAGGCTTCTTAGCATGATGCCCATGGGACTGGGTGGCCTGGGCCGTCTGGACTCTAGAGCCCCCACTCCTATATCTTAGCCATGGAGCTTGTCAGGACAACCAGCTGTCTAAATAGGCAATGCTCTTTACCACCATGCTTGCACTATGCTCTGTCCCCACGTCCCCCTGACTCCCTGAGTCCTTCTCATTCTTGAAGCACCCCTTAAGCACTCATTCTTAAATGGCACCTTCTCTTTTGAAACCTACCTGGAACCCCTGGCCTCCTGGCCAAATTTGTCCTTCCCATACCTTTGTCTTTGTAAGTCGTACACATCTCTGCGACATGCAAGCATAAGCACACACTTAATTCATGCAAATTCAGCCTTGCACATGGCAGGAACAGATGCGGCAGAGACACAACTTAAGTGGCAGAGGTGATCACGTCCCCTTGGATCCCCAAGGCGCATGTGGGCATCTGCTGTTTCCTTGGTTCCCTCTGCCTCTCACAAGGCAAGCTTCATACTTCATGAGAGCAGTTCTAGTTCTTTCTGTTGGATATCCTGAAACAGCACAACCCCTAAAATAAGCCAACTCAACTATAAGCCCCAGTTATCAACCCAACAAATGCCCCAGTGCTCTGTAGAGAAGAAATGCTGAACCTGTGTAAAACCATGAACGCCGTGAGGTTTTCAAAGGTTAATTTGGACTATGCTTTGGGTGCTACCTCTACCTTCTATCCTGACCTTAGACCCCGACCATGCATGATTTGGGACTCACACAGTGCCGTCATTATTAGTTTTTGTTTTGTTTTGTTTTGAGACAGGACTTGCTCTGTCTCCTAGGCTAGAGTGCAGTGGCACAATCATGGCTCACTGCAACCTCCACCCCCCAGGTTCAAGCGATTTTCTTGCCTCAGCCTCCCGAGTAGCTGGGATTACAGGTACTTGTCACTGTGTCCAGCTAATGTTTGTATTTTTTAGCAGAGACGGGGTTTCGCCATGTTGTCCAGGCTGGTCTCGAACTTCTAACCTCAGGTGTTCCAACCGCCTCAGCCTCGCAAAGCGCTGGGATTACAGACATGAGCCTCCACGCCCTGCCCGTTATTAGTTTTTAATCCCTGCTTCTCCCAACCAGCCTGCGCCCTCCCTCAGGGCAGCAGCCACAGCTCTGTGCCGTTCTGCCTTGGTGCAGTACTTGGCACAGAGTGAAGTGATTGCAGGATGCTTGTTGACTGACTCTGAGACTTTCCCTGTTCCTGAATCCTGAGCCTCCCTCATTTCTGTGAAGAGTCTGCAAACCACTCTGACTACCACAACTTTCTAGATGTTTCCTACCTCCTTTTGGCAACTCTGGGTCCCTTAAAGTCACTGGGAGGTGTCTAGCTGATAGAATGCTACGTTCTTCACTTTAGTGCTCTGTGGTGTCTTACCTGGAACACATTCCCAAGTGTGGCTCTGTGCCAGGAGCAGTGCTGTTACTCCACATGGGTGGGTTGATGTGGCCAGACCTATAGGGAATGATTTTCCTCTTCATCTAAGGGATTATTCCGATAATTGCAGGAGTTTCTCAGGCTAGATCGTAACACGTCCAGCTTGGCTGAGTAGACTCAACAGTTAGCCTTTCTGACTTAGGAAGTATCCGTTTTACATTAGCTACCAAGCCAGCCAATAGTGTTTCCTCTCAAGAATGTCATGACTAAAACACCTACTGTTGAGCTATGGAGTAGATATCCTCATAAGACATGCTTAGTGGTTCATGGCTGGAACACTGTTTCCAGACTGTGTGGGTTCCTGGTTATGGTCTGTCTCACCCAGATTCTTACCTTCTGTGGGAACCCCAACCCTGCCCTTTGCCTGACAGTCCCCCTGAAGCTGTGTCTGCCACACAGAAGGCTGCTGGAGGC
Organism: Sapajus apella; assembly: GCF_009761245.1. Taxonomy (NCBI): domain Eukaryota; kingdom Metazoa; phylum Chordata; class Mammalia; order Primates; family Cebidae; genus Sapajus; species Sapajus apella. Next base: position 29,406,184 of record NW_022436953.1, on the reverse strand, counting down.
CCCAACTCCTGCACCAGGCCTCATATAACCCACCATTATGGGGAGAGGATTTGGAGAGGTAAAAGCTGGAGCCCTTGTATCTTGGCTGGGAACTCAGCTGTTTCAAGAATCACTGCCAGGCATGGTGGAAGGAGAAGAACGATGGATGTTGGAACCTGCAGAAATGGATTCGCACTCCCTCTGCCTTGCTGTGTGGCATTGGGCCTGTCGTTCGCCTTTGTTTCCTTAGCTGTAAAGGAGATGGTGATGGTGACCTTGTGACCTGATGCCATGCCTTCCACATGCTGGCTACACAGCAAATGCCAGCCTCTCTCCTGTCCCTCCCTCGGTCCTCCTATCACTGCCCCAGGACTGAATAAGCCTTTGCTGTGTGCGGGGGGAGGATGCTGGCCTGGGAGTTCCTGGATATATAGCAGCATCCCTGCCTCTACCTGAGTGATGCCAGTGCCACCCTCTTCCAGTCACAGGTGTCTCCAGGTATTGCCAGGTGGTCCCTGGGATACAAAATTGCCCCTGATTGAGAACCACTACCCAGTGAGAAAAGATGAGGAAGGAAAGGAAACTGGCAGTTACTGGGATCCTCATCTTGACCTTGGATGGAGTCAGACTGGGGCTCTGCAGATTTGTCTGGGAAGAGCTAAGCAGTAAATGTATTCCGCAGTGCAGGTCACAGCAGTACCCACTGCAGCGACTCAACTGGACTGTTGTGTGAAAGCAGCCATCGCTAATATGTAAATGAATAAGCGTGGCTGTGTTCCAGGAAAACTCGTGGACGCTGAAATCTGAATTTAGTATCATTTTCATGTCTCATGAAAAAATCTTCTTTTTCAACAATTTGAGAACATGAAACCAGTCTTAGCTTGCAGGCTGAACCAAAACAGGCAGTGCCCTGGTTTTGCCCAAGGGCCATAGTTTACAACCCCTGGGCTGGATGTTGCATGCATATCAGCTCCCTGGAGGCCCCCAGCATCCCTGCTAGGTGGATGTTGTTGTGCACATTTGCAGATGAGGATGCTAAAGCCCCGCCCCACCCCACCCTGGAGGTAGAATGTTAAGCCAGAGGACTAGCATCTGGGCCAAGGCCTGTCAGATTTGAAATCCAGTATTCTTTGCATAGTGCTCCTCTACCTTTCAGAAAAATCTTTAACTTTCTTTCCCCTGTGTATCATATCAGGACTGCTTCATAAATCTTGACTCCAGACAGCTGAGGTCATGGTTCAGGGGGCAGACGTGGTGAGCGCTCGCCAGCGCTGTCTCCCTCCCTGCCGGTCTTGCCTCCGAGGGAGATCTGGCTTTCTTCAACAAGATGTGATTGTTGCCTCCCAGCTCCCTGCCAGGGTCTTTCCTGTTCACTCTTCCTATTTGGCCAACACACAAAGAGGAGAAAGCAGGCCAAGGTATTGTACTTGTTTCAGCTGCATCCCTGGCGTAGGAAGCTCTCACTCAACCAAGGAGTGGTTCTGCATTTCCAGCAATGCTCACCACACACTTGCTCGTTTCTTGTGACCTCTTAGCAAGGCCCTAATATCATACTTTCTGTATTGTTTTTATTGAATCGGGTTGTCTTACAGTTTTTGTACCTTTTTCTTCCCCTACAAGCTTCTATCATCATCATGGAACTGGGTCCTTTTCAAAAAAAAATCATATTTTAAAATAACTGAACAAATTATCCAATGTAGGAGATGTCGTGATTTACCTTCTTTAGACAGAAATTGTAAAACTATATAATCCTGAGTAATACTTTGTACATTTGACTGACATGTAGGACTTATAGTTGCTTGATATTAGGAGAGAAGGAGTTTGACAAATTCTGTTTTCAGTTGTGCATTTGCCCAAGGACATACAAATGCCTGCTCTCTCTGAGATCCGAGGTCAGGTTCCCAGGAAGCAAGGATGAATGGGACCCAATCCTGTCCTTGAGAAGCTCACAGATGGTCATAAATTGAAATAAGTACTTAAACAGACATATGGGATTTTAAAAAATAAACACCTTATTTTAAAACAGTTTTGGATTTATTGAAAAATTGCAAAGACACTACAGAGAATTTTTATATACTGCATACCTTGGTTTCCTATTTTTCACAATTACCTTTGTGTAGTTCATTTGTGACAATTAATAATATTTTTTTCTTTCTCAGCCTGAATTTTTTTAATAAGAGAGAGAACATTCTGAAGATTGAGGTCATTTAGAAGAACATTAAAACTTCTAGAAAGGATTAGGATTCTAAAATCTTACTTTAAACTGAAGAGCTTATCTTGCCAAGAGATTTAATGTGTATTAATGTTGCATTTGATTATTTATTTATTTGTAACCCATCAGTTCTCATGAGATAATGTTGCGTTTTATAATTTCATGCCACAGGAAAGCTGAGGAAGCTTGTCTGTATGCTTACTGTGAAATTTCTCTGTAGTTGCAACAGATAACCAATGAGGACCGTTCCTTAATAGTTACTCAGTAAATAGTTGTGATGGCAATGAAGATGTTTTTGTTTAATCAAAATTTAAAGTTCAGATTGTTTAAAAATCCCCCTATTCTTTCCTTAAAAAGTGAGAAACATTTTTATACCTACCCTGACAGTGCCTGCAACCATATCTGTAAAAATCACGTTAAAATACTTGACTACAGCACCCTGGTAGAACATAACATACACCCGCATGGAGAGCCGCTGTGGGAGGGTTTTCCTCTTGGATGTATTAAACATGCTCTTGATTCTCATGTGTCTTGCACGTGTTCTTGAGAGTGTAAAGAAGACATGCATTGTTGGTGGTGCACGCTAGTGTTTGACCAGCATTTTTTATTACCAACTGCCTAAAGAGAAAAATTAAATGATTTAAATTTAACTTCTCCCTAACAAGAGAACTTGAACACTAAGGGAAAAGATTTTATTGGGTTGTGCTACGCTAAGCTTTGGAGAGTAACAACCTTTGTAATAATATCTAATAATTTTCCTCCCCTTCCTACTACCAATTTTGCTCACCCCCATTGAGAGTAGTACATGGTGGGCACAACACATAAATGGTCAAAAGGAAACAGGTGTCTTTCAAGATGGCATGTATTTAGAGAAACCTGCCCATTGGTAATTTGGGGCAAGGAAGAATAAACATTGATTCTCACCCTTCCATCCTCCCAAGACTGCTCTTGCTAGATCTTTAAAAATAAGCTTTTTATATAAGAACAATTTTCAATTTATAGAAAAATTGCAAAGATAGTATGGTTCCCATGCACCTCACACCAAGTCTCCCTGTCATTATATTTGTTGCAATTAGCAAGCCCATATCAATGGATTACTATGAGCTAATGTCCGTACCTTATTTTGATTTTCTTAGCCTTGACTTGATGTTCTTTTTCTAGCTGGGTTCATCTGGGACCTCACATCATGTTTAGTGTCGTGTTTCTGAAGGCTCCTCTTGGTTGTGGCAGTTTCTTGGACCTTCCTTGTCCCTGTCCTTGATGACCTAGACAGTTTTGGGGAGTAGTGATCGGGTGTGGCATGGACTGTTCCTCTGCTGGGATTTATCCATCGTTTTTCTTGTGATGGGACTGGGCTTGTCTGTTTTGGGGAGCAGATCACAGAGGCAGAGTCCCTATCTTGTTATGCCATATTGAGGGGATGCACTGTCCAGATGTCTTATCTGTGGATGCTTCAGCACCTGGCTGAGGTTGTGTTTGTCTGGTTTCTCCACTAGTAAAGCTCCTTTTTCCCCTTCCCATGGTGTGTTGCCTAGAAGGAGGTCACTGTGCACATCCCACACTTGAGGAGTGGGGAATTATGCTGCACCCCTGGAGGGGGAGGTAGCTGCCCCCATTATTTGGAATTCTCGTGCATGTGAGATTTGTCTGTGCTCCCTATTTATGTTTTTAATCATTTAACCACATTAATGCGGTCTCATGGATATTGATATGATTGGTACTGTACCCACCCAAATTTTGAATTATAATTCCCATAATCCCCACCTGTTATGGGAGGAACTCTGTGGCAGGTAATTGAATTACAGGGGTGGGTTCTTCCGTGCTGTTCTCGTGATAGTGATTAAGTCTCACGAGGTCTGATGGTTTTATAAAGGGCAGTTCCAGCTGGGTGTGGTGGCTCATGCCTGTAATCCCAGCACTTAGGGAGGCCAAGGAAGGTAGATCAGGAGGTCAGGAGTTCAAGACCAGCTTGGCCAATATGGCGAAACACTGTCTCTACTAAAAATACAAAAATTACCTGGGCACAGTGGCAGGTGCCTGTAATCCCAGCTACTTGGGAGACTGAGGCAGGAGAATCGCTTGAACCTGGGTGGCAGAGGTTGCAGTGAGCTGAGATCATGTCACTCCAGCCTGGGTGACAGAGTAAGACTCCATCTCAAAAAAAAAAGGAATTCTCCTGCATACAGTCTCTTGCCTGCTGCCATGTAAGATGTGCCTTACTTCCCTTTCACCTTCCACTATGATTGTCAGGCCTCCCCAGCCATGTGGAACTGTGAGTCAATTAAATCTTTGCTTTAAAAATTACCCTGTCTTGGATATGTTGTCTTTATTAGCAGCATTAGAATGGACTAATACAGGTATTTATTTTATACTTTAGAAAATAATCCAATACTCTTTTATTTATTTTGTTGTTCAAATTGTTCTTACTTTGGCCATTGAGAGTTCTTTTCATTGGCTTCTGTGTCTCTTTAATATACATCCGTGAGGGCACGTGTGAAGGTGTGTGAGAGTGTGTGAGTGTGAATGTCAGTGTGTGTTTAAATGTGTGTGAAAGTGCATGTGTGTGTGTTACAATGTGTGTGTGTGAGAGAGTGTGTGGGTGTATGTGAGTGTGTGAGTGAATGGTCAGTGCATGAGTTTGTGTGTCAAAGTGTATGTGTGTATGCTAGAATATGTGTGTGAGAGTGTGTGACTCTGGGTGTATGTGAGTGTGTGAGTGTGAGAGAGTGAATGTCAGTTCATGAGTTTGTGTGTGAAAGTGCATGTGTGCATGTTAGAATGTGTGTATGTGAATGACTCAGAGTGTGTGGGTGCATGTGAGAGAGTGTGAATGTGTGTGAGTTTGTGAGTGTATGGGTGTACATTAGTGTGTGAGTTGGAGTGCGTAAAAGTGTATGTGAATGTTGTAAGAGAGTAACTGTGTGCAAGAGAGATGGTGTGATTGTGACTCTGTGTGTGTGTGTGTGTGATTTTAAGCACTTCCTTCCTTTCTGGCACTGCAAGATGCACTGGGTTCATCTGGTATATTTCCTGTTCCTGTCCTAGAGTCAGCCATTTCTCCACAAGCCCTGATTCCCTGGAGAATGATATTAGAGACCAGGATCTAGGTACTAGATAGGCTCACTGCTACTGGTAAGTCATTGCTTCTAGGCCTTCTCAGCTGACACAGCATGGGAAATATATGTGTATGTTTGCTGTGGGTAGATGGTAAAGAAACAGATCTCAAATGCTGGGTCATGGCTGAGACACACCCTATCTTCCAATCTAATTAATTTAAAATGGTATAACATCAGGAGACTGAGGCAGGAGAATTGCTTGAACCTGGGAGGTGGAGGTTGCAGTGAGTGGAGATCGTGACAGACCAAGACTCTGTCTCGAAAAATAATAAAATGGTATAAAAGAAAATATACCAGGAATTTTGGCTCTTTATGGATGTACCTGTGGACATAAAGAAATAGCCATGTCCAGTAAGTTATTAAATCAGTTACTGAGAATCTAACCTAATCATTAGGCTATTTTCCCTGGGGGAAATAAAATGTTTCTTTAAAAAATTACTTCCCGGCTCTTCAGCATTTGACCTAGAGCTGGCATTTTCACATTCCCTGCATTGATCCATGCCTCAAGGCTGCCTTCCTGCTAATTACTTGAAATTAAATTGACCTTTTCCTAAAATTGGTGCACAAAAAAAGGTTTCATTCAGCTGGCCTAACGATTATCATATGCAATTTTTACTCAGCATAAGGTGCGAAGGGTCTTCTTTTTGCTTGAACCTACTAATTTTCCAAGCATAGTGTTTAAAGATTTGGTCCAAAACCCAAAACAGAGTTGGTGAGAGCACAGAGCTACTGAGATCCAAAGTTACGGATTGGGTATCTGTTCAGATTTCCTCTTTCCATGGAAGCCATTAGCTTGGCTGTGTTCTTCAACCTCACCCAGCACGTCCCACCCCAGACCTGTCTCAGGAAGGACACCTCAGAAGGGCCGTGGGTAGATTTGCCCAAATGCAGAAGCATCACAGGCTGAGCACTTCCCATCGTTGACGGACTCACAGAGGCGTTTCTGTATGTGTAGGTGACATAGTTTACATCCATGCTTCTCCAACCTCAGTCACCAGGACCCACCAGCATGAATGTAACCTAATTATAAAAGCAACCACATAATTAATAGTATAGCTTATCTTATTAATAGCTTATACATGCTTGGTGTACTTATTGATTATTTTTCTCAAACACATGAAAGTGATTAAAATGAAATGTGCTGTACACCTCTTAAAATGCATTTGTCTATCATGGGATAACACATTATACCACTTGGAAAATAGTATTTTAGCTATTTTAGACTTTTAACAATTTATTATTATTATGATTATTTGAGATAGGGTCTCACTCTGTCACCCAGGCTGGAGTGCAGTGGTGCAATCAGTGCATGGCCGCACCTGGCTAATTAAAAAAATTATTTTTTGTAGAGATAGGGTTTCACCATGTTGCTGAGGCTGGTCTCGAGCTCCTGAGCTCAAGTGATCCACCTGCCTCAGCCTCCCAACATGCTGAGATAACAGTGATGAACCACTGTGCCCAATCAATTTCTTTAATTTTTCTACCTTGAATACCTTATCAGGTGTATTTTTTCATCAGTTTACATGTATAGCCATGTAAATTGAACCCTGCACAACAAGGGGCATGGGGATTCCTTCCATCCCTAGGGCTGAATGGCCCGAAACCTGCTCAGCATGGAGGGAGGAGGCCCTGCCTAGGATACTATTGGGTGGAATCTCTCCGTGAGTTTTGACTTAACACTTTGAGGGGGAAGACATTACCAGTTAGAGATTACCCTGCTTTTCTGTTGAATCCTTTCTGTATATTCATTCAGTCAGCAAATATTTATTGAGAATCCTTTATGTGCCAGGCCCTGTGTGAAGTGTTAGAGACATTTTACCCTTTTAAAAATTGCATTAAAACTGGCCATTTCATTTCAGAGCTACTTTGCCGCTTGCTCAAACAGAACTCTTGGAAATGTTAACTCCTCCTGCAGTATAAACATAAGGAAGAGTTAAGAGCCCACCAGGGGTAGAGAATTCTATCATATCTCCTTTGAAATCCAGCTTCTTCTTTTATAGTTCAAAACAAGACCACGGGGGCATATAATCTCTGGTTGTGCCTATTCAGCTAATAGGAATGTGTTTGAATTGCCAAAAGTGATTGCTGCTTTTAGTGTTCCTTGACACAGGCAAATCTCATAAGTGGACTTCGTGGGAATGCATCGGATCTCTGGGAGCTGTCGGGCAGCCAGTGTCTGTGTCTTTGCTTATAAGGAGCATTGAGAGTGGACACTGGCTGTCCTGCAATTTTCTTGTCTGGGTGTGCTGTGGAAAAGTGAAGAATCACAGATCTGCCTTGCAGTTTTAAGTAAAAAGAGAAGGGAGCTTTGTGAGGTTGATCTCCAGAACGGTCTCAGTAGAGCTCCAGAGACTTGAGTTTTCCAGCCTGCTGTTTCATTGGCAGGTACCGAGTCTCGTCTGGTTCAGTCTGGAAGCGTTTCTGGGAATGCAGCTGCCATGGGAAACGCCTGCAATGGGCAAAACACAAACTGGTCATCCTCCCAGCTCCAAGGATTAAACGAATATTCTGATTTTTATGCCACATCCTCCAGTTGCCCAGACAGGGCTAAAAGGAGCCCTCAGTTGGAAAGGACAGAAACAGCGTCCTTAAGTCGAATACAAAAGATTGGATGTGTTTTTGTTGGTTATAACAGACAGGAACACGGAGACGTTCTTTTGGCTCCAGCAGGCATTACGAGGAAAGAGCTGGCAAGCAGAGTTGGCAGGTGGGGAAATGAGTTGGAGAAGCTTTAAAGATCTTTTCCTATAAAATAAATGTCCAGAAGCTGTGGAAACGTACGTCTTTAGTTAAGTAAATACCCTCAAAGACAACACATGTACATTTTTCAGTGAAAGCTGACCAGCTACGACTGCCATGTTTTCAGATTCCAAGAATTTCAGCACTCATAGAATTGGCCTATCGTGCTCATTAACCTCAGAGCAACTCCTTTCAAGAAGTTCCTGCGGCCATGATGGCAAATGAGTTGAACTGTTTTGTTTGAAGTGCAAAGACTTGGAGTGGCATCCTTACTGTTTCCTCGCAGTGTATCTCAGGCTCAAATGAAAAGGAACGTTAATTACGTTACCAGTCCTAGCCTCTGTACAAATTGGGGCAGTCCACTGAAACCCCCGCTCATCCCTTTCCTTACATAGAAAGCCTCACAGCCAGGGTTTTGAAGTAGGCCCTGCGTTGACTCTGCTCTGAGACAGAAGTTGCGGTCCTCTGTTTATTTTTATTTATTTATTTGTCTGTTTTGAGACAGAGTCTAGCTCTGTTGCCCAGGCTAGAGTTCAGTGGCATGATCTTGGCTCACTGCAACCTCCACTTCTTGGGCTCAAGCGATTCTTCTGCCTCAGCCTCCTGAGTAGCTGGGATTATAGGCATGCCCCACCATGCCTGGCTAATTTTTGTATTTTTAGTAGAGACGGGGTTTCACCATGTTGGTCAGGCTGGTCTTGAACTCCTGACCTCATGATCTGCCTGCCTTAGCCTCCCCAAGTGCTGAGATTACAGGCGTGAGCCACCACACCCAGCCCTCTGTTTATTTTTATAAGTGACTGTTAAGTACCTATTCCAGCTAGATTTTGGGTTGGGTTGAGGAGTCTTCAGATTAAATGAGGCCTTGAGTGTCATGCTAGGGGGTTGACTTCAGTTCTGAAGGCACTGGGGAAGCACTGAAGATTTCTGAGTAGTCAAATAACATTTTGGGGGTGTAATTTTAGAAGAGGTTTGAAAATAGAGTATTACTGAAAATTTTGTATAAACAGTGGGCTCTCAGGGAAATCGTTTTTTCCTGTAAATGTCCATGTTGTACTCTTGATTGATTTGAGTGTGTCTCATTTATGAGTGGAGCGTGCTCCCAAAATCTGTCCCAGATTCAAAGCAGAACTTGTTAACACATGGCCCCACTGAGGTGATGTTCCAAAGGGCAGCCAGACCTTGGCCTGCAGCCCCCACGCTCCCTGTGCCCTACTCTCTCTGCATTGAAACTGCCTTTGGAGCACCCCCTCTCACCATATCCTCCTCCCACACCATCCCCAGCTGGCTTCTGCTCTACCCCACCTGGGACATCTGGTCTCCTCTGTTGCAATCAAGCTGGCTACTTTTCCCATGGCTGTGGGACTGTGTCCATGCCCCTCTCTCCAGGCTTGCTTCCTGCCCCACCCTCAGCTCCTCCAGCAGCCTCCAGGCTGCGCCGCTCCTGCCAACCTGCTCAGGTCAACATTGATGGCCTCATCTTCCACATTTGGCTTCTCATCTGGTTCTTGGCTTGGTGACTCCTCTGGCTGTTGTCGAGAAGAGCCCTGGGAACCTCCTTGGGAACGCCTGTTCCTGACCTCCGTCCATGAGTGCTTACAGCACCCCATCTTGTTGCATGGTGGATGAGTCCCTTCTCATCTCTGCCTTAAAACCGCTTCCTTAGGGAAGCCTTCCTTCCCTCATTATCTCATTTAAGCAGATGCCCACTTGGTTTATTAGTATAATTGTTTTTTGTTTCTTCAACGCTCTGCCTTACCATTTTCTTTATCTGTTGATATCCTGGCTTCATGTCTGCCTTTCAGCCTGAGCTGTCCATTCCATGAGAAATTCATCTTTTTCGTTCACCACTTTTCCCTAGAGTTCACCACAGAAGCTTCTGTGATAAATACCAGTGATATGTATGTAGGTGGATAGTTGGGTAGGTGGGAAGACGGATGGATGGATGGATGGATGGATGGATGGACGGGTGAACGGATGGATGGACGGATGGGTGGATGGACGGGTGGGTGGATGGATGGATGGATGGACGGACGGACGAATGGATGGATGGATGGATGGATGGATGGATGGATGGGTGGATGGACGGGTGGGTGGATGGATGGACGGACGGACGGACGGATGGATGGACGGATGGACGGATGGGTGGATGGGTGGATGGATGGATGGATGGATGGATGGACGGATGGACGAATGAATGGATGGGGCTCACACCTTGAAGAAGCTGGTGTTGATGAGGTGTATGTATTCTCTTCTGCCCTTTTATATGGTCATCTTATATGTCTGGCTATTCCTTATAAGATCTTAAAATGTTCTTCTATTTCCCAGGCAGGAGACTTTGACCCCAGTTAGCATACTTGGCATTTTCAAAGTTGAATTCAAGGGCTTTGTGACAGCCAGCTTCCAAGGTGATCCTTGCCCTTCCAAGGCCCTCTCCTTTGTGAGGGAGGGTTGGTCTGGGTCACCAATCGAAGAAGGCAGAGGTATGCGACCTTGAAGTTAAGTTGTAAGAGACATGATACTTTTCACCTTGGTTTCTTGACCCTCTCAAATGGTGGGGAAGCAGCTGCTGAGCCACGAAGATACTTAAATAGCCCTGTGGAGATTCCCTGTGGAGAGCCGACAGCCAGCGCTGACTGGCCAGGCATTCTAGGATGCCGTCTTGCAGTGAGTCCTTTCATCCCAGCCAAGCTGCAAGCTCAGGTGACGACTGCACCGTCATGAGCGACCCTCAGGCTGAAACCTTTCAGCCAAGCTGCTTTGCATTTCTGCTCCACAGAAACTGTAAGCAAAATAGCAACGTATGATGTCTCTTCATCTGAACCAACATGGCTAATTTATGCAAGTAAGTTATAACGTATTACTGAAAAGTAAAAGAAGAAACTGCAAAATCTGAACACTTGACCATAAATACCTGTTAGCTTTGGTGATGTGTCTCACGTGTGTTCACGGGTATATGTGGCTGTGATGTGAGGGCGTCGTTCCTGGTTTGTCAGCGCCTAAGATGTGCTGGTGTCCACGGGTTTGACGGCACCATTGTCTAACAAAAGAAGAGAAGGCAGTTGCTTGTTACTGAAAGAAGGGAAAAGTCTACAACAGTAAACAGTGTTTAACAAAGCCAGCCACAAGCTTGATATCATGTTTGGTGTAGTGTTTAGGTTTGATGACAACGAATTCAGATTTAGAACCTAAGAAGAGATTTCTGCCTATTTATGTTCTCCTCTTCTTTGAAAGCACCTCCCCCCAAGGCCTGTCTCCTCCCTGAAGCCTTCCCTGGCCACTCAGACTCCACTGACCACGTGGCATCCACATCCCGTTAACCACGTAGTCAGGACCATCCAGCCACACGCAGCGTTTGTCCTTTTGTGTTTGGTTTGTTGAGGAGAGACAACTACCTTAATTAAGTCACATCCATCTACAGGCATAGCCAGGTTCTCACTTCAGGACTTGCAGCTCTGGAGCTTGGGGAGGACAGGACCCAGGTGTTGGAGAGGGGAGGAGCAAGTGTGCCTGGAAGACCCGCTGTTGGATTCCGTCTGCACCCGTCTGTGGCCTCCACTGGGTGCTCTGCCATGGGCTTCTCACAGCCTGTCTCACATCTCATTGCAGCTGTACAGAAAACGCGAACTGTGGCCTTGACACTCACACTTCACTCTGGCCACCAAATGTGGGCTTTTTTTTTTTTTTTCAAGCCAACCAATTCTCCAACTTGGACACCAGTTGGGTGCCCTGCAGTTCAGTTATGATGCTACCTACCTGGAGTTAGCACAGACCCCACGGGCAAAGGGTTCAATACCACAAGATGCCCGACTTCAGATGCCAGTTGCAAATAGAGGGTCCCCAGATGACTCACACTTCTCTCTGTCTTGACTACAAGTGAAGGGGTCCCATGTCCCCCTTGTCAGGCTTAATAATTTGCTATAATGATTCAGGACTCACTGATTTACTTATGCTTGCTGCTTTATTATAAAATACATGGTGAGGGACACCGATGAGCAGCCAGACGAAGAGGTACATAGAGCAGGTCTGGAAGGGTCCTGAGCGCGGGAGCTCCTGTCCCCATGGTGTGCCACCTTACTGGCACATGGATGTGTTCACCACTCTGAAAACTCTCTGAATCTCATCTTTTTAGGATTTTTATAGCGGCTTCATCACTTTGGCATTACCGATTTTTAACTCCAGCTCCTCTCCCCTCCCAGAGGATGAGGGTGGGCTGGAAGTTCTCAGCTTCTAATTATGACTCAGTCTTGTGACCAGCTCCAATTCAGGATTCCACCAAGAGTCATCTTATGAGAACAAAAGACATTCCTGTCACCCAAGAAATTACGGGGGTTGTAGAAGTTCTGTTCCTGGAACAGAAGGCAGAGACCAAATACATGTTCTTTATGTCACAAAGGTCTCAACTCCTCTACCAGTGCTGTGCATTTTGCTGTTTTTTAAGAACTGTTTTTGGAGATTAGGTGTAGAAGGTATTATTTTCCTCTCCCAGGTTTTTCTTCCCGCTGCAGCCCCAGGTATACTTCGGCATTTATTCAGCAAGCATGCGTGGCATATGGCATTGCCAAATAAAATACTGAATGCCCTGTTAAACTTAAATTTCAGAAAACCAATGAGTAGTCTTTGAGTATATCTCATGCAGCTTTTGCAGGCAGAGGGTGTGTGTGTGTAGCTTGTGCAGGCAGAGGGTGTGTGTGTGTGTGTGTGTGTCTGTGTATGTGTATGTGTGTGTGTGTTTATGTGTGTGTGTGTGTGTGTGTGTGTGCAATAAGGAAGACCCATAACCCACTGAGAAGGTGGGTAGGAGACACAGTATTTCAGGAGCTCAGCTCAGAGGAGGCATCCTGGAGATGTTCCCTGCAACAACCCTTAATGAAGACTGGCATTCCCCAAAGGCAGGGACTTGTGTCCTCCTCCTTAAGGTTCACCATGTCCTCTCGCACAATAAATGCTCAGCAGAAATGTATCATCCCTCTCATAGTTCACAGTTTCATATTTTGGTCCCATTTTCACCAAACAGCTATGAGACGATGTTAATAATTTCCCTGTGCATGTGCTACTCTGCATTACAACCTCCTTTTATTTACTGAGAGAGTTCTTTTGTACCTTCCCATTAATAGTGAGACACATCCCCAAAAGTGACTTATAATTAAAAACGATATAATGGTATTTACACAATGTTGAGAGTTAGCACTCTAGTTTCCATACTGTTACCTCTGCACCTGCCTGCCTTCCTGCCCCTGCCTTGGCCACCAGGCATCTCAGAGGAAGCTGATTGCTTTTACTGGCTGCTTTGTACCATGGGTTTTGCTGGGTAATGATTCCAGCCTACCCTACCACTTGCTTGGAACATCTTTTGGCAAGATCAGTAATGCCTTGGTAAATTCCTTGCTTCTCTTTCCATCTCAAGGGTCTTTAATTATTGGCATTTGTAGTTGGTGATTTCTTTCTCTTACTTGCAACTGCTGCCCCTGGATTTCTTGGCCCCAGGTTTTGCCTCATTCTCCTCCTACCTCTTTGACCACTCTGCTAGCTTCGTTTCCCACTCCTGTTCTCCTCCACCAGCCTTCTAAATGTATGCGACTCCCAGGGTTCTGTCTTCTGTCTACTTGTTTTTTACTGCATTACCTCTCTGGACCCTTTCAGAATAATCCAAGATTGCATCTATCATTTCTTTTTTTTTTTTTTTTTGAGACAGAGTCTCGCTCTGTCACCCAGGCTGAAGTCTAGTGGCATGATCTTGTCTCACCACATCCTCCGTCTCCTCAGTTCAAGTGATTCTCCTGCCTCAGCCTCCTGAGTAGCTGGGATTACAGGCACATGCCACCATGCCTGGCTAATTTTTGTATTTTTAGTAGAGATGGGGTTTCACTGCCGTTGGCTAAGCTGGTCTTGAACTTATGACCTCAAGTGATCTTCTCACCTCGGCCTCCTAAAGTGCTGGGATTACAGGCGTGAGCCACTGCACTCGGCCCATTTTGTCTATCACTTCTGTTGACATGTCACAAAATCTTCACCTCCAGTTCTAATATTTTGCAAGTCTCAAGTCCATGTTTATAACTGTCTTAGATCCCCTCAATCTGATTATTAAACTATTCTCTCTAGCCGCTAGCCCAGCCCCTAAAACTGTATTTCTCTGCTTCTCTTTCAAAGCTTAGTGGCTTATGGATGTCCATATTTGGATTGTGACAAAGCTAACTCCCAAGCATGGATTCCCACTCAGTGTAATGCAAAAGGAGTACTTCAGTTTTATCTGCATTTTCTGGACCCGATGCACCATTCTAGCCTTTTTTCTTGGAATGAAGTCTGGCTGAGAATGATTGATCCATTAGTAAGAATTACCTAGTAAATCAACTCTTGGTTATGAGTGGCAGAAAACTAAAGCCTGCTTATGTTAAATTGGAATTTGTTTTCTATTTGCAATACCCAAAAGTCCAGGGACATTTTCTGACTTCAGATATGACAGACTCCAGGGACTCAACCAATGTTCCCAAGACTGGAATTTATCCTTTCTGTTGGTGCTGCCCTCAGAGAAGGCTGACCTTCATAATGGCAAGATGGCTGCCAATAGCTACGGTCTCGTCCCCTCTTCTCAGCAACCCCAGCTGCAAACATTGTCTTCCTTAATGATGTAAATAAGAGTCCTCAAATGGAGTCTCTGAGATCTAACTTAGGTCATGTGTCCCCACTCGAAATGATCCATGTAGCCAAAAGGTGCAGAAAACAGTGATTGGCCAAGCCTGGGCCATGTGTCCACCCTTCGCCCTGGGAGGAGGAGATAGTCCACCAAAATCATAAGGGCTGGGTGGCAGGGACATGGTTCCCCAAAGAACCCTGGGTTCTAGGATTGTGTAAGAGGAGAATAGAAGGCAAGCAGGCAAATATGGCAGATGTCTATTCGTTTGTATAAATGTTTCTCTCCAGTAGTCCCAGAAGAGGCTTCATGACAGCTGACACATACGTCATTCTTGGACTGGTAAGGGATAAGATCTGACCTTCAACAGTGGATATGTTATTCAAGGGTCTCCAACACATCACAGCTGTTACTTGCAGTTGCTAACTATGAGATGGTAATGCCTCTTATCTGAGATGAGATGTTCCGTTGTTTTCCACCACAAAGCACACTAAGCATCGGCCAATTTGCAATGAATATTTTTAAACTTCTAAGATATAGTTTGAGGGCATTTCCTCAAATAGAAAATCAAAATTTGAAAAAATAGTCAAAACATCACTTACTCAGGATTCGAGTTGATTTTAAACAGTGACTGTGTAAAAGTTTGCTTTTATACTATCTATTAAATAATATTAAGTCGATAGTAAAAGCAATATGCCTATGGTGATGTTTAAAGTATTAATAGTAAAAAAAAGACCTGTGTTGAAAGTTTGCTTTACAAAGTAGTATAAGTATCCATATAATTTCTGGCATATTTTAGGAGGCTGAGGTACTAGATGAGAAAGACAGAGTGAAATCTTTCATACTCTGCTGGTGACTTGGGAGACAAGGTCCAGCTAGAGGAATGGGGCTTGCAACAAACACATAACTGGTCTCCCTGTTATGCCAGATTTTAAAGTTACATGGGCAGGAAAGCTAAAGAGCATACTTCTAGTTTCCAAAAGATAGAACTGAACTTCATCTGGAGTCTTTTGGGCCCAAAAAGACAGATACTCCAGAACCTAAATTAGAAGCCTAGGATGGTCACCCTCAAGGAACCATCCTTAAAGATGAGCCTTACTAAGGCTTGGACTGACCCATACTAAAAGTGCAACGCAGCCCTGACCCAGCTCAATTCCTGGCAAGTGAGAGACTGATCACATCAGTCCGATTTGCCTACAGATGAAAGGCTGTACTCCCTCTGGTGGGAAAATCATCTGGATCCTTTATGGCACTGCCATACGTAGTGTCTAGCATAAAATAAAATGTAGCTAGACGTGTTTTAAAAAGCAGGCATGAGGGCCAGGTACGGTGACTCATGCCAGTAATTCCAGCATTTTGGGAGGCCGAGGCAGGCAGATCATTTGAGGTCAGGAATTTGAGACCAGCCTGGCCAACATGGTGAAACCCTGAATCTACATAAATAAATAATCCAGATGTTGTGGTGCATGCCTGGAATCCCAGGTGGTTGGGAGGTTGAAGCGTGAGAATGACCTGAACCCAGGAGGTGGAGGTCGCAATGAGCTGAGATGGCACCATTGCACTCCAGCCTAGGTGACAGAATGAGACTCCTTCTCGGAAAAAGGCAGGTAGGTACACACATGGACACAGGGAGGGGAGCATCACACACTGGGGTCTGTTGAGGGGAAATAGGGGAGGGACAGCAGGTGGTGGGGATTTAGGGAGAGATAGCATGGGGAGAAATGCCAGATATAGGTGATGGGGAGGAAGGCAGCAAATCACACTGCCATGTGTATACCTAGGCAACAATCTTGCATGTTCTTCACATGTACCCCAAAACCTAAAATGCAATTTAAAAAAATCAAAAAAAAGGCAGGCCGGAAACTGTGACTGACCATCAAGTTAAAGCAGAGCCACCAATGATATAAATATTGAAATTAGCTGAGAAGGACTTAAAACTAATTAGGATTAGTATGGTAAAAAAGCAAAAACAAATAACAAAATCTCTGAAATGGAGAAAAGTATGCAGAATTTCAATAGTGACCTGGATTCTACAAATAGGAATGAAATGGACATTCTATAAATAATACAATCAAGATCTAAAATTAAGTACTCATTGGAATGGAAACAGAAGTTGTTAGGAATAGTGAACCTGAAGACAGATCAATAGACATGAAACACAGTAGACATGAATGGAAAGAACAGAACAGAGCACAGAAGGCACATAGAACAGGGAAAGGTATAATTACACATAATTGGAATCCTATAAGGAAAAGAATGAGAGAGACTGGGGGAAGAGGCAATGTCTAAGGAGATGATGGCTGAGAATTTTTTAGAAGTTATGATGGTCAGTTCATAACTTCAAACTCATTTAACCCCAATTAGAATAAATGCAAAGAAAACTTCCTCTGAGCCCATGATAATCAAACTGTTGAAAGTCAAAGTCCAAGGGAAAACTTTTAAATATTCAGAGGAAGAAAGACTTTCAAAGGAGCAGGGTAAGACTGGTGGTTGATTTTTCAAGAGAAACATCCTAGCCAGAAGAAGATGGAAATATATCTTGGAAGGGCAAGATGTAAGAAAAACTGCCAGTATAGAATTCAAAACCAGAAAAAATACTCTTAACAATTAAGGAAAATCTATTTAAAGACCAAAGGCAGATGATAAAATTCATCTCTAACAGAATCAAACTGTAGGAACTATGAAAGGATGTCCTTCAGGTTGAAGGCAAATGATCCCAGATAGAGGCATAGAACTGCTGAAAGAGCATGAGAATTTAAACATGTGGGTAAATGTAATAGTTTTGACTCTAAAACAACAATGCAAGATATTTAGGGCTCTACAACATGTGGGTAAGTAAAATATGAGTAGCACAAAGGGGGGAACAAATACAACTAAACATTATAATATTTTGCTTATTCTGAAAACAGTAAAGACACTAAGTTAACAGTAAGTCTAGGGTGCTCATTTTGATCTCTAAAGTAGGCACTGCAGGGATGACAATAAGACATAAGAAGCTATTAGAGAAAGACTGAAGAATAAAAATATTAGCCTCAATTTTTAAAAACCATAGAAACACCCAGGAAAATAAGTAGAAGGATGCCAGACATAAACCCAGCTCTGCAGGAATTATAGTAAAATTAAATGGAAAAATTTTAAAACAGGGATTATCAGATGGGATTAGGAAACCAAACTCCCTGTATGCTATTTACAAGAGATACACTTTAAATGTCAATACATACAGAAATAAGGTATATATAAATATAGAACTTCTTAGATAAATCAAGTAAAAGGACAGAAAATATATATGTCATACAAACACATCCAAATAAAGCTGACTAGCTATATTATTTAATATTAAATATAATTGATTTAAGACAGGAAGTTTGATGAGAAATAAATAGGCATATCTCATAATAAAAAAGTGAGTCAATTAACCTGGTTATAATTCTACTCAGTATCATTTTCCTTCAATCTGAAACACTTCCTTTAGAATTTTTTTCTAAATATTTACCATAAAAATTTGTAGAACTAAAAAGAAGTAAAACTATATCCCAGTGGAGATTTTTGTAAAAATAAACTTTGAAGTAAAACAATAAAAATGATAAAATGCACATAATGTGGACAGTTTAATGAATTTTGACAAGTATATACATCCACGTAACCATCACCCAAATCAAGATATTAAATATTTCCCTCAGCCCAAAAATGACTTCATAGTCAGTTCTTTTGCAATGTTCCTTTTCAGTCAGTCTCTCTTATCAACCCTGCCTCAAAGTAACCACCAATCTGTTTTAGATCACTAAAGAGAGTTCTCTCTTCTAGAAACTCATATATAAAAAACCGTGTGATTGTACTCTTTTGCATCTGGCTCCTTTTGATTAATATAATGCTTTCAAAATTCATCTGTGTTGTTGGTATCAGTACTTCATTCTTGTTATTCCTTGAGCAGTAACTCGTTGTTGGATATTCCACGGTTTGCTCATGGATTCACCTGTTGATGGGTATTTGGTTTGATTCAAGACTTGAGTTATTAAGAATAAAGCTGAAGACTTCATTTATGATTAAAGATGTTTATATTTTGTCTAGAAAAAAGAATAAAGCTGTTATAATTAACTCTGTGTAAGTCATTGTGTAGAAATATATTTTTATTTCATTTGGGAATATACCCAGGAGTGGAATTCCTGTTTCAAATGTTAGTTTTCTAAAAAATTAAAGTTATCTCACAAAGTCTACCATTTTACTTTCCTAACAGAAACATATATGCGTTCTATTGTTTCTATCTTCACCAATGTATACATTATACATCAGTGGTGATTTATAATTTATACTTGGTATATTCATTCTTCTTAATCTCAACTATTGTAATGGATGAGTATTGATATCTCATTGTGGTTTTGGTTCATAGTTCCCTGATATTTCATGAGGTTGACCATGTTACATGAACTTGTTGGCCATTCAAATATATTTTTTTGTTTTTGTAAATGTTCAGATTTTTTGCCCATTTTTAAATGAGTTATTTAAATTCTTCTTGGTTGGTTAACAGTTCTTTATATTTTCTGGATACAAGTTCATTTTGTAGCAAATATTTTCTTCAACATTGTGGCTTAATTTTATATTTTCTTAATTGATGTCATTTGACCCACAGAATTTAAAATCTTTGAAGTTTATTAAATAGCATTTCATCTTCTGTATCATTTTCTGCTCTTTTGCTTTTAATCTATATGCATTGTTATATTTATAGTGGGTTTCTTGCTGACAAGATGTGGTTAAGTCTTCCTTTTTCACTGCCTGTGACCATCTCTGCTTTTATTTTGGAGTATTTAGACCATTTTTCTTTAATGTAATTATTGATATTGTTGGGCTTTTTTGAAGTGGTTTTTCTTTATTTTCTACTTTTCAATCTGTCTTGCTCCATCCCGTTCCCTCCCTCCGTTTTTTCCTTTCCTTTTCTTTTCTTTCTTTCTCTTTCTCTTTCTTTCTTTCTGCTGTTCCTTTTCATTACATTGTTTTGGATTTTTAAAAAATCAGTGTTCTAGTCTTCTGTATGTTGGTTTCTTAGCCCTTTGTCTCTATAGTATTATTTATTTATTTGTTAACTGATTTATTACTTTTGGGTGTTTGTGTGAGGTACAACTTTTCTTAGAGTGTCTCATCCTAATCACAGAAGACAGAGAAATGATTGAGTGTCTTTCTCAATTCTCCCAAGAATGATATATAAGTAACAACATTCTAAATGCAAAGGAGAGACATTAATTCATCACATATAATGGATGTGTTAAGGCATTACAACTTAATCTCTGGAGAAGTTCTGATTGAGATAGGCTGTGAAATTTACAGTATGGTTCCATAATGTATTCATAGTCTACTGTCAAATAATAATATACCACAGCAGGAGAATTTAAAAATAGCTTCAGTCTAGGATCTTTGCCCTTCTGTGAACCAGATAATTTGGTGTATAGTATGATGGTGTTCTCACAATTAGGAGAAACAAGGTGAGGTATCACCTTAACAATGGATTAAGGAAGCCAAAGCCACCACAGGTAAAGAGGCTTTGCTATGCAGGGTTATTCTGTCTCAAAGCTGCTATGTGGCTAGGCCAGGATTCAAACATGTTGCTTGTTTCCCTGTCCTGTGGCCTTCTAAAGGCTGTGTAAAAATCATTTTCCTTTACCACATTCCCTCGTTTTACTCAAAGCAATCTCACCTCAAAAAATGCCTAAGAGCCAGGAACAGAGTGATTTTCGTAATTGCCCTGAATGCTCTGTGTGAATCTTCTCCTCTTGGAAAAGTAATTTAATGACCTGTCTTGGGAAATGGACTGGGAACCCTATACAAGCTGTTACATTACTCTTTCTAATAGGATTCTGCAGTGATTTAACTATTCCCACTAATCATGAACAACCAATTTAATGAAAGGGAAAATGACTGTTTTGCTTAGAAAGCTATACAAACATGTTTGCACTTTTCCAGCACAATGACAGGAGCAATAAAAACAGCTGTTGTTACATTGGTGATATACATAGGTTAGTATGAGCAACTGGAAATACCAAAAGGATTGAAAGCTCACACTGATGGACGGGGATTTTACCAACCAGCATGTAAAAAGGAATATCGATGCTTATCAAAACAGCAATGGTAAACAAACATTACTTTCGAGGAGGTAAAAATGTTTCACACATCAAATATCAAAAATGATCAAATCAGCCCTCTCTCCCTTATTTTCCTCTGGGTGTCAGTGTCCTCCCAGACACCCAGCTTCCCACTTCGATCCATTCTTCCTTTTTATGCTTAATGCCCAGCCTGTTCCAAAACCATGCCACCTCTTTGTTCTCATCTTAGAAAAGTCACTTTTCTGGCATCACTGCCATCGTGCTCAACTAGTAGAAATTGGAAGTAGTAAGGCCTTTACTGCATCATGACTCAAAAATACACACAGTTAAGGCATTTATCACTATGAAATGACACAATTTTGCTAATGATATGTATCGCCTATTTCCAAAACCTTTTTCTTTCTTTCTAAATGTTATTTTTCAGGAGTGATTTATAATTTAGCATAATGAAGAATCTTCACCATTGGTGGTTTCCTTTTTAAAAACAACCGAATACAAACTGACTCTAGACAGGAGACAACTGTGCTTTTGTTCTAAACCTGTAGAGATCACTTCAAACTCTTAAGACATTCTCCCCTTCCACCCTCCTGTAGCTTAGACCCTGCTCATTATCTTAAGTGTCCTCACAGAAGGGGTGAAATTGTTCCATCTATCTGTGTTCTTTCTTTCTTTTCATCATTTCTGTTTTTGCCAAAACATGTTGATCAAGTTCAAAGTATCATACAATAAAAGACCAATTACTTTCTAAAAAATGCTGACTTTCCATTTTTAGTCCAAATGCCTTGAGATCACACACAAAAGGAACATAGATTAGAAGCACATCTGGGATTACAACAGGAACAAGTTCGTGAAGATTTAATCTGAGCCCCCATCTTGTAGAAGAATAGTCCAAAGGCTGAAGGCTTAACCTGCAGAATTTGGCACAGAAACAGACTTGGTGAAGCAGAATGAGCAGTTTGGATGGACAAAACTCTGGGGGTGGGGTTGGTAGGGTTTGAGGAACAAAGAGAGAAAGCCAAATGATTATTTGATTTAAGCATCACAATTGGATGACCCTGAGAATCCCTCTGGAGAACACACTACAGATTGTTTCTCTAGAGAATGTCAAAATTTTAGATAAGACCAGGATGTCTTTGTGTACGATTTGGACTTGAAATTTTTATTAAGTGGCTCAAGCTGTCCCATGGTTATGATACATGCTACTCATATATGTTCTGTGAATTTGAAAAAGATTAAGTAATTAGGCCCCAGGCCCAGAGTATAAATTATGATTTAAGGAGGCGGAGTATTAACTATGTCTGGAAGTTAGGGAGAATGTAAGAGCGTGTATAAAGGGCGATGTCTGCAATCTGGATAGGAGGAGAGTAGACCAATGTGTTTTTGTCTTCTGAGTATTTCTCAGTGGACTCGTAATGGTCACTGCCTTTTTATTGCATGGGACTAAATATTACCTTTGATGATCATCCTCAAAGCTTTTTTCCAGCTGGTCACGTCCTACAAGTCTTGACCTCCTGTAAATACAACCTTCTTCTCCAGAAATCCGCTGATTCAGCTATGTCAGCCACCCTCACCCCCATGTTCCTCATTTAACCTAGAAATGTGGACGTTCTTCTTTCCTTACCCTTCCCTTGAACAAGAACTGAAGACCTAACTTTCAGAAAACACCCCCAGATTAAATGCACAGCCACCTATTTTCCAGTGTGTCCCCATTTGGGGACTGAATGAAACTAGAGTCCCCCTGACATCGATTGAATGTGATTACATTTTGGCAAGTTTTCTCCCATTCAAAGGTGGTCTTAAAAAGAACATAACACATCTGTTTGCATATATAAATAAAATAACAAGGATGAGAGCTGTGTAAGCCAGTGTGTTGTTAGCACTTAGAAGGTTATAGACCATCTGGTTAAATACAGCTATTCATGAAGAAAAATTTAAACCAGGGTTTCTTAACAATGACACTGTTAACATTTGGACTGGGTTATTCTTTGCTTGAGGGGAGCGAGGGTACTGTCCTGTGCATTGCAGGATGTTTGGCATCGTTCCCGGTCTCTACCCACTGGATACCAGTAGTGTCTGTCACACTGTTGAGACGACCAGAAATGTCCCTAGATTGCCACATGTCGGGGGGGGGGGGGTAAAATTGCCCCAGGTCAAAACCACTGATTTCGACCAACGTATTTAAATAGTTGCTTGTTTTGAATACTTGTTTTACATTGAGCAAATCAAACTGAAAAGACCTGAGGACAGAAAGCTTTGAACTGCCTTAGAAGCTGGTCTTTTTCATCATAATATACTAGTAGAATCTTGTGGAATACTCTAGCAGAGTTAATCTGTGGACCTGGGAAGACTTACACAACCTACGTAGACTTTTGCATCAGGGTTTTAAAGGTTACATTAATCTTTCTTTGCAGAATTTTATTCTCCAGTAGGGTCAAGTTTTTGTGTTTTCTATTAAAAAAAAGTAAAAGAAGAAAAGTGACGTCCTATGGTAATAAGCTCTGTGGTAAATAAAATTGGGCCATTATGTTAATAGCAGAGATAATGAAGCAGTGCTTTCATTAAAAAAAACAAAACAAAACAGTATTTTTTAAATGTGTCTTGGCCATAAATTATATATATATATATGCGCATGATTGATTATTGCTGTATAGAAGTAACTTTTCCTGCAAGTTGTTAAACAGTAATGTAGATATATGCCGAAGTTATTACCAGGATTTAGGAGGATAACTCTTAGCTTAGAGATACTGAATTTGGTAATGGAAGAAGGAAGGAGAGTGGTCTAGTGGCAGAGCCCCATGGATAGTATTAAAATTGGCCTCTTCCCCTGTGTTTATCACTGGGGGACCAGTGCCCAGGTACTGTCAGGTGGGATGGGGTCAGGCAGGTGGAGCAAAGCAGCAGCCTCCTTCCTTCTTTCCTGGGCCATATTAGAGCTTTAGCTTTGACCCTGACTCCAGTTCTTGGCCAGGGCAAAAGGACAGTAGCTGTGTATGATTTGGGTAGCGTTAAATGGTTGAAAATTCCAGTGGGATCCTTCCAACTGCAGAATGTTGCATGCTCGCATCTTAACAAATAGAAGGTCACACTATCCATTTATGAATTCAAGATATTTTTATTCTACAAAGGCAAAAATAATAGGAAAGAGTGAAAAGGAATACTTTGAAGATGGTCAAGAGAGTGACAGTGATATTAGGATGTGAGAGAAAAAAGTTGAGTGGGCCTGGGTGCAGTGACTCACGCCTGTAATCCCAGCACTTTGGGAGGCCAAGGCAGGTGGATCACCTTAGGTCAGGAGTTCGAGACCAGCCTGGCCAAAATAGGGAAAACCTGTCTCTACTAAAAATACAAAACTTAGCCAGGTGTAGTGGTGGGCGCCTATAATCCCAGCTACTCAGGAGGCTGAGGAAGGAGAATCACTTGAACCCAGGAGGCAGAGGTTGCAGTGAGCCAAGATCGTACCACTGCACTCTAGCCTGGGCAACAGAGTGACACTGTCTTTAAAAAAAAAAATCTGAGTGGTAATAGCAATAAAATATTAGAGAAAGAGTAATGTGGGTAAACTATACATGAGCATTCATGTACGTGATTTTTTTTACTGGGAGTCGGGATTGCTTAGTAAAAAATTCCTGGCAAGGAAATAGAGGCAGTGTTTAGCTCTGTCACATGGGAGCCAGGTAACCTTGGGCAAGTTGCTGAACTTCTCTGAGTTTTCCTTCTTCGCCTATAAAATGGGCGTCTTTATCTCTGTGGCCCCAGAACTCTGCACAGTGCCTGACCTGTAATAGATGCTCAACAGATTTGTGGGAAAAAAATGAGTGAAAAGAATAAAATGGATGTAGCCAGAAGAAATCTGGGCTATATCCCTAGTGACTGAGCTTCCAAGCAGGAATGCTGAGGCCGGGGGTCATAGAATCTTTTTCCAGTTAATAAAATATGTTCCTGGAAATGAAGGCATTGAAAGAGGATATGTGCTGTGTTTAAACTGTTGTCAACTTTTTCACTAGGTTCTGTTTACCTCCTCTTTTTCTCATTGTTGTACCATGCCTTTAATATTCCTTTAGAAGTGGCCACATGTTTACCTTACTGCCTCATTTTTTTTTTCTTCCCTGCCATTACCAAGCAGCTGTCAAAAATAATATTCCTCTTGCCTGAAGAAAAGTTCTTAGTGTTTCTTTAATGCAATCTGCTGCTGCTGAATTCTCTCAATTTAGCTTGTCTGAAAATATCTTTATTTCACCTTAATTTTAAGGATATTTGATTTTTTAAAGGATATTTCATTTCTAATTTTAAGGATATAGAATTTTAGGTAACAATTGTTTTCTTTAAACCGTGTAGCATATTCTTTTGTCTTCCGTGACATCATTTGTCAATTATTATTGCCCTTTTTAAGATGTTGCATCTTTCTTTTCTTTGTCTCTGTTTTTCAGCAGCTTTACTATGATTCATCTAGGCGTGGCTTTTCTCTTTCATTTTTGGTACTTTAGATTCATGGTGGTTTTTTTTTTTTTAATAAAAATATGTGTGAGTTGATATCTCTTCTCAATTTTGAAAAATCCTTGGTTATTTTCTTTTCAAATAGTGCTTCTGCTATGTTTTCTCTTGCCTCCTTTGCTAGTTCTCAAATTACGTATACCTTTCACCACATCCCATATATCTCCGAAGCTTTTTTCTGAATTTTCCAGCCTTTTATCTCTTTATACTTTTGTTCCTGCATATTTTCTTCAGACCAGTTTTTCACTGTACGGTTTCTTTCTTTAGCTGTACTTAAGATGCCATTGAACCTATTCATTAAGTTGTATTTTCCAGTTTTTAGAATTTCCACGTGGCTCTAGTTCTCTGCCGAAATTTCTGTTTTTCAATTTCTTGAACATATGAAGTGTGGCATTTTAAATTCTGCTTCTGTGTTCCTTTAACTGTGTCTCCTATACGTCAGTTTCTACTGTCTGTTTTTTGTTTTTTTTTTCCCAGGCTGGAGTGCAATGGCGCGATCTCGGCTCACCGCAACCTCCGCCTCCTGGGTTCAGGCAATTCTCCTGCCTCAGCCTCCTGAGTAGCTGGGATTACAGGCACGCGCCACCATGCCCAGCTGATTTTTTGTATTTTTAGTAGAGACGGGGTTTCACCATGTTGACCAGGATGGTCTCGATCTCTTGACTTCGTGATCCACCCGCCTCGGCCTCCCAAAGTGCTGGGATTACAGGCGTGAGCCACCACGCCCGGCCTTTTTTTTTTTTTTTTTTTTTTTTTTTCATATATTTCAGTCTCATCTTCTTGGTGTTCACTTACGCCTAGTTATTTTTGGAGTGTCAGACATTGTATATGGGAAGCTTAAAGATAAATTGAGCCACTAGATGATGTCATATGGTTGGTGCCTAAGCCGGAGGCACTTGTGATCAGCGACTGAACTGGTAGCAGTCTTTGTGAAGACTGGTCCACTCCTCATTCACTCTGCCTCCCTGGATGTAGCATTTTGAGATCCCAACGCAAACCCTGGAGTGGGAAGTTATCAGTACTAACTGGTCACAGGCTCTCATCTCTGGTTTTTGTCTTCCTTGCCCTTTGAGTCTGTGGGAGGTTCTGGTGAGGTTTTTTGGCTTCTCAACTGCCTCTCCTAATAACTGCAGATTCCTCGAGTGGGACAGTCACCTCCCCATTCTGGGATCATACCTTCTATTTTCTTCTCCATCTGGGTCATGGTCCCATAATACTTTATAACTTGGAAATGCTATAATGCTTTCAAATATAATTTTTCTGTTCGGTGGGAAGTTAGGTCTAAATGACTCCAACTGTCATTACCAGAAGCAAAACCCCTCCATTTGTGTACCATCAGCTTTGTGTACCATTGTGACTGTGGAATATCACATCCTGTGGTTCCCATGTTGTTTTGTTGTTTGCTTTTCATTTCTGAGACAGAGCCTCGCTCCCTCACCCAGGCTAGAGTGTGGTGGCACAATTCTAGCTCACTGCAGTCTTAAACTCTTGAGTTCAAGTGATCCTCCTGGCTTCAGCCTCCTGAGAAACTGAGACTACAGACACCTGCCACCATGCCTGGCTAATATATTTTTTAATTTTTTTGTAGAGACAAGTTTTCACTATGTTGCCCAGGCTGGTCTTGAACTCCTGTCCTCAAGTGATCCTCCTGCCTTGGCCTCCCAAAGTGCTGGGATTACAGGCACTTACTTTTTTTTTTTTTCTCCTCACCATTCCCCCGAGGTGGACATAGAGGTGTTTTCCGACTTCACTGTGAATTATGCTAGATGTCTTTCTGCTTATATCTGTGCATACTTTTCTAGTTATTTCCTTTAGATGAATTCTTAGAAGTGGAATTGTTGAATCAAAGCTATGCACATTTTTAAGGAGTGGGAAAACTGTTTCCAGACTGCCTTATGGAAAGCTGTACCAATTTACACTTTTACCAGCTGTGCCTGGAAGTGCCTATTTCTTGACTTCTCACCAACACCAGCATCTCATGCTTTAATAAGCCTAGCATGGCCCCAGGCAGCTACCAGCTTGGCTGAAAGAATCCCAGCTTTAAAAGCCCTCAATAGGTTGGAACTGTGTGTCAAATTAATAGGATACCTTGTGAGGTAAAATGAAAAAGCCTGCAGTTAAACAGACAAACAAAAAACAAAACTAGCTAAGCACATCCGGGATAAGGAAACCTGGTATAATAGCGTTCATATTAAAAAGAGTGAGGGGTCATTTTAGATGACAAGCGAATGCAGTCCTGGACTGGATCTGGAGACCCAGAAGATGCAGAAATGGAAACATGGGGTCTCAGTGAACTCTAAATTAGGTGGCTCATATCTGCAATATTCCAACCGTGGTTACATTTTAAGAAGTCTGTGACATGCTTCCAGAGCAGAGTGTAGAAGGAGGCTGGTCTGTAACCATGCTGCAGGGAAAGCAGCTGAGGGAACAGGGGTGTGTGTCTCCCACAACAGATGCGTTTGGGGGAAGAAATGAATGTGCATGACTTTGAAAATGTAGTTCTTTTCAACTACATTTAAAAATATTTAAAAAGCTTGGCACAATGGCTCACACCTCGAATCCTAGTGCTTTGGGAGGCTGAACGGGGAGGATTGCTTGAAGCCAGAAGTTCAAGACCAGCCTGGGCAACATAGCAAGACTGTGCCTCTACTAAAAAATTAGTCAAGAATGGTGACATGTGCCTGTAGTCCCAGCTACTCAGGAAACTGAGGTGGAAGGATTGCCTGAGCCCAGGAATTCAAGGTGGCAATGAGCCAGGCACTCCAGGCCTGGGCAAGAGAACATCTCAAAATAAAAATAAAAAACAGACAGTTCCCTACCAAACATTTTATTTTAAAAAATGTTTCGACACATATTTCTTGATGGTCCCCACGCACAGGGATGAAGGTGAGCCTCCTCTTCCCTCTGGTTACTGCCCTTCATGGACTCTTCCTGCCAGAACTTGGAATTGGTTGAAGCAGAGCGTAGATGCCTGATTGCCTGATTTACCCATGGAGGGGTGTGTGTGTGTGTGTGTGTGTGTGTGTGTGTGTGCTCACGCATGTGTGTGTGTATGTCTGTGCTTGTGTGTGTGTGTGTGTTTCTGTTCGATACTTCATCACAGTGATTCACTTTTAGCTTTGGTCATCAGAGGAAGAAAGATGGGCTTGCCTTCTGTCTACTTTACATTCCATAATTTTGTTTTATTTTGTTTTTCTTTATTAACAGCAAACAATAGGCCCCAAAGAGTCTAGGAGGATTGGGGCCAAAAGAGTGTGCATGGTTTTCATGATGAAGGATAGAATCCCCCAGAGTTATTGAGAAGGGATTTATTATTAACTTCTCTTATTCAGTAACTATGATTGTCAGTTTGGATGCAGTTTTTAAGAGTGATTCTTTTTCTCACTTCCAGTAGGAGAACAGAGGTGTGTGTTTGTGTGTGTGTGTGTGTGTGTGCGCGCGCGCACGCACACGTGCGCACGCACGTGTGTGTGAGATAAGATGTTATGGTTTGCAACAAAATGAAAATTAGATTGTAAGCACTGTAGTGTTTTCCTGGATTGTAGGGCAAAAATATATTCTTAGACAAATGGAGCAAAGGTATGACCAATACAAATAGCAGCATGGTGTGGTCCTTACTGTCAGTCACATGAAGTGCTTCCTATGTGCCATCCCTGTCCAAGTAGTGGTAGAAACTATGTCATTTAGTCCTCCCAGCTGCCATATTATGACTTACCAGTGAGGGACAATGGGCTCAAGAGGCTATCAGTGGCCAAGGCACACACAGCTAGTAAGTGATGGAGCTTAGATTTGACCCCAGATCAATGTGATTCCAATTTGTTTTGAGAGAGGGAGAGGAGGCTATCATATTTTTTTAAAAAAATGACTTCTAGTTTCCTGTGACGCTCTGATGGGTTTAATTGACCACTTCCTTTTATTTTCCACTAAGCCTGTATTTTCAATTTGTAAAGAATTAGCAAGGAAACCTTTCATTTAAGCTTGGTGATCATGCAACAGTTTTTGTATTTTCTTATTCCACTGCAGCTTTAGGTAAGACCCTCCTGTATACTTAAGGAGAATACACACAGGCACTTACGCATACACACACACACATCTACACACAATTTTGTTTATACAAAGTATCTTCCAGCTAGTAGTGCATTAGCAATCTTTTCTGAACGATTCTCTCTGAAATTGCAAGTAAAAGATTTTTCTGTAGGAGTTCAGGAATCTCTGTATGATATGATATCTCTAGAAAATAATGGAATGTTGGTTCTTACTGGTTGTAAATCATGTTGGTCAGTTGTAAGTTATTTACACCCACATGCTACATCTGTTAGCTGTCATGACTCTTCCTCTGTTTTTCTTTTTCTCAAGTCAACATTACTTTTACACTCCAAGTAAGTTATTTACCCAGTTTTTCATCATTTAATTCAGGTCATTCTTAGGAATGGAGCAACCCTTTCCTCTTCCTAGCAGAACAGGGAGAAAACCTGAACAGCTGAGACTGTCCCAGGAGAAATCCTGCAGTTTCCACAGTGACCTCTTTAATGCTGTGACATTTTCACTCCTGTGGTTTAGTTTCAGATAGGGCAATCCAGGAAGCCTCAAAATACATCAATGTTTTGGTAATCACACACTTGTGATCATTGCAGCCTCATCCTCAGCAAGGACTACATTTTCTATTTTGGTCTGAAATTCATCTGTGTTAAGGGTGAATTTAAATACTTTGTCAACACATCAGCAACCAAAATTCCAGTATATTCATTTATTCCATGTAGTGATGAGTTTGAACTTTGTAGCAAAAATCAGGATTGATTATCAGGGTGGACAACCTGTACTTAGCACAGTGTCAGGATCCGCCCTGTAAGCTTTTGATGAAGGGATGAGAACAGCATTTTATGATGCATTGATACAGTTAATCCAAAAAGGCATAGATTTCGTACTTTTTATGTACAAAGAAGCAGTGTTTTAAGGCACACTGACAGGTTTTCAAAGTTGGCTGAAGCCTCAAGAAGCTTGGAACCTAGTGAGTGGACAGTGTTTGTAAGCAATAACAGAAATAATGACGTTTCAGCTAAAATGTGCCAGTGTAGTTAGAAGAGCAGAGACTGGAGAGAAGGGTTCTCCCTGAGCCTTCATGGAGAGTTTGGAAGGCTAGGGCATCTGAGGGAGCCTTATGGAAGATGGAGAGTATTTTAGGAAGTAGAAGGAAAGGCAAAAGAAGAAATGGGAGGCCGACGTGGGCAGATCACCTGAGGTCAGGAGTTCAAGACCAGCCTGGCCAACATGGTAAAACCCCGTCTCTAC
This sequence comes from Sapajus apella, assembly GCF_009761245.1. NCBI lineage: Eukaryota > Metazoa > Chordata > Mammalia > Primates > Cebidae > Sapajus > Sapajus apella. The sequence goes on along the minus strand of NW_022436953.1, from coordinate 29,375,635 downwards.
TAAAAAAATAACAAAAATTGTCCAGGTGTGGTGGCACACACCTGTAATCCCATCTACTTGGGAGGCTGAAGCAGGAGAATCACTTGAACCCGGGAGGCAAATGTTGCAGTGAGCCAAGATTGCGCCACGGCACTCCAGCCTGGATGACAGAGCGATACTCTGTCTCAGAAAAAAATAATAAATAAAAATAAATGGTGTGCTCATTCATTTGTTTCTTGTGTATCCCACATCATCCTGTTTGACTTGAGGCCAGGGATTCTGGACTCAATACCTATAGGGGCCAGGCCAGTGTTACAAACCAGTGAAGCTAGCCAGACCTAAGATGACAGGTAGGCCTTGCCCCTTGGCCTCCATGTGTGTATCCCATAGGGCAGATAGGGCTGGGAGAAGTGGTGGCCTCTAGTTAGTTTTAGCCAACTGTTACCACTGAAGTAGAAACCCAGTGTTGCCATTTTTCTGATATTTCTCCCCTCCTAGAAGCTGCACCGCCAGATTTGTCTGAGAATTCTCCTGACTCTTAGATGTTAGCAACTTAACCAAATTGACAGCACTGGATGGTGCGTACTCTGGGGCATGATTCTGCGATGTGGTCCCCAGAGCAGCAGCAGCAGCATTACCCGATAACTTGCTAGAAACGCAGATGCTTGGGCCCCATCTGGATCATCTGAATCGGAAGCTCTAGGTGGGCACTATGAGCTGTTGTAATAAGCACTCCAGGTGATTTTGATGCTTGTCTGTGTTTGAGGTTTTTTATTTTTATTTTTTTACCATTTTAAATGGCTGGAGAAGAAACATCAAAAGAAGAATATTTCATAACACATAAAATGATGTAAAATTCACATTTTGGTGTACATAAATAGAGTTTGATTGGAACACAGCCACATTCATTCCTATGATCTGTGACTGCTTTTGCATTGCAATGGCAGAGTTGAGCAGTCACGACAGGGACTGTATGGCTAAGAAAACTTAATATATTTATTATCTGTTCCATTACAGATAGGTGCAGGTAGGGATGCAGAAAATGCGCATCAATCCTGCTCGCGAGCACTGAATGGGATGGAGGGAGAGGAGACAGGTCGAGCAGTCTGGGATGCCCAGGAATCTTGGCTTTGTACACAAGATGAAGGGCAGAAGGATTGTTTGAGCCCCACCTTAATAAAACGGCTTGGGGAACCATGTATAGGACTGGCTGGTGACAGAGTAGCCAGAGGAGAGCTGGAATGAAGGCCCTGTGGCAGGAATAGGAGGAATTGTGGGGATACTCCAGAGAAGGAATTACAAAACTCAACATTGGAACCGAGAGAAAAAAGAGAGTTAGAAGAAGGTACCAGTGTGGACCAAAAAGGATGATGATGACAGTAGGAAGAAGGGGGGATCACCAAGTGAGGAATGCACTTGGGGAGTCGGGAGAAATACGAAATGAGCTGCTGAGTTTCCAACACTGTAGCCTTTGAGTTGCCAGGGAGAGATCTGCTGATCGTGGCTTTTGGGCCATTTGTAATGTATGTGCCCCAGAGGTCAGAGCTGGAGCTTTGGAATCGAGCGTCTTCTACATAGAGGACCAAGTTTTCCATCAGTATCCCTGGGCTTCATGACTGGCTGATGTTTTAATATTTTAACAGGAAAAATAACTGAACCCCAGTTTTCATCAGCAAAGTATACAGATTAAGAATCACTCTGTCCCGGGACCAGGCTGGGTTGGAGATGGAGTTATAAAAGGTTGCAAAGTCCTGCAGGCCTGGTCAAGTGATGGTCTGGTTCACGTGGTGGCTGGTCCAAGGGCCGCACAGCCAGACGACTTCGAGTCCTTCTCAAGTCCTTCGCCTGCTTTTGCCTTTTGTCCTCAGTCCCGGGGCTACATCCATCACAGCCCCAGCCCTGGGCTTTCCAGCTCCATCTCCCAGCTCCAGTGGAGCTTCTCCAACCTCAGCGTGCACCTCAGTCCCATTCCTCCTGTTCTATCTCCCTCCTGATGCTGAGGCTCTAATGAATGCCCCCAAGATACAGCCAGACAAGCAAGCAAAGGAAAAAGCGGGTGACACTCTCACTTCAATTTTTGTCTGAAGCCATGCAATGAGAATTGTCTTTGCAGGATCTTTGTGAGGCTTGTAGCATGCGTTTTCATGGTGCAATTTGAATGTGTTTCATAAAAAGTTAGCAATTAGCTGTAATTCTGTTTGTAATAGAAAAACTTGTTTGCATCCGGCTTCACTTAGTACACAGTGACTGGCGGTGCCTCTGTGATCCATAGCAAGATCACTCTTTAAAGGGCTTAGAATATTCTGCTAATGTTTATTTGAAAGACATGACGGTGATGCTTTATAAATGGCTCTTAGTCAGCATATGAATGGGATATTTCTTCTAGAAGACAGCTTGCATGCAAACAAACTAGCAACTTAAGCTAACTTCCCCTGACTGACAGTTTTGAAATGGTGTTGTAGGCGGGAAAAAAGGGTAAGTGAATGTTTCCAGACATGAAATGAGTTAGATAAATGACCTTTGAATTGGAAGCGAGCTTTCTGGTTAATAAACACAGCGCATGTTATTCCACCGCTGGCTGTCTCCAAAGGCTGCACAGGCCGTTCCAAGAACAGTGCTCTGTGCTTTTATAATATTTTAATTGCCCTGGTTATATCAGTAAGCATACCTTAGAAAGTATTGCCTTAAAGCATTCTACACCAAAATGAAGTACATTCACATATTTTGTGAATCATAGAAGGAGATAGAAGGTACTAGAAGATCCCACAAGTCTTCTAGTACCTTCTGTCCCCTTCTATGATTGGTCGTACACATATTACGTAAGAACCTCTTCCCATATAGAAGAAGTGAGAAAGCTAAGCTGCTTTCAGCTATCAACCCAGAACTGGACCCAGTGCCTGGCTCATAAATAGGCCCTCGTTAATAAATGTATAATATTCCTTTTTGAAAATTTTCCAGAATCTCATTTATTATGCCCATTTTGATCTAACTATAAAAAGCATAAAAGGGTGCAATTTGGGAGAATAGCAATAAATAGTAAGTGAATTGGTATCTTGTCACTGTCCTGCTGTGCCGTTGCGGTTTGATTTGTGATTGGATTTCTGTAATAAGCATGCCTTTTCATTTTGTCATGCATGATGGTTTCCGAACAGCCTTTTTATCATTTGAATCTCATAGCAATCGTCTTAATTATGTCCATTGTCTAGTGCTGCTGTAACAAATCACTCCCATTTAAGTGGCTTAAAATGACACCCATTTATTATCTCACAGTCACAGTTTCAATGTCAGAAGCCCAGTGGGTGTGGCTGGATTCTCTGCTTCAAATCTCACCAGGTTAAAATCAAAGTGTCCACAGGACTTCCTTCTTGGTGGAGGCTCTGGGAGAGCCCATTTCCTGCTCATTGACACACTGGCAGAATTCAGTTCTATGTGGTTGTGGGACCAAGATCCCGATGTTCTTGCTGGCAGTTGAGGGCGGTTCACAACTTCTAGAGACACCAGGTTCCTTTGCTCATGGCTCCCTTGACACCTTCAAAGTGAGCACAGTGGATCTGGCCTTCTTGTCACATCTTTCTGACCCCAGTCATGAGAGATTCTCTACTTTCAGGAACCCCTGTGATTATGTTGGGTCCGTCTCACTAATCCAGGATATGTTCTGGTCCTTAACCTTACTTAAGGTTGCATCTTTGCAGCCTCTTTCACCAAGTAGGGTAGCCTATGCACAGGTTCCCAGGGTTAGCACATAGACATCTTTGGAGACCTGTTATTTCAATGACCACATTGACCACTGGTAGACTGGATAGTGTGGCTATCCCATTTTCCCGGTGAGAAGACTGAGGCCCAGCAGTGTTGAAAGACTGACCTACAGTCCCTGGCTTACAGCCACGAACTGACCACAGCCTTCTAGCCTGAGGCCCCTCCTACTAAGCCTCTTAAATGAAAAAACGCTACATTTCCATAATGAAAAATTAAATAGTAAATGAAATATTAAAATTATTGTTCCGTTGTAGTCAAAAGAGGAGGAATTGCTGCATCTCCATGAACTTTCAACCTAGGATGCTCCTAGACATTGATCAGCGTGCTCCAAGACCTCCTTCTGGGCTCTCAGAGGTGGCCTGAGGATGCTGAAGTAAACTGGGTCTTGGAACCCAGCCTGGGCTTCTTCCCATGACAAGCAGACCTCCTCCTCAGCCCTGCTTCCCAGTGCAGCCAGTGTTGACACTGAACATTGCAAGGGGCTGGCACCTGTGGATGTGGATGCCGGGCACATGGCACTGGGGCTGCCGGTGGTCCTTATGAGCCCAGCAGGTACGTGGCTGACAGGAAAGACCCATCCCAGCCTTGGCCTTCTGCCTCCTCACCTTGGCATCTGACAGTCCTCAGCAGGGAGCCAGGTGCTGGCAGAGATGCCTGGATGCAGGAGAGGGCACAGGTGGCGCTGGTCTGAGGAGGTGGCCTTGCAGCCTGGTGGGGTTTGCTGTCAGCTCGGGCCTGGTCAGAGGCCGACTTCAGCAACATGATGTAATCACACAGTCCAGCCCTTGGGCACCATGTCACCACATGGCCCTGTCCCCAGGGCTACCAAGTCACCACATGATCCTGTCCCTGGGCCACTGTGTCCCCACACGGTCCTTTTCTCTGGCCATCATGTCACCACACAACCTTATTCCTGGGTCACCATGTCACTATGTGGTCCTCTCCCCAAGCCATCATGTTATCATGTGGTCCTATCCTCAGGGCTACTGTGTCATGCAGTCCTGTCCCAGGCCACCATGTCACCACGTGGTCATGTCCTTAGGGGTAACTATATTACCACATGATCCTCTTCCCTGCTCCACTATGTTAGCACTTTCCTGTCCCTGGGCCACCATGTCAGCATGCAGTTCTGTCCCCAGGGCCACCATGTCACCATGCAGTCCTGTCCTTGGAGTCACTGTATCACCATATAGTCCTGTCCCAGGGCCACCATGTCACTGCACAGTCCTGTCTTTGGTGCCACCATACCACCACACAGTCCTGTGCCTAGGGCCACTATGTCACCATGCTGTTCTGTCCCTGGGCCACCACGTCACCACATGGTTCTGTCCCCAGGCTGTCATGTCACCACGCCCACCTCCACTCTTCACCTTGTAGTTTGTATTGATTCAGATTTTATCAAAAGTCCTGCTGCTGCTCCCCCTCCTGCTGCTTCCCCTCCCTGTCTGCCCTATTTTGGATTTTTCATCACGAAGGTCCAAAGAAACTGAGCCGGAGGACATGGAATCCTCTCTGGAGAGCAGAGGGTGCTGGGAGCCAGCCTGGGAAGATGCATTCATCGGTCATTTGTATCCAGCCCCAAGTACAAATATAAGAAATTCAGCTCACAGGGCTAGCCGTGCCTACTCTCCTCAGAAGAACAGAATGCAAGTCCATTTTCAAAAGCCAGGGTTTCCCTGCTCCTTGTACATGCCTCCTTTTACAACCACTAATGTCCCACAGGGGACATCGGCCTCCCAGGGTGAGGCAAGCAGGCAGCCCGTGGGTCAGAGGGTAGGACTGCAGTCCTCTGCTTGTGACAGCATGTGATAGGTGAGGAGGGTCTGGAGGCCGCTCTTATACCTCAGAGTACCTTTGTGGCTTTGGGGTCTCCTCCCCACCCCCCAGTCAGTGTTCCTCCTGCATCCCCTGCTCTTCCTGCCTGCACCCTTCATCCTGCAGAGGCATCTTGGTGGCCCTGCTCCAGACGTGGGGACTGTAACGTGGAACACGCTGACAAAATATTTGCCTTTGGGAAGTTTCTATTTTCCCAAGGGAGACAGACTGTAAACAAGTAAAAGAAAAAAAATATCATCACAAAGGAGGAACTTTGCTAGGAAAAGACAGAAACGGGGTTTGTGAGAACAAACAGCCCCCTTAGGAGGCTAGGGCTTCTCTGAGGCAGTGCTGTCCAGGCCAGTGCCTGGAGGTTAAGCTGCACAAAGGGCCCAGAGAAGATGTTTTGGCAGAGAGTCAGCAGGCACGGGGACCCGGAAGCTTTGGAAGCAAGTGAGTGATGGCCTGCGCGTGAGGCCACTAGGCGAGCAGACGCCAGAGCCTTCACGGCTGTTTTTTTCTAAGCACATCAGGTCCCTGTTGAAGGGTTTTAAGAAACGGCATCACTAAGATCAGGAATTCTGGAGGAAAGCTTGGGTGGATTTTCTCTAGCCTCCCCTTTGTCGTGGATCAGGGGTGAGGGAAGGAAATGGTCAAATAAAAACAGAATTTTCGCTGTGTTAAGTTTGAGAAATCCATATCACAGTGTTTTCGAGGGTGCTTTCTCATAAGTCATGTTGTCACGTCCCTCTTCCAATAGTAAGCTTGAGAAAGGAGCAGAGTAATGTCGTCGGCCTCAGAATTGGCCATTGTCCTCAGACAGATGCACACACCTGGTGGGCTATCATTCTGTAGCATTCAGATGCACAGAAGGAGAGCAGAAGTATGTCAGTGAATACATAAGGCTTTAAGATGCTCTGGCTCTAGCTAAAATAATCTAAAATGAATATCTAAAATGTTTGCTGCAAACTTGAGGATTAGCTATCATACCAGTAGCAATGGGACAAAGAACCTGGGCTAAGTGCATGACAAGGACCAAAGGTGATGTCGTGGTACCTTTTCCTGCAGGGAGGGAGAAGCGGCCTGAAAAACCGAGAATCTATCATGCTACGGAAACACAGTCAGACAGTCCTGTGCTAAAAGTAATCCAACATTTTAACACACGAACAATTTCCAACTCCATTATACACCTAAGGATAATACGTGAGATCCTGTACCTTTTAACAGGTTGTTTGCTAAGGTTCATTATCTATCAGAAAAATTGTCAATAACTCATGAATAAACATTATCGTTATTTATGTAATAAAATATAGGCCCCAAGCCAGGGACACCCCATTATGGTGCTGCAGTGCCTTAATTCCTGACTGTGTTATACTGCCGTTAATTCAATTTTGTCTTCTCTAATTCCACAGTGTGCATCTCTTCCAGGCTGTGGGACTTGCACACTAATATTAAAGTGGTAATCAAGATTGCCTCTAAATATTCATAGCAATAAATGACTCCCTTGTGCCCCGTGAATGCCAGGGCTGCAGCCTGAAGCATTTATTTAGTGCCGGAGAGGGATCTAGTTATTTTAGAGTTCCCTTGAATGCAATATTTTAATTTTGTTGTTCTGCTTGAAAAATTAGATCCCTCTGAGCTTCCAGTATTGATGGTTGAGATGAATGACTTTGGCTGTAACTGACCATGGCCTTTGGAAGGATAACCTCAGAGTTGTGATGGGAGTGGATTTGGCCGTTGACCCCAAATCTTACTTTTTGGAAGATAATTCCCTCTTGCCTGCCAGCCCTGCTGCCGTTCCATTGCCACATTAATTCACCCTCAGAATCGGGCAGATTTTTCTAAGCTGTTGAGAATTTCTTATTCCCTAAAGAGAGAAAAACACCAAGAAGCTGATGCTGTGTGTCATTCCGTCCTTCAGGAAAAATAACAAGCACCTCTACAACCATGCAAAGCTACATTTATGGACTCCAGATATTTTTGTGGTGTTCATTATGGGTGAAATGATTTAAAGTCAAGTTTGGATCAGCCTCCAATTACACAAATTAAGGAAGGGCGGCACAACATGGATAGCACCAAAAAAAAAAAACAAAGCAATCTAGTCAGCCAATCAATCAGTCAATCACTTTTTGCACATCTGTTTGTACGGCCGGTTTCCTGGGGTGCCCTGGCCAGGTGCATTGTGGGAAACCTCTGAGACAACACAGGCACCTGGGAGTCTTAAAAGGGGGCAGTTGGGTCCTAGCCACACTCGTCTTTCAGATTTGCCTGGGCTCGCTGTCTCAGTGGCAGTCTGCCAAAAACGCCTTTCTGTGAGGAAGGCATGTGCTTCCTGAGAGCACACGTGCACTGAGGGTAGGGTGTCTGATAAGTTTTGCCCAGAGATAAAGCTTCCCTCCTAGGAGGAAAGAGGGGTTTGGGGTAAAGGCAGTATCAGTCTTGGGGTTTATCTCCCAGCCTGCATACCCTAATGAGAGAACTTAGATCTGAGTCCTGGATGGACTTGGGAGTGAAATGTAAGTAGAAATAGCAAGAGCTATTTCATGAAAAATCCTATAATAAACTGGGACATCAGCCCGAGTCCTATAATACAGTGACACACAAAAACACATGTTCAAGCACATGCATGCATGTGTACATGCATGCGTACATACAGGTCAGTAGGGATATCAGTAAATGTCAATGCCTTTTGGCTTAAGAGGCAGTGCAGCAGATAAAAATATATTGATTCATTTGGACTTTCAAACTTAAGAAAATAAGATATTTTCTTATGACTTTGGAAGACACAGGAAGCTGTTGAACATTGCCATGGTTTGTCACCTTTGTTGAGGAGAACCTGCCTCTGAATTATAATGCTTCTCTTACTGCAGAACCCTTTCCTTCTCTTCTGCCCAACGTCCTGTAAGAAGTGAGGCAGGAGGATTGCTTGAGGTTAGGAGTTCAAGACCAGCCTGGGTAACATAGTAAGACCCAGGCTGGTCTCGAACTCCTGACCTCAGGTGATCCACCTGCCTCAGCCTCCCAAAGTGCTGGGATTACAGGCATGAGCCACCATGCTCAGCCAGGAAGGGACAGACCTTTAACAAGTGATGCTGGAACAATTGTTGATCGTATTTTCTTTAAAGTAGAATTGGACTCCTACTTTGTGCTAGCCACAAAAATCCAGTCTGGATGGGACTTAAATGTGAAAGGCAAAATTATGAAACATTTAGAAGAGAACACAGTCTGCTTTTTGATCTTGGAGTAGGGAAGGATTTCTCAAATGAGGCACAAAAACTTTAAACCATGAAGGATTTTATTGAAATTAAAGTATTCTGTTCATGAGAACACACTCAAGAGTTTGAAAAGACAAAGCCCAAACTGAGATAAAATATTCATCGCACATAAAATGGACAAAAGTATAGCTTCCAGAATGTAGAAATAACTACAATTTAATAATGAAAAGAGAAAGCGGGGAGGAAGAAAGCAGGAAAGAAAATGGTCAAAAAACAGGAGCAAGTATTTCGCCAGAGAAGAACATGAAATGTTCCATGAGCATAAGCAAAGGTGCTCTGCCTCGCTGCTAAGGAGGGAGGCGTAAAGGAAACCCCGGTGAGGTGCAGTTTCACGGTCAGCAGATTGGTGTTGCCTGCCTTTTAAAATTTTTGCCAGATATTTGTGAGGCTATGGAATGGGGGAAACATTTATAACCCATTTGTAATTTGGAAAAGAATTCAAAGATCCCTAGTAAAGTCAAACATGGGCAAACATCACCACCCAGAGTTTCCAACCCAGATTAGCCAGAGAAACTCATATCTGTCCAGCAAGGCAGGGGTCCCCAACCCCTGTGAACCAGGCCCCACGTCAGGAGGGGAGCTGCAGGCTAAGAAGCTACATCTATATTTGCAGCTGCTCCATACCACAGCTGCTCCCTACCGCTTGCATTGGATTCTCATAGGAGCAAAAACCCTATCGTGAACTGTGCATGTGAGGGATCCGGTGGCCCACTCCTTAAGAGAATCTAACGCCTGATGATCTGTCACTGTCTCCCATCACCCCCAGATGGGACCATCTAGTTGCAGAAAAATCATCTCAGGGCTCCCACTGATGCTACATTATGGTGAGTTGTATAATTCTTTCATTATATATTACAGTGTAATGACAATCAAAATAAAGTACACAGTAAGTAATAATAATGTGTTTGAATCATCCCCAAACCATCCCCCACCCCCACCCCCAGTCCATGGAAAAATTGTCTTCCATGAATCTGGCCCCTGGTGCCAAAAATGTTGCGGACCGCTGCAGTAGACGACATGTACACAAGAACATGCATAACAGTATGATAAGAGCAAAAGAAGGCGTGGTCAGAAAAACCCAAAGTCCACCTGTAGGAGAATACAACATAGCAATGAAATATATGGACTACAGCTCTATACAACCATATGTATGAATCTAACAAATAGAAGATTAAGTAAAAGAAACCAGTCCGTTCATAGAAGAATGAACACAGTATGAGGCCATTTTTATAAGGTTCAAAACTGGATAAAATTAAACAATATATTGCTTAAGAATATGTACACTAGGAATAAAACTGTAGAGGAAATCAAGATAATGATTAACAGAAAATTCAGGATAATGGTTACCTCTGGTTGGTAATAAGGGGAGTGTAATAATGAATTTAGCATGAGGGGGTATGTGAGATGAATTGCCTCTCCCTTCCCCGCAACAAATTCCTATACTGACGTCCTGACCCTGGTACCTTAGAATGTGACTGTATTTGGAGAAAGGCCCTTTAAAAAGGCAATTAAGGTAAAATGAGGTCATATTCGTGGACCCTAATCTGATATGGCTGGTGTCTTTATAAGAAGAGATTAGGACACAGTCATGTAAAAGGCCATCTGTGGACACAGCAAGAAGACAGCTGTCTCAAAGCCAAGGAGAGGCCTCAGAAGAAACCAAACCTGTCAATGTCTTGATTTTGGACATCTAGCTCCAAAGCTGTCAGAAAATAAATTTCTGTTGTTTAAGCCACACACTCTGTGGTGCGTGTTATGACAGCCCCACCAAACTAATACAGGGGACTTCTTAGATTATAGAAATAGTCTTTTTCCAGCTGGGTGTTAGGTACCCTGGTGTTTATTTTATTGTTTTTCAAATTGTACTTATATATTTTATATACTCTTGGATGTACTTTCCGAATTAAAAAAAAAAAAAAAGAACGATTACTGCCAAAGCATTTCTGGCCCATTGGTTAGCATTTAATTGATTTATTCGGCAAGTGCAGTTCTTTAAGCATTTGATAAAAGACACGGTTCCATTAGGGTAATCAATATATCATTTTTAAGAAAAGGAATGCCATATTTTACCAGTACTACTTCATTATCTTCAATGGATAACAATCAAAAGAAGATGGAACGAATACATGCTTTTAAGAGGTCTAAGGCAATTCATGGTCTTGAATTAAAATAGCTGTCTGTTCTCCCTCTCTATTGATTTCTCCTTTACCAGTCACACCTCAACTAATATACATAAAGGTCTTCCCATCTCTCTGAAGGAAAATATATTCTTCTGCAAGATGTTGACATTGGACTCTCATAACTGTTCTAATACTTTATGTGGAATTACTACAAATGTTAATGCTTAAACTACGTCAATTCTTTGGGGAAAATGGATGTTGCAAATAATATATTTTTATTCACATATGCAATTGTCAGGATTTCCTTTTAAGGTATGTGATCTGTGCATGGATATCTTGGGCAAACACAATTTGTAACCAAAGGAACTAAGTTATTTATGTTTACATACATATAAAACATGTAGTTATACACACGCAAGTATACATGCATAATGGTGTTTGGACACATTTTGCCAGAATATTGTGACATTTTGTTCTAATGTTTTATTGTAAATATAATTAACAATCTTGTTTTTCACACACATAATTAATGAGTACATATTGTAGACCCTGGAGAGAACATTATGCTAGTGGTTGTAGTGAAACCCGGGTGTCGGCAAGTATAGGCAAATATGCAAGAATCCCTGTGATGGACTCAAAAGCAAATATCTGTAAGGGCATAAGAACACGCTGACACTCTACACTACAGGGAAATGATGCATGTTTCATGGCATGTAGGATCAAATAGGAATATTAATTTTCCAAGTTGAGTAGACACTCAGAAATGCATGCGGTTCTTATAAACACCAGACAGTATCAAAATATATAAATTTGATGGCTTTTGTAGTGTTTTGCTAGAATAAATCCATCAAAAACAAGACCTGTGAAAAGGCAGAAAATATACGTAAGAATTTCATGTATCTGAAATTCACCAATTTACCTCTCAAGCTTAAGTGACTATTTAAAATAATATCTTCCATCAGTGAAAATTGAGAAAGAGCCTCCTTGAAGCTCAAAAGAAAAAAAATCCTTGGGTTGGTACTTAATTTTATCTCTTGAACGCCCTGATAGTTAAAACAATCTATTTCTCAGGCAGCCATTGCATGATGTCAGTTTTAGGTCTTCATCACCGACTCAGAGCTCTCCAATAGAATGTTCCATGGGGATGAAAATGCTCTATGTCTGTGCTATTCCACAGTGGTGGCCACCTGCCACATTTAGTAATTGAGTCTTGAAGTGTGTCCCATATGACTGGTGAACTAACTTTTAAATTTCGTTTTATTTTAGTTAACTGAAATAGCCATAGGTAGCAAATGGCTACCATGGGAGACAGAATGACTACAAGAAGATGTACAAAGTGCTGCCCTAAAAACAAAGCAAAGAGAGTGTTTCAGCCTTTCTGATTCTACCCGTTATCTGGCCTTAGTTAAGGCATGTTTTGCCTTTTTCTCAAAACTCACATGACCTTCAGTTATTGTAGGTTTTGTTTAAATTTTGTTTCATTTTAACGAATTATTTTCATGTTGGCTATTTGGAACCTACAAAATCTGTGTTATCTTAAAGTATACTAGTGTGTGGTTCGTTAAGTCATGGTATGGCTGAAACATTATATATATTGTGAAAAGGTCTCTTGAGCTCTGGAGTTATAAGACCGCCTTTCAGATATGAAATATTAGAAAACTACGCCTAAACTTCTCATTCTCATAGCTTTTATACAGTAAGCGTAATACTGACATAACTGACAAGGCAAAGGCGGACAAAGTCCACATAACTGAAGGAAGCACTAATTGAATGTGGTGGTGACGATGTTTCAGCAAGACTGAGTCTCCACTTTCTGCACTCTGCAGTGCTGACCAGAAAGAGTGAGGTACCCTTGAGTTTGTGGTGCCTGTTCCATGGGATGACCCCCAACTCTCCCTCCAATCTTGTCTTTTTTTTCCTTTTTTTTTTTTTTTTTTGAGACAGAGTTTTACTCTTATTGCCCAGGCTGGAGTGCAATGGCACGATTTTGGCTCACGTAACCTCTACCTCCTGGGTTCAAGCAATTCTCCTGCCTCAGCCTCCTGAGTAGCTGGGATTACAAGGGTGTGCCACCACCAGACTATTTTTTTGTAATTTTAATAGAGATGAGGTTTCATCATGTTGACCAGGCTGGTCTCGAACACCTGACCTCAGCTGATCTGCCCCCCCACCCTCAGCCTTCCAAAGTGCTGGAATTAGAGGCTTGTTTTCTTTTTTTGAGACAGGGTCTCACTCTGTCACCCAGGCTGGAATATAGTGGCATGACCATAGCTCACTGCAGCCTCGAACTCTTGGGCTCAAGTGATCCTCTCGCCTCAGCCACCCAAGTAGCTGGGACCAAAAGCATTAGCACACCTCGATAATATTCTGATTTTCTTATTTTTATTATTTTGTAGAGACAGGATCTCACTATGTTGTCCACCTAGGCTGGTCTCAAACTCCTGGACTCAAGCAATCCTCCTGTGCCTGGCCTTCACTACTGCTAAGAAAACTTAATTTGTAGACTGTGTTGTGATGGCATTTGGCTCTTTCTTAGATTGACTGCATCATTTATTCCCTCAATTGATTATGCCTGTGGAGCTTATTCAGATATTTGTAAGTCAAAGCCAAACATTTTTCAGCTGATTTTTCTTGTTTATCTTTCAGAAACATCCAGAAGTGCTGAATATTCGAATACAACTGGAAAGCAAAGAACTGATCATAAATCTGGAAAGAAATGAGTAAGTTAATTCTTTTTTATTGCATGATAGGAGAAAGTTAAGACACCATGGACAGGAAAGTGCTATGTGATTTATGTTGGCGTTTAGAAAAACAGAACAAAATGCCTGGATTTGTAATCCAAATTTGGATTTGAGGCTAGAATTAACTTTAAAAAATTATCTGATGGAAAAATAAAGAATTTTATCACTCTATAAAGGAGCTTTATAACTCAGCACTATTTTTCATAGTTCTGAGGTTTTATTTTTTCAGAGCCCAATTGTTTAAGGATTTAATTTAAGCATCCCTATACTGTTCAAATAACAGAGTTTTATAATTAGTTGACGTTTGACAACTCCTGGATTATATTAGGGGAAACAGCTTCAAACTGATAAAAATTATCTCCCCGAGAAATACCAAGAGTTTATCTTTCAAAGCTTATCTCCAGTGGTTTGGACTATTTCTTTCATCTTCTTATTTTAAAAAATTGGTCCTTTTATGGAAAAATTATATAAATTTCCAGAAAATGGCATTATGGCTTTTTCTGGGCCACTTGGATACTAGTATATATTTTGTATACCTTACTAGCAGAAAATTTTGTCTGCCTCTAAGCATAAGTTAAAAACAACTAATTTTCTTATTCTTTACACCCTGGATATCCCCACAGATTCCTCTGATCTAAAGGATTCCTTAATATTCTATTTCATTAGTATCATAAAAGAAGAGCTTATTAGTTCTTCTAATAAGCAATCTGTATTTAAAGATAGAAGTCAATGTTCCAAGTCCTGCTTTGTCAAAATAGCAGTCTCTGTCTTCCAAAAGTACTGGTTTCTGTTCCTCACCCATCAGCAGGATGCTGATTTTTTTTCTAAAACAAGAGTAGAGGTGAGAGAGCCTCACTGGGCTGAGTTCTGTCAGGGACTTGGAGTCCAGAACCTGACTCAACATCTCCCTGTAAACAAGTCAGATCATTTACTTGTGTCAGTGCTTCGATTTGAGTGTTTTTAGCAAGTCAGACGAAAGACACAATCAACAGCCAGTCTGAATGTTTGATCTCTAACGTCACAATATATTAAAATGTATATAAAATCACATTACCTGCATCCTAGGATCGGCAACCTGCCTCTTTGTATTTTTTTTACATGATTATTGCTTACCATTAAATGAATCAGAAGCTTTGGGAACAAGAAATGAAGTGTTTTTAGCTTTTCTTGTGACTTGATCTGAAAATAGAGGTTCAGGCACACATGTATTATATAATCAGGGTTCCAGAGAGAAAACTTTGTGTTGCTTTAGATCTGTCTCTCTTAGCAAAGTACAAATTTTCATACTCTGTTTCTTCCCATAAGAATATCAAGAGGCACCACATTTTTGTAGATTGTTTTTTATGTATGGTTTTGAAAATATCTCAGTGTAAGAAACAAGGTATTCCCTGAAAGATCAAAAGGATATGAGGCTTCTGGTGGGAATGCATTTTCTAGGTGGACTTGTTGTGGTGGGCAGATGGCTTTAGGAGTTTTCTTTATTGCACCTGCTCCCATTGTTAGACTGTTTGAAGAAACGTGGTGCACAGCATGAGTGGAGGCTAATCTTGAACGTCGTATGGAGCATTATGACTGCAGGTAGAGAAGCAAAAATCGACCTCATAAAAACCTTAAGTTGTTTTTCCTATGAAAATAATATGCATACCCAGTGAAGAAAACTGAACATTATAGGGGGTAAAAGGAACAAAGAACCCTAAAACCAAGAAAAAAAAAAGTGCTCTTACCAGCAAACACAATCCAGTTAAGATTCTGGTGAATTATATAGATGGGGTTTTTTTTTCCTTGTAAATAAGCCTTTGCTTCTTTTGTCTTCTTTGTTGATGTCATAGTCTATATGCAATTTTATATCCTACTTCATTGAGCTTCATAATGGACATACATTTCCATAGAGAAATAATTTCTCAGAGCCCACCTGGTTCTCTGAGTTTGTAAAGTGACTTAGTAGCCTTGTCCATGGTTCCCTCTGAAAATGATTTACCTTCCACTACTGCAGATACTAAAATATATGTTGACTGGTAGACAGTGGCTAATTTGTATAAATATCATTTTAAAGGTGACTTAATTTGCTCCCTTTCAATTCAGGGTCTTTCATGAGATAATCTCAAAATTATAAAAGTCAAACACATAAAACTATCTCTTTTTAATTTATGTCTCTCTTCCCAACCTTACTATCAGACTGCATTTTCAAAAAAATATGGAGAATGTTTCATATGTTCCTGTGATAGTCTATAAGTTTAATTGCATTGTACCAATTTTAGAAATTCCGTTATATTAAGAGTAACATTTTCAGAAGAGGATGCCAATATTACTATTTTAATGATGGATTACCCAAAATGCTTCAGTGTAACAATTTTTTCGCAAAAGGTTACATGTTTATTCCAAATGAACTATACTTTTGATGCAATGAATACAAAGAAAAAAATCAAGTAGAGTGAAATGCTTGTGTACTACTAACTGTGATGCTGTTAGACACAAAAGGCAATCAATCATTTAGTATATAACAGAATTTTCAATTTGCATAGCCATTGGCCCAGTAGATTTAAGTCAGAGAGTCTTCACAAATGAAGCTATAAGAACCCAGAGATAAAAATGTAAGCAGAGGCCATTTGCATGTTTAACGACCAGTACAGTAGAGGGCATGACCAATCAGGATGAACCCCTGACCAATCAGAAGGCAAGCTGGTCAGTACACCGCACCAGCGCCCGGAGGCCCAGAGTCAGCCCTGTGCTCAAGGTTGTTTTACGTAAAAGTATGTTAATAGGAGATGGATTCAATAATCAGCTATGAAACAGGATACTATTCAACAATTAAAAATGATGAAACTTTTATTATTTAAAAAATTCATGATATAATCAATGTAACTAGCATGTTAGAAAATAGCTGTTTCCTGCTAGTGTTTATTATTTTTTAATGAAAATAGCTTACATAGTATTCAATGTTTATTTTAAAATTATACATATGACATTTATCTCTGAGTAGGAAAATTATAGAAGCTATTTACTTTATTGTCTTAATGTTTTACAAAAATAAAATACTACTTTTAAAATAAGGAATAAACCTTTTTCTTTGAAGGAAAAAACATATCGTAAAAATTTGGTAATGGCTAAAAGAAGAATGCTAACATATTTATTGTTCCTGAAAAGGAAATGATAAAGGTTATTTTGAAAGGCCTCTGAAAGGCCTCTAGTGACTTTTAAAGAGCAAATAAGATCTACTTGTTGAATATTGGGTCTTTAAATATACAGAAACTTGCTGTAATTGAAAAACCTGCTTAGAAGCCACAACCTAAATTAAAGTAGTCCTAGTCCCTTAAATCTATAGCTAATGCTGAGAGTCATCTAATTAACCCTACTCAAAATGCTTCTGTGGTGAACTGATTCTTCATGGCACGGGGCTGAATTTTTATTAAATAGTTTTTCAGGGAATCTCTTTTATTTGCCTTCTAACATCTCTAATTTATGAAAAGATTAGATGCTGTTCACTTAAAATCTGTATTTGTATAGCCATAATTGAATGTTTAAAGAAACACAAAGCTTCCCCTGAGAAACATTTTTCACAATATTGCTGCCTGCCTATGGACCTGCAGAAACCAGGTTTATAACTTTCATAACTCTACTGGATCCCCACGGACGCTCAGGCCATCCCTTACACAGGTACTCTGTGAAACTATATCTCTGATGAAAATGTTTTAGTGTGCAGGCTAGCCAGCTTAGACATCAGTTTTTCCAGCTTAGGATAATGAAGCATGATGGCAGTAGATCACGCTCCCTAGGTCTCTCAATCCCAGAGCACCTTCATTTCAAGTCCTGTTCCCATCACTGACTGAAGGCAGTTGCCATGGGAGGTCCATGGCCCACTGAATTCGTGTTAGGGGGGTATCTCTGGGATAGAGCAACTTCAGCATTGACTTATTTTGTCTGGAATGATTCCAGACATCTCTTACAGGGAAACTTTAATTAGTATTCACTCTAGAACAATAACAGAAAGGGCATTTTAATATGGCCAAACATGGACATAAATATTTGGAAATGCATTTATTTTAAATCGTCTCTCAGAAAATCATGGTGCAGAACGGAGAAATGTAGCCAGTGTGGAGATGGCATTAGATGGTTTACTTGGCTGAATTACCATCCAGAAGATACTAAGCCATTGGTCCTGTTGACCCAACCCATGTTGAACAGGGGCACTGAGGTCGCTGCCGGTGGCCTTAGGGCTGTGTGCATGGCCTTGTCCTGGCCCACAGTTTCATCAGCCATCCCGATGAAGACATAAAAGGTGCTCTGATTACATTTCCTGGCAATGCAGAGCTGGGGGTGGATAACTGTGCTCGGCATGGCAAAATCTGGATTATGGAGATTTCAGCAGTTTGGATCAATGGGCCAAAACTAACAAGATGAGATTTAACAGGGATAAATGTCAAATCCTATGCTTGGGTTAACAAAAAAATAAACGTTGCAAGTTCAGAAGGAAATTTGTTAGTAGTTCTCATGAATGAGACCTGCATACTCAAAAGAAGCCCCTGAGGCAGTGTGGCTGATAAAAGGGTGACTTCCACCTGAGTGTGTGGTGGGTATATGTGGTGGGTCCTAGGCAGGGGAGGTCATTCCTCTGCTACACAGCGTGAGACACAGCCAAAACCCTGCATCGTTCAGTGTTCCAAGCCCGACATCAGAGAGCCACCTGCTACTATATTCTCATTTCCATCATTGGATGTTCTGTTCCTTTCCTCCTCTACTGACCATGACATCCTTACAGTGAGGGACAGGGTCTTCACACCCTCCCTGACCACCTCCCACACAGCATGGCTCATAATAGGCACTTGAGAAACACTCGTCAAATGAGTGGCTGACAGAACCCAGGCAACCTGGACCAAACTGGAAGTGAGTTCCCAGGAGGTCGGAGGCCACCTGGGTGAAGTGAAAAACAATTCAAGGAGAAAAGCTTCTAGAAAGGAACACAGGATTTGGAGTTAGGAGCCCAGGTTTTGAAAGCAGCATTGCAAGCTGTTGATATTCTCTCCACTTCCTTCATGGTCTCAAGAGATCTGCCCACCTTGGCCTCCTTGTCTGCAAAATGGAACAGGCATCTGTGTCCAGTCAGTGCAGGACGATTAGAGCTCATGTTAATGTTGATGATCAGGTTTGAATGACTCAATAACATTTCTCTGTGGATCCAGCAATCTTAATTACTTTACCTAATCATATTATGTCTGTTTTGGATTTTCAAATTAATGGGAATCAGGTTATGCCTACTCTTTACTTGTGGGTCTTGGTGATGGCCAAACATCTCAATGCTCGCAAGACCTGGAACAGACGTGCAGGCTGGTCCTTTGGGACCCAGCTGCTGTAGGGATCTTACCTTTACAATCTTGACATGCCGAGGAATTGGACTTTTAAAATCTTTGAGTGTAGAGTGCTATTCCTTTTTCTTCTCTTGCAAAAGAAGCCTAGCCTGTTTCCCCTCTCCCCACCCACTATCTTTTTGTTTCTTTTATTAAGAAGTTAAACTTTATTTTCACTGTCCAAACATCAGTCAATATGCTGGGCAAACCAGTGGAAGCCCTTGCCGTAGCCCTGTTGTTATACACACTGAACATGAGCGATTCCTTAGAGAAGGCATTTGGCTCTTTCTGGTCACAGTTCCTTTCCTGTGGTCTGTCCATCAAGCCCAAATGGCGCAGAGTTTTTCTTCACTGACTGTGCCTGTTCTGTTCAGTTCTTCTTACTCAAGATAAGTATTGCCACACTGGATATTCTTTTATCAGTTTAATTAGTATTCACTCTAGAACACTTTAGAACTCCCCATTCCTAAGGATAGGCTGCGGGGAGTGGGTGTGATGTCCACCCGGTGAGTCACTGCTGGGCCAGGTGCTGCCGGTCTGTACGCTCTCAGGGAGGGTCTAGGACATGCGCACCTCAGGGAGGCCCTCGTGCCATGGTCAGCATTAATCATGTCTTTCATCTGTCATTAAAGCATTGAGTCATTAGTCATTAAAGCATTGAGCTCCACTTTGGATTCCAGGATCTGAAGACAATCTGCACAGCTCCCTAGAAAGGCAATCCCATTTCTTGCTGGGAGATCACTCTTCCAAACCCAATGTGCTTGCTCGCGCCCCAGAAGATCAGAAGTTGTAAAAGTCATGCCAGCAGTTGTCAGCTCTACTGACGTCAGAGGTCGGCCCCATCTGTTGGCCCCATCTGCCATCTTTGAGCATGTGAGGAAAAATGGTTTCATCCACATTGTCCCAACCCAAGAGAACAAGCTTTCTAGATTTCTTGTAGAGTCCTAGGGACTGGAGCATGCTATGGAAGCTGTTGTGGATTCACTCACAGATGAAAGATGTTATTAATGCCTATCATGGCTCGAGGCGCTCCTCTGGAGGCAGTGCATGGCCTGGACCCTCCCTCAGAGCACACAGACCAGCAGTGCCTCACCAGGTGGACATCACACCCCCTCCCTGCAGCCTGCCCTTAGGAATGGGAGCTCTAAACTGCCTAGTAGTTCTAATTACTGATTAAACAAATGTCAGTGGAACCATATCTCAGAAATTATAGTTTCATTTTTCCAGTGCTCAGCTTCCCTTCTGCTATTCACATATCTTTATCAGAATCTCCATTAATATCTTAATAATTACTCAACATTAATAATTAATAAAGATAATTAAGATAATGTGTCTGTTCATGTCCCCCAAGATCAAAAGTTGTAAAAGTCATTTGAACAATTGTCTGCTCTTCTGATGTCAGAGGTCATGTTGGAACATGTTGGCTTAATCTGCTATCTTCAGTGATTATCATCTGCCATATTAGTTCTCTTTATTAATCTTTATTGATTGCTAAAGAAGTCATTTGCCCATTCACTTATTCACCTGGCCATTTATTCACAAATATGTGTTTAATACCATACGCTGTGATTGACCCTGGAGGGTGAGTGGTGAATAATATAAAGTCCTTGTCCTCTTGGAATTTAGTCAAGGAGCCCAACACTAAGCAGATCTCTACAAAAACGATAACTGGATGACTGCAGTGCTCAGTGCTCAGGAGGGGGGCTTATGGAGCCAGTGTCTGGTCTGCAGAGGGAAGATGTGGAAGCAGCTTTTCAGCCGTGCACACAGGGAAGAGCCCAGGCAAGGAGAGCAGAAGGTAGAGGGAGAAAGAAGAGGGAAGTGAAGGTCCAGCTTCTCAGATTCTAGAAGGTCTTTGTGCTGATGACCAAGAAGGAGAGAGACAGAGGAAGCCAGCCTATGCAGAGGTTTGTGTGCCCTGATAAGGGCCTTAACTTCATTCATAAAGGCAATGGCACACCAGGGAAGAAAAGGCCTGTAGGCGGAACAATGACGTGATAAGCTTCTGTTTTTCATTTGTTAGAGACAGGATCTCACTCTGTCGCCCAGGCTGGAGTGCAGTCGTGCAATCACAGCTCACTGCAGCCTCAACTGCCCTGGGCTCAGGTGATCCTCCCACCTCAGCCTCCCTAGTAGCTGAGACTACAGGTGTGCACTGCAATACTCAGCTAATTTTTTTTTTTTTTTTTTGTAGAGACTGGGTTTCACCATGTTGCCCAGGTCAGTCTTGAGTTCCTGGCCTTAAACAATATGCACACCTCAGCCTCTCAAAGGCATAAGCCACTGATCCCCCCCCCAAAAAAATCAGTCATTTATTTATTTACTTACTTAGAGATGGAGTCTCACTCTGTCACCCAGGCTGGAGTACAGTGGCACAATCTTGGTTCACTGCAACCTCTGCCTTCTGGGTTCGAGTGATTCTCCTGCCTCAGCCTTTTGAGTAGCTGGGATTACAGGTGCCTGCCACCACACCCAGCTAATTTTTGTAGTTTTTAGTAGAGACAGGGTTTCACCACATTGGCCAGGCTGGTCTTCAACTCCTGACCTCATGATCCACCCGCCTGAGCCTCCGGAGGTGCTGGGATTACAGGAGTAAGCCACTGCGCCTGGGCAAAATTCAGTCTTTTAAAGACCATCTGGCTGCCTGTGAAGACTAGTCAGGAGGGTTAAGAGACTGCTTATTACTGCTGTCTGGGGAGAGCTGATGATGGCTTGAGCCAAGAGAGTATTGGTGGGAAGGAATAAGTAGTTAAGAAATGTTAAGCAGGCAAAATGGACAGAATCTGATGAACAACTGAATGTTGGAGTCATAGAAAGGAAGGCATAGAGTTGGTATCTGAGATGCTGGGAGAACAGGTATGCCTTTATTCAGAATGGAGAGCCTCGGAAAAGAACCAAGAGCCTGGCGGTTGAGCAGGGGCCAGAGACACAAAGATGTGGCTCATAGGAGGCATGGTCCTGAGAGTCTGGGAGGGGTGAATATTGGCTTTCACAGAATCCAGTCTGGAGGTGACCTGTGGAGGGCCCTTGCAGAAATGGGCATGGCATTTTTGAAGGTGAGTGCTCATGGACGATTGCAATTGGCCTAAGTATAGCAGTGGCTGGTGGCTATGAGTGGAGGTCAAGAGCCGGTAGAACAAGAGGAGAGCTCAGCTGTGGCCCTGACAGTATCTGAACAGTTGTCACAGCCAAAGGCCATGCCAGTGCTCCACTGATTTCTAAGCTGGAGACTAGCAGGTGAGCCTCTGGCCTCCAGGCTTACCGCCAGGCCCCATTCCATATCTTTCCTGCAGTCTGTCTCCATGCAGTAGGTGTTCCCTACTACCAAGAGCTCACACATGGACTGTTGCCTTCCTTGAAGTCTAGAGCATTGCTGCAGGACCACCAGCATCAGGACCACCTGAAGAGCTTGTTAAAAAGGGCAATGCCTGGCCCCACTGCTATTGAACCAGAATCCCCAGCTATAGGGCCTGAAGGTCTGTATTTTTAACACATTCTCCTAGGAGTTATCTTCACACTTTACTTGAAGAGCCACTGGTCACATGTGGCTATATAAATTAAGTTTAAATAAAATTAAAATTTTAGTTCCTTGGTCAAACTAGCCACAGTTCAAGTATTCAACAGCCACATGTGGCTAGACGGACGTTTCCATCATCACAGAAAGTTCTGTTGGACAGCATTGGGACCAGCAGGGAAATTCCAACCCATTGGATCCTTCTATGATTCTTCTGGGGTTTCTGTCTCAGCTGATGCATCGCCCACAGGAATGTTCTTTCCTACAGGGAGTGAACACACCTCTTCAGCTTACCTAATGTATACAGCATAAAAAGCCCCAACTCCTGCCTTGGAGAATCAGGGGCTACCAGGTGGGTCATCTCTGATCACTTTGATGAAAGGGTGATGGTGCAGTCGAAAATTCTCTCAGCATGACTCTAGACTTGAGGAATTGACTCAAGCTACATGCACTTTAGCAATCTAACTAGACCAAACACCTTCAGATTTAAGTTAAAATCTCTCAGCCTTAACATTTAAGATCTTTTTAATTGGGCTAAATTTTGTTTCCTGAGTAAGAGCTAAATTCCCTTGAGCTTCTCCCCTCGTTTCATTCTTTGAAGTTGTACAGTCGTTGAAAAAGGTCAGAACACGATTTTTAGAGCTTTTTGTTCCTGAACCCAAGTTAACTTGAAAGTGCCTAAACTGGTTAAGGTCAACTTTTTAAAACAGGCCCCTCTGGGTTGTGATTCGAGAGTGTGGCGTCCTTGAGTGAACTCTTTAAAGTTAGAAGAATTAGAAAAGGGCATTTGATATGGAGGTGAAGTTCCACATTTCATTACATCATTCGCTGTCCTTCACTTCTGATGCTGCAGACTCAGGGTCTTCTGATGAAAATCCTGCTGCAGCCTGAAGCTCCTTTCCCAACTCTGTATCCCAAAGGGACAGTAATGGCTGTCCTGGCTCTTCCCAGGAGGTCCCTGGCAGTGGAGAGGCCGATGCCGTCTTAGTGGCTATCATTGCACCTTGCCTCTCCTTACGTGCAGATACTGTGCAGGCTGGTGTCGTTACGGCCCACCTCTTCTGGACTTTTTCTAGTTGTGTCCTCAATAGAAAGGTCATGATGCTTTCACTGATTGCTTAGGACAATAAAACTAACTCACTGGAAAGCTTGAAAGTTTTGTTAGAGACGTTTGAACCAGAGCAACTCTGTCTTAAATAGGAGCTGGGTAAAATGAAGCTTAAACCTACTAGGCTGCCTTCCTAGACAGTTAAGACATTCTAAGTCACTGGATGAGACAGGAGGTTGACACAAAATGCAGGTCATAAAGACCTTGCTGATAAAACAGGTTGCAGTAAAGAAGCTGGCCAAAACCCACTAAAACCAAGATGGCCACAAGAGTGACCTCCAGTCATCCTCAGTGCTACGCTCCAACCAGCGCCATGACAGTTTACAAATGCCATGGCAATGTCAGAAAGTTACCCTACATGGTCTAAAAAGGGAGGCATGAATAATCCACCCCTTGTTTGGCATATCATCAAGAAATAACCATAAAAATGGACAACCAGCTCTCAGGGCTGCTGTCTGTGGAGTAACCATTCTCTTATTCCTTTACTTGCTTAATAAACTTGCCTTTGCTTTGCACTGTGGACTCACCTTTAATTCTTTCTTGTGCGAGATCCAAGAATCCCTTCTTGGGGTCTGGAGCGGGAACCCTTTCCTGTAACATTTTGACATAATTTTGCTGAGCTCATAAACAGATTCTGCTAGATTCTTAAGTATCATACTCCAGGAAGCCAAAATCCTAGATTACTGTTTTCAGAAATGTTTACTTCAAACTCATTATCTTGAGTGGAGTTGAGCTCTGTCAGTGACTGGCCATGTTTCATAACTTGCATGGGAAAACTTCAGCTGATAGTCACAGCTCTGTTTTCTTGAGGCCTTCTTACTGGTTTCTTATGTTGTTTTCACACTTCATTAGCGATGATAAAGAGCTGTAATATAACTATTTACCAATCGCTCACTCGTTGCATGCTGACAGTATGTAGCATGCCTTATTCCTCATCATATGTAACGTCTTCCTTAAAAAGCTGGGCTTCACTGGGGACCTACAGAGAGATTTGTACACCCATGTTCACAGCAGCAGCATTCACAATGGCCAAAAGATGGAAAGAACCCAAGCGTTCATCAACAGATGAATCAGTACACAAAATGTGGCATACGTAAAATGAAATCTTATTCAGCCCTAAAGAGAAATGACATTCTGACACATGCTGTCACATGAACTTTGAAGACATTATGCTAATCAAATAAGTCAGACACGAAAGGACAAATATTATATGATTGTATTTACATAAGGCGTGCTTTAAATAGGCAATATTGTAAAAACAGAAAGGAGAATGGTGGTTGCCAGGGACTGGAGGGTTAGTGAGTCAGGAGTTTGAGGAGGGGCAAAGTTTCTGTCTGGAAGGATGAAAGAATTATGGAGACGGTTGGCAGCGATGGCTGCAGAAAATTGTGAATGTGCTTAATACCACTGAATTATATAATTACAAATGGTTAAAAGTACAAATTGTATGTTATGTATATTTTGCCACAATTGAAAAACAAAGCTGGGCTCCTGGTATGTTTTTATTATCTAACAAAAGGTCACCACCACCCCTCCCCCGTCCTCCTCCATGAAGGTACATAGTGTAAAGGAGTATGGCGGTAGTTTCTTCTAAATCCCCCCGCTCTTTTTTGTAAGTCTAGGAAAATCACAATCCTCCCACTCCATTTAGTCTAGGGTCCCCAGCACCCTCTCTGACATGCTCCCCCCACCCTTAGGAATGGGCCACACAGCAGAAGATGAGCATCTGCTAAGAGAGTGAAGCTTCATCTATATTTACAGCCACTCCCCATCACTCAAATTACTGCCTGAGCTCTGCCTCCTGTCAGAGCAATGGTGGCATTAGATTCTCATAGGAGCGTGAACTGCACATGCAAGAGATCTAGGTTGCATGCTGCTTATGAGAATCTAATGACTGATGATCTGTCACTGTGTCCCATCACCCCCAGATGGGACTGTCTAGTTGCAGAAAAAGCAACTCAGGGCTCCCATTGAGTCTACATTATGGTGAGTCATATAATTATTTCCTTATATATTACTATGTAATAACCATAGAAATAAAGTGCACAGTAAATGTAATGTGCTTGAATTGTCCTGAAACCATTCCCTGCCCCCACCCCTAGGCCATGGAAAAATTGTCTTCCATGAAACCGATCTCAGGTGCCAAAAAGCTTGGGGAGCACCGATTGAGATGACTTCTCTGAGCTAATGAATAAGGGTGTAACTGTGATTCAACTCACAAATGCCAATCTGACTTTCCTGCACTGTTTCTAGAGCTGCTTCCATATCCCTATCAGAGGAGGAGATGATTGACAGTGTTAGGATTTGGATTTGGGTACCAGGCTGCTTGGAGACAAGCCACCCCAGTTCCTCCATTCTAAAATGGGGAATAAGACCTTCCTCCGAGGTTGTTAGGAGAGCATGGTAATATGGTTTGCATCTGTCCCACCAAATCTCCTGTTCAGCTGTAATCCCCAGTGTCAGAGGTGGGGCCTGGGGGAGAAGATTGGACCATGGGAGCAGTTTCTCGTGTGGTTTAGCACCATCCCCTAGCGCTGTTCTCATGGTAGGGCGCTCATGAGATCTGGTTGTTTAGAAGTGGGTGGCACCTCCCTCCTCTCTCTCTTCTTCCGGCTCTGGCCACGTGAGATGCTTGCTCCCGCTTTGCCATCCACCATGATTGAAAGCTCGCTGAGGCCTCCCCAGAAGCCGAGCAGAAGCTGTCATGCTTCTCGTACCGTTGCAGAGCCATGAGCAAACTCAACCTCTTTTCTTCATAAATTACCCAGGCGCAGGCATGTAAGAATGGACCAATACATAAGGGTTATGATATTCGGTGTGCTTGACGCTGCACTGCCATCCACAGGGTGTGTGCTGTTCTGCTGCCATTGCTCCCCCATCATCTCCCTCCTCATCCTGGCCACTTCTGTCTGTAGGAACAGGAGTCACGTGCTCAGGCCTCATCGCCTCCCCTCCTGCAGCCAGCTTCCTGTGACTGCCTCTGTTCTTGCTCTCCTCACCCATCTTTCCCTTCTTCCTTCACTGTGATTGTCAGACTAGTACTCTGCCTCGTCCCACCCTGCACTTGCTGCTCTTGTCATCTGAGGGTTTGGAGATCCCCATTTCCACTCCCCCTCGCATCAGCAATGGAGAGCCCCCAAGTCACCTGCGTGCTGTGGATGGAGGTGGGCCAGGAGGTGTGGTGCTCTTCCGTAGGCCTGTGGAGCCCAGGGACCGCCTGTTTGGCTGGCCTGGCTACAGATTAGGTGAAGTGCACACAACAGTTAATTGCTGTCACCTGTGTGTAACAATGAACATGCAATTGTCAGATTCCCCCACCCACAGGCATCCCATCATTTCACCTGCAAATTCTGTATTGCTAAAAAGGAATTAATTTTATCATACCTAAAAGATAATAATTTCTTAATACTATCAAATATCTATCCAGTATTCATGTTTCCCAGGTTTTATATATGTCTCTCTCTTTTTTTCTTGGCAATTGGATTGCTTGAACCACGATATAAACACAGTCCCCAGAATGTATTTTTCTGCTACATTTTTAATGTCTCTTTTAATAAGTTTCCTATGCCCCCTTTTAATTATTTCAATTAAAATCTTGCAATCCTTACAAATGAAAACAGATTTTTACTCAGTAGAATTTTCCACACTGGCAGTTTGCTGATTTCATCCTCTTGGTGCTGTCTAGCCTGTTCTTCTGGGCCCTGTGTTTTCTGTTAACTGGTAATTTGGTGTACAGGCTTGTGCATATTGAGGTTCTGCCTTTAGGCAGGATGACATCGCAGGTGGTCCTCGTTCTTCTCGTGTGCCGTGTCAGTGGTTCTGTGGCCTCTGGTTGTCTTTTTTCGTGATGTCAGGTTGATCACGGAGTTAGGGGTCACTCTGATGCTTCCATTGGAAAGGCCTGCCTGAGCTTTTACCCACCAGGTTCAGTGACCATTAACAATCAGTGCCGAGATCTATTCTTTCTTTGAATCTTGCAAAATGGCGATATTCTAATTCTATCATTCTTTCTTCTTTTATTAGCTGAAATGCTCCTAAAGGAAGAACTTCCCCTCATCAATTATTGGTTCCCCTGAGATATGAGATAAAAGGCAAGGGACCACCTCTAATTATCATTCTGCCTTTGCCAATGGGTATTGACTATATTCCCCAAATTTAGCGTCTCACACTTGGTGGTATGCGGCACAGCTCCCTGTTGAGGGCCCACAGTTAAACAGGTTCTGTGAAGATACAGAGGTGCACCACAGCCTGTCCTGGAGTAGCTTCTTGTATTCTGTAAACACTTCTTGATCCAAAAGCCTTGTATTTTCACGTTGAACCAAAATTTACCCATATAGACACTAAACAAATCTTTTTATTTAGAGTGCTGGATAAAAGGCTGACTTTGAAACTGCTCTACAGAGACCTAATTTTCTTGCTGATTTTAAAGACAAAGGCATCACTGCATCCGGCATGGAGGCAGATGCTGGGGTAAGAACAGGGAAGCGGGAACTGGTCCCAGTGTAGCTGGTAGGAAAAGCGGGGGTCTGGATTGGAGTCTAGACATAGCCTGTCCCTTGGAGGGCTGTTTCCATTCCAATGACAGTGGCACATTAAAGAAAACCATTTCATTCACAAGCAGGCTTAGTCCCACTGGGGAAAATCGCCCTAATTGGCAAAAACCAAAGGCAGAGAAGACACAGAGGCTAACCCTACTTATTCAGAAACCCGTGAGAAAAACAAAATAAGGGTATTTATCTAAAAATGTTATGAAATACTCACTTCTTTCTTCTCAGTATGCCGGTGGATTTCACTGTGGGATGAGGTGGATTCAACATAAGTGGAGAACAAGGCTTTCTTTATTTTCTTTTATGATTTTCTTTCTTATGAAAAACATGTGGTCAGATAGAAGATGATACAAAACCAACCCCCCAGCAGGAGGGTTATCTGGGGAGACGATTTATTTAGAGAGAGTTATTTTCACAGCACTTCTAAAGCCACCTCTTCAGTTTCAACTGGCCTAGAGGATTTTGTTGGTCAGTTTCATGGTTTTCTTTGAAAATCTGACAGGCTCCAGTGGAGAAGCCTCCCACGCTGTGTCCATAGCCGGGCAGCACCCATTAAGCAAATATCAGTGTCACAAAAGTTCCTTGGGAGTTGTGGGAAATGGTTTTTACAAGCAGTTTTCATAAAATGAAAACAATTATTCATTAATATTTTCAGTAAAGTTTTGGTGGTATTGCACGTTTATATCAACAAAATATATAGAATGTTAAGTTGGTTAAATGAAAACATATAAAATGACGTTAAAAACTTACTAAAAATACTAGCCGTACAATTTAATAAATATGTTTAAAATTCATTTAAATTTTGGAGCAAATTCATTGTCTTACCAAATAGGGCAATGATTATGACTTGATGACATCACTTCTTGTATTCTATAAGTACTTCCTGATCCAAAAACCTTGTATTTTTATATTGGACCATAAATTACCTGTATAGACATTACCTAAATCTCTTTTTATCTAGAAAATTATTTATTCAAGAAAACTGCTTTTTTCCAAAGTAATTTTACATGTAGGAACTGAAATCATTGATGTAGTTGGCAATATATTATTGAATCAGTTAACTAATTGGTTTTTACCCTATACTGTTATAGAAATGATTCAAGGTTGCTGAAGGGCACATAAGTTAATTCATAAATGTTTTCCAGATGTATAGAATACCCTCCCCCCGAAACTAACTAACACTTCTGCATTTTACTGTTTTCAGAGCAGCAGTTCTAGTTCATATTGAATAGAAGTGATGACGAACATTTGAGGAAGTATGATGCATGCCCGTTACTGCTTTACTTTTTAAAAAAACAGCAAAGAAGGTTTAGTATGGTATAGGGGAGAAGCATTGAGCCAAGGAAAAGGAAACATGACATCTCTGGTATTTGTAAGCTCTGTGACTTTAGGCAAATTAGTTAACCTCTCTGGTCCTGAGCTCTCTCATCTGTAATCTGAAGTTAAGACTTCCCAGCTTGGGGACTGAATCAGATGGTTTTCAGAGGCTCCATTTCCACTCTAAGATCTTCGGCCTCAGTCATTTTCTGCATTCCCGTATGTTCTCACTTCACCCAGAGGAATGCTTAAACTGATCCTACCAGCAGAAATCATGCTTAACAGCACAGATGAGGAATCGTGTAGAGCATGTGGTATTCGCGCATCGAGACAAATTAGACAATTCCTACGAGAGCCAAGGTTTCTTATCTCATTGTATTTCAGTGAACCAGAAAACCCTGAGTGAGTGGCTCCTTCCACATGGTGCTGAGTGTAGTTCCTTGGAAACCTGAGAATCCTAGGATGCATCTCAGCGCCCAGAGCAGTCTATTTTGTTGGGAGATTTAAATGTCTGAGATTCCTCGTCTGGAGGAAGCGTGTGCTCAAGGGACACTCCTGGACAGCAGGGTGAATCCGGCATGGAGTATTCAATTGGTGGGGTGGAGGCAGGGTGGGAAATGCCCTTGGCCTGAGGGATGGGCGACATTTGGTAAAAACTAGATGGCCTTCATGATACATTGATGTATATTGGCAACCTTGACCTCCGTAAAGGCTTTTAAAATAATTTTTTAAAGCAGTTATGATAGAAGAAAGTCACACTGGGAAGCCTCTGGGACTCTAGTTATGTCCTATTTTTTAAGCCAAGGGATGAGGACATGGGTGTTTATTTTAGTGTTCATTTTTCCACATTCTTTTATGTGTTCACTGTAGGTCATAAAAATAAAACACTATTTTTTATAGCAAAACCTGACAAATATTTTTGTCACAAAGGGTAACTGTACTGCTCTTTTTGAACACATTTGTTTTCTTCTTCCCCTCTGACCTCTTTGGCTAGGAATCCTGACTGATTTGCAGATTTGTGGAGGACATTGTCATTGGAATGAGTTTAAGGAAAGTAGTCACTGTTTGTTGCCAAAGACAAAACTTGGCTAAATATTTTGATGAGTCGGCATCCTTTTTTCCTATAATCATTGGCATGGAATTCCTATAATTGGCATGGAATTCCTGTAAATGGAAATAGTGAAAACCAGCACAAATACTATATAAAGAGTAGGATATCTCAGAGGGTATTTGTAATTAAATTTCAATACTGATATGAACATACATAAATATGTGAATATATTCTACACATACTATATATTAGATGATATTACAAAATATGGGTCATTATGCTTAGAATGCAATGATTCATTTTATTAGGTTGAACCAATAGCAAATATGTATGTTTAGAAAAACATGTTGGTCCAGCCTATACTATTGATGCCTTTTCAAAAAATTCTACTGCGATACAAACATGGTTTATGCTCTGAAAATAAATTATAGGTCTTGATTTAGAAATAGAGTTTCTTCCAACATTTAAGTGTTGGATATTAAAAACACTATCCATCCCTCCTTATTAAGAGAGAAAAGGGCTTTTACTCTAGGGTGTGTTTTTGCCATTTTCGTTCTTTACGTTTTGACGTTGAAGTGCTGGATACCATACTGCACATTCTGTTCATCTATTCATGTTTGCTCATTTACTTACTCACTAAACAAACTGTGTTTCAGATATTGTGTTGGGGTTTGGGACACAGAGAGGAATAGCTCACGGTTCCTGCCCTTCACAATGCCTAAATCCACCACCATTTTATACGGTAGCAAAAGATAGGCTTGTCTGAATTTATTTATACCAAATACCATAGGGCATTGCTGAACTAGAGTGTCAATAAATAGGAAAATTAGATAGATAATATACTGCTCTTCCTCTCTCAATTTTTGCCATGTCTTTACTGCCAAAGAATTCAATAATTTTTTCTTTTTTTGTAAGCATACACCTAATTGCTAAGTATAGTCTCAATTTTTCGAAATGAGAACCAGATGAAATGCACCCCATTAGTTGTTTCAATCTTTCGTCCTCGATGAAGCTTTCTGGGTTCCCATATAGAATTTTTAAACATAACAGAGTGTGTGTGTGTGTGTGTGTGTGTGTGCGCGCGCGCGCATGCACAGTCATCCCTTGGCATCTGCAGGAGATTAGCTACAGGACCCCCCATGGGTACCAAAATTCAAAGATGCTCACATCCCTGACATAAAATGGTGTGATATTTCCATGTAATCTGCAGACCACCTCCTGCATACTTCAGACCATCTCTAGATTACTTATAATACCTAATATAATGTAAAGCTATGTAAATAGTTGTTGTCCTATATATTTTAAAATTCTTATCACTTTTATTGTTGCATTATTATATTTTATTTTCTCCCCCAATTATTTTCAATCTGCAATTGGTTGAATCTGACAGTAGGGAACTCCAGGATGTGGAGGGCCAATTATATGGACATAAATATAAAGCTAAATATGTATTTCACATCATGCAAATATATATTTTGGTGTAATCTATGGGTGGTCTGTTTCTATCACAGTGCCTTTGGGATGGACATGATAGAGACACATGTCATTACGGTGGCACTGCCATGGCAAACGCCCTCTGTCTTCAGATTGATGGTCTCTGGTTTTCTTAAGTGCCACAGCCGTCACCACTCACCCTCTGTCTACTTTTCGCTTACCTCCTTCACAGCCTAACATGTTACCTGAACAATTAACTGGCCTTCAGGGAAGTTTCAACCACTGTGTGTTCAGAATAAGAGACCTGCTTGCCTGTAAACATTGATTTTGCTTCCTGTTTTTGTTTTTACTGTTTTCCCTGGTAGTCCAACTTTTCTAAATAAGAAGCAGATTCGAGAAGCAGCCCATTGGTTCCTCCAACCTCCTGTCCTCAGATGAAGGTTTCTAGGTTCCCGTAGAGAATTTTTAAGTGTTTGGGGCTGGCTCGACAGCTTTCCCTTTGGACCCTGTTGTAAACACTGACCATTTTTGATTTATGAGAATCCCAGCCAGGAAGAGAGGGCAGCTTTTAAGTTATTAATTTGTATCCATGTTTGCCTGTGAGTAGGGATAATCCAGTAGACAGCTTGAAGCAGTGGCTCCTGGTCATTTGTCCTGTTGTCCCAGGACAGGTCTGAAGAACCAAGTGAAGACTACTTGGCATCACCCGTGGGTAGTTAGGTAGTGGGTATGGAAGGAATACTGGGCCCTTGTAGGCAGCTGGGACCCAGGTGTCACTTGAGGTGGTAGCTGACCTTGCAGGCAGTACCATCACCTCTGGGAGGTCATCCCAGTTTTGCACATCCATAAATAATTCTTGACAGAACTCAAGAGGTCTGATTCACAATGACCAAACTCACATATGACAGACAGCTAAACCAGAATCTTCACTGTCACATATGCATCATTTCCCTATTGCCCTCAATGAGCTGACTGAATTTCCCTCAGTTTTCTTTAAAGAAAGAATTTCAGTGTTCAGCTTTTGGCTCACCAAACCATCCTGAAGGCTTTGGAACATTTTTAGAAGGTGTGATCATCAGTTGGGTTGATTGTCCCAGTTTAGTTCTCAGAGGGTGACTGTATTCCCTCACAGGTGGAAAAGAGGTACTTACTGTCTTTTTTTTTCCTTTTACTTCAGGTGGATACTATATCTGGCATTTCTCCCCATGTTATCCCTCCCCACCTCCACACCTTCCCCACCCCCCACTGTCTCTCTCCTACCCCCCACAACTGCCCCCAGTGTGTGATGCTCCTCTCCCTGAGTCCATGTGCTCTCATTGTTCAACACCCACCTATGAGTGAGAACATGCAGTATTTGGCTTTCTGTTCTTGTGTCAGTTTGCTGAGAATGATGGTTTCCAGATTAATCCAAGTCCCTACAAAGGACATTAACTCATCGTTTTTTATGGCTGCATAATATTCCATGGTGTATATGTACCACATTTTCTTTGTCCAGCCTATCATTGATGGGCATTTGGGTTGGTCCTAGGTCTTTGCTATTGTACATAGGGCTGCAATGAACATAAGTGTGCATGTGTCTTTACAGTAGAATGATTTATAGTTCTTTGGGTATATACCCAGTAATGGGATTGCTGGTTCAAATGGAATTTCTATTTCTAGGTCCTTGAGAAATCACCACACTGTCTTCTACAATGGTTGAACTAATTTACACTCCCACCAACTGTATAAGAGTGTTCCTATTTCTCCACATCCTCTCCAGCATCTGTTGTCTCCAGATTTTTAAATGATCACCATTCTACCTGGGGTGAGATGGTATCTCAATATGGTTTTGATTTGCATTTCTCTGATGACCAGTGATGATGAGCATTTTTTCATATGTTTGTTGGCCTCATATATGTCTTCTTTTGTAAAGTGTCTGTTTATGTCCTTTGCCCACTTTTAAATGGGGTGGTTTGCTTTTTTCTTGTGTATCTGTTTTAGTACTTTGTAGATTCTGGATATTAGCCCTTTGTCAGATGGGTAGATTGCAAACATTTTTTCCCATTCTGTTGGTTGCCAGTTCGCTCTAATGAAGGTTTCTTTCACTGTACAGAAGCTCTGAATTCTATCTTGGCTTTTATTGCCATTGCTTTTGGTGCTTTAGTCATCAAGTCTTTCCCTATGCCTATGTCCTGGATGGTTTTGCCCATGTATTCTAGTGTTTTTATGGTGTTAGGTTTTATGTTTAAATCTTTAATCCATCTGGAGTTAATTTTAGTGTAAGGTAGGGGTCCAGTTTCTGCTTTCTGCACATTGCTAGCCAGTTTTCCCAACACCATTTATTAAACATGGAGTCCTTTCCCCACTACTTGTTTTTGTCAGGTTTGTCAAAGATCAGATGGTTGTAGATGTGTGGTGTTTCTTCTGGGACCTCTGTTCTATTCCATTGGTTTATGTCTCTGTTTTGGTACCATTACCATGCTGTTTTGATTACCGTAGGCTTATAGTATACTTTGAAGTCCAGCAGTGTGATGCCTCCGGCTTTGTTCTTTTTGCTTACGATTGTCTTGGCTATGCAGGCTCTCTTGTGATTCCAAATGAAGTTTAAAGTGTTTTTTTCCAGTTCTGTGAAGAAGGTCATTGATAGCTTGATTGGGATAGCATTGAATCTATAGATTAATTTGGGCAGTATGGCCATTTTCATAATATTAATTCTTTCTAACCATGAGCATGGAATGTTTTTTAATCTGTTTGTGTCCTCTCTTATTTCCTTGAGCAGTGGTTTGTAGTTCTCCTTGAAGAGGTCCTTTACATCCTTTGTTAGTTGTGTTCCTAGGTATTTTATTCTCTTTTGTAGCAATTGTGAATGGGAGTTCACTGTTGATTTGGCTCTCTGTTAGCCTGTTATTGGTATATAGGAATGCTTGTGATTTCTGCACATTGATTTTGTATCCTGAAACTTTGCTGAAGTTGCTTATCAGTTTGAGAAGATACTGGGCTGAGACAATGGGGTCTTCTAGATATACAATCATGTCATCTGCAAATAGAGACAGTTTGACTTCCTCCTTTCCTAATTGAATATCCTTTATTTCTTTTTCTTGCCTGATTGGTCTGGCTAGAACTTCCAACACTATATTGAATAGGAGTGGTCAAAGAGGGCAAACTTGTCTAGTGCCTAATTTCAAAGGGAATTCTTCCAGCTTTTGCCCATTCGGTATGATATTGGCTGCAGGTTTGTCATATATAGCTTTTATAATTTTATGATATGTTCAGTCAATACCTAGGTTATTGAGAGTTTTCAGCATGAAGGGCTGTTGAGTTTTGTCGAAGGCCTTCTCTGCATATATTGAGATAATCATGTGGTTTTTGTCTTTGGTTCCGTTTATGTGATGGATTTCATTTATGGATTTGCATATGTTAAACAAGCCTTGCATCCCCGGGATGAAGGCTGCTTGATCATGATGAATAAGCTTCAAGCATAGATTAGGTCTTTTCACATAATCCCGTATTTCTTGGAGACTTTGTTCGTTTCTTTTCATGCTTTTTTCTCGTCTTGCCTTCTCTCTTTATTTCATTGAGTTGATCTTTAGTCTCTGATATCCTTTCTTCTACTTGATCAATTCAGCTATTAAAACTTGTGTTTGCTTCACATAGTTCTCATGCTGTGTTTTTCAGCTCCATCAAGTCGTTTATGTTCTTCTCTAAGCTGGTTATTCTAGTTAGCATTTTGTCTAACCTTTTTTCAAGGTTTTTGGTTTCTTTGCATTGAGTTAGAACATGTTCCTTTAGCTCAGAAAAGTTTATTATCCACTTTCTGAAGCCTGTTTCTGTCAATTCGTCGCACTCCTTCTCGGTCGTGTTGTGTTCCCATGCTGTTCAGAGGAGTTGTGATCCCTTGAAGGAGAAGCGGTGTTCTGGTCTTTGATGGTTTCATCTTTTTTGCACTGGTTTTTTCCCATCTTTGTGGATTTACCTGGCTGTAGTGTCAGGGAGCTGCTTGATGAGGTCACTTGTCTGCCTGTGGAGGCGCCACTGGGATTCTAGGTACTCCTTCAGGTTACTAGGGAAGCTTCCTGTGTCTTTTTTGTTTTCACTGGGGGTTTAGGCCCGCCTCTTCCACTGACCTGGTGGCTGCTGGGTGGTTAAGAACGCAGTCCTGTTGCTATGTAGGCTTCTTGTGTTTTTTGTTAAAACATGTAGCCCAGTCCCACCCCTCTAATGGTGGGTTGTGCCCTTCCTCCACTGGGCTGGATCATTCAGGGTTCAGCTCAGATTGTGGCACTGGCTGTGCAGTCCACCAGAGTCAGAGCTTCAGCCCTCTGGGGTTTGTGGGGAAGGTAGGGACCCGCCCAGCTGCACCTGGCCCTCTTCCCTTTTCAGCTTCCTCTCTTTCCAGTCATGGGGTAGGGGCCCACCCAGGTGCTCCCACTTACAGCTCCCTCTGTCTCTGGGCAGGAGGAGAGGGAGATTGCTCCGTCCGCAGGCTTTCCCGGCCGCCTTTTGGGCTTATGCGTTTGTTTAGGTCTGTGCACCAATCTGGGACACCATCCTGGATTATTATTCAACTCCACGCTTGTAATTCCCGGCACTTGACTGGCAAAGATCCCGTTCTGTGTATTGCTGAGGCTTTGGGGGAAGTGCTTTATCTGGACCGGAGTGCCAGAGGGGGAGCCTCTGACTCACCAGTTAGATGCACTTTCTGGGTGAAGGAGCACCCCTCCCCACCTTGGTCTGCCCTGCGTGGGCTTTGCTCACCATCGGACCAGACCCGTTGAAATGCACCCGGTACCTCGGCTGGAGCTAGGTCTCTCTGGATTTCTGCGTCTCTCTCGCTGGGTGTTGTGCGCAGGAGTTGTGTCTATTCAACCATCTTGGAGAGTCTCCCCAGGCACTTACTCTCTAACCTATGCCTGGATGATGAATGATAGCTCAAAGCCTTTGTAATAGAGAACAAAGGAAACCAGGACAACAAATTCCCAGCTAAGTATCAAGTATTAGAATTGCATTTTCCCACAACAAAATATTTTGCTATCTCAGACCAGATCAGGTGTCTGAGACCTTTTAAGTGAACAAAGAAATTAGTGGCCTTTATTTTTGTTACTAAGAAAGCATGTGATCATTCTTTTCAGTGAACAAACTTTGCAAAAATTTTGAAAAGAGACTTAAGCCACAAGGGCTATAGCTCATACTGTAAACTTATTATAACTTTACCGAGCTTGACTTTCCTCTCAGAGCTCCTTGAAGCTTTTTTAAGAAGGAATTTTCTGCTGTATCACATTTGCTTGGATATCTAAGAAGGTTATTTATTTCACTCGATAAATTGGGAGCACTGAGCAGGGAATCTGATAATCCCAAGTGAAATCTACTCTGCAGTGTGAATTTGGGAGCTGAGCTGTCTAAGCCTCAGTTGGGCATCTGTTAGATGCAGACCACCAAGATCCTGCTGTTGTTTTAGGAATTAAATGTAGTAATCCATAAAAGCACTTACTACAGCGTCTAAGGCCTGGTAAATATCCCACAAATGTTAGCTGATGCTGCTCTTATAAATTCAACCATTAATTTTGACCTCCTGGTATATAACAAGCATTGAGCAACATGCTGGGGACGCAGTGGGAAACAGGGAAAAAAAAGCCCTTGGCCTCACAGAGCTTGCAGGCTAGTGGGGCTGTGAGATGTCAAAGAAACTATCTCACAAATAATGGATTATGCTGTCACATGCACTGGAACTGCCTAGGGGCACAGGCAATGAGGGGAAGAAAGGTGTCTTGGTGTGGTAGCTGGGGAAGACCCACAGGCCGGAAGCACCCTCACTTGTGGGAGTCAGCCAGGTGAAGAGAGGAGGAGGAGTTTCAGACCAAGCAAGCAGTGCACATAAAGGCCCACGTGGGTGAGGAGCTTGTGGCATGGAAGCTCTGGCCAAATACCAGGGCACAGGCTGACAGAGTAATCCAGAAGGGAGACCAAGGGGCTGCCGAAGACAGACCAGGTCTGGCCAGGTTTCAGACTCCACCTGCACCAGGGGAAGCCACTGTAGGGATGGAATGAAATAGGTGTTTTAAGAATGGCTTCCTGAATGAAACATAAAGTATCAAAAGCAGATGTCGGAGGCCTTTGGGAGACTGTGACACGGGTGGGACGTGCGGGGCGCAGAAGCAGCGGGGGTGAGTGAGGTGGAGGAATTTAAGAAATAATTAGGGAAAAAGTCCTGAATCTAAAGACATTTAGATGCATGTGAAAGTGATAGCCTAGAAAACTGTGAGATGACTCAGACTCTAATGAGGACAAAGACAGATTGCAAATAAAAGTGTTTTTAGAAGATGTGAGAGTGCAGAAAGCAGTGTGAATAAACGGTGCTTACGTTATTTTAAATGTGCGCCTGAATTCACCAATTAAATATTGTAAGTAGACGGTGGACTGTTCCCCACTGTGTTCCCAGTGTATTGTTAATGCTTGAGATATAGCAAGAGGTGAAAATTGAATATAAATGTAAGAGGGCCGGAAAAGCCTTCTGGCATCTTCTCATTGTGAAAATGGAGAAGCCACTTCTATTTGAGGTTGCCCTCAGATTTGGCAAATATAGCAGGCACCTATCTTGCCAGCTTTTCCAGGCATGTTGCCTGTAAGGACACCACCCTTGTCCAGAAATCCATGACCTCTGGTTAGGATCTCATCTACTTCTAAGCGCCTGGCATCATTTGCTCTGCTGAGCCTTTCCTGAGTCCTTGGTGAGGCTGACTCTTTATCGTTCTAACCTCCACATGTATGTATATTTATCTTTGTCTTTGTTCTTACCTCTATAAAATGAGGATGGTTATATTTCCTTGCCCATCTCCATGGCTGATGGATGAAAGTTATTTTATGAAGCGATCGTTGTATTTTATCTGTGATGTAAATTTTTATGTGATTATGTGACAGGTCATATTTCCCCATTTTCCTTTATTGTTGTGGATAAAGTTTTATTTAAAGAGTCAATGAAATGTTTTTCTTTTAAATGCAGCATGGAAATGCATGACTTTTGTGCACCTGAGAAGGTTGGTGAAAAGAATAGATCATCACGTGCTTGAGAAGTTCTTCTTTGTTTTATTGGGTCAGAAAGAGTTACTTTGCTATAAAATCAGTGCAGCTCCTGCTTTCTCAAAGCGTGAAGAGGCCATCTCCACACAGATGAAACGTTTTGATTGCAGAAGAAGATGTGCTTGTTCCAGGGCTACTGATTTAGGTGTTCTAGTGACAAGGATCAGGCGTACCTGTTGTCTGGGCTCTAGGACGTAGTTGCCTGCACCATCCCTTCCTGGTGCTATCTTTGGAGGGCATTATGTGTTTCCTTGTGTTTTACAGGGCTCATTTAGGGTTAGTTAGGAGGTTGCTGTCAAGTGAAAGAAATCCAGGCTGGCAGCACACATGCAGTGCTGTCAGTGTTCAGGGAGGAAGGGCGGAGAGTGGGCACTGTAGGTCTTGCCGGATGCAGAATGGCCTGGGGAGTCCCCAGGCGGCCTGTGGGGGGCGGGGTCGCTGCCAAGAGTGGATGAGCAAATGCTCTGCAAAGCACGAAAAGCTGTAACACCAGAGAAGTTCCTTCTTGTTCTTCATCATCATTTTATTATTATTCCCACCCCAAAGCTGCGGGAACAGCATTTTTTAGGAATAAATACGTGAAATGTTACTTAAAAAACCAGGCTTTGCAATCTTGGTGTTCATATAAAAGAGATTTCTGGATAAACCCACTATGTCCCCCTCCTCTAGGGTTCCTACCTCTCCATTGTTCTGAGGCCCTCCAGAGTGACTCAGGGAAAATTTTCTCCAGTTCCTCTGCTTTTTAGTTGGTGTAATCTCTGCTTCTCTGCACTGCGCTATTGTCCAGATAAATGAAGTGGACTCCTGGATTTGTAGACTTTCTAAGTGGAAGTAGATGGAAGTGAGGATGTCTGTGGAATGTGAGCTCCTGAAGGCCCCTGGCTGAATCCCCAGCACCCAGACCAGAGCCTGACACACAGTGAGGGCGTAGGGTGGTAGAGCCTGTAATAACGCAGAGGGAACGAGGGGACCTCAGAGATCGCCACGTCCACGTCAGCCGTTTTACAGATGGAGACTGGAAGAGCAGGGAGGATTAGACACTTGCCCAAGATCCCGTGGTTGGTAGTAGAGTTGGAAACTAAACCAAGCGTTCCAGTTCTTGTTTCCTACTGCGTTGGCCTCCTGCTGTTACAGAGTCATAGGACTCTGCACTCACATTTACCCATTCATTCACAAACTAAGCATTTGTTCATGCAATGGGATTGTTACACCTTAGGCCAATGGTTTTCATTCTGCTTGGACAGTAAAATCACCTGGAGCAAAAACCAAAGTTCCCAGGTAGGAGGGTGATTTCATTCACCTTTACCTGGACATCAGTATTTTTCCTGAGTCCCAGGTGATCTGCGGAAGTAACAGGGTTGAACACCGCCGTGGCAGACTTGGCTGGTCCTAAGGAGTGTGGTGGGTGAGTGAAGGTATTCCCTTGGCTGGGTGGTAAGTGCTCTGACGGGATGCCCGTGGGCACCCACCTCCTCCCGTGCACCACTCCTATGCAGAAGGCCCTTGGACAGCCCACGCTAGCTGGATCTGGCTCCTGTGGAGTTGGGAGGGGGATAACACCATAGTGATCAGGCGTGTGCCTCGGCTGTCCGCTGCGTCTGTGCAGACTTCTCTGAGACTAGCTGCAGTGGGGCCAGTTAGCTTTTCCATCCCGCCTTCAGAGTGTCATTCGCTTGTCTTGGAGACAACCCTCATGGAGCCAGGTGCTTTGCTGGGGATTCAAAGAAAAGAAAGATGACGTCTCCATCAGGAGGGACCCTCCGTGCACAGGGGAGGTATTTTTTGTTATTAGTATAAAGCAAGGTTGCACTGACTACTTTGATATTTGATATTAGTATAAAGCAAGGTCGCACTGACTAAATTTAATGCTGGGATTTAAAAATCAGTTTTCCTGGAAACTTTTGCTGTTTGCTTTTTCAAAAATTTAATAGTATGGCCATCATGACATCATCAATGTTTGAAGTGCCTTCTTGGGCTCTCCTGATCCTCCTGTGGTGAAGGGGCTGTGTTCTAAGGGTGGGCGTTTGAGGTGGAGCCACAGGGAGGAAGCTGGGGCTGAATGCGAAGGAGAGCTGGACTAGTGACACCATCTGAGGTCACCACACAACCGAGGCTTCTTTTTCAAACAAAAAGGAGCAATGTCGTACTTCCCAACGTAAGTCAGAACCTGACTCTGTTCCATTCTTGGGCCTCACAAACTTTCATTGAGTGTAGCAAAAGGAAGATGAGAAGAAAACTGTACCTGTTACCACCTGACATCGGCCTGAGTGCCAGCCAGCGGCAACGCTGCTAAGAGCTGGGACTCCTAGTGTGGAACCTACAGAGAGTGGCATTGCAGGACAAACCAGCAGATGGGCTCATGGCAGGAACGCCCCAAAGCTGTCTGAGCCGACCCCACTTCTGGTACGGGAAAGCTGTGCTCAGGTGGTGGCCCCTGTCCAAATGCTGCCGGGGGCTGGTGACCGGGGCAAGCCATGGCCAGAACACAAGACCCCTGTGCTTTGTAAAGGGGGCCTGATGTCAGGGAAGAGGGATGGTCCCTTAATGGTTTTAATTAAGATTTACGTCAAGCGAGATGACGTTTTGATGGTTCTAATGACGGTTTCAGGCCATCAGTACACTTTTAAGTCCTATTGTCTTGAAGCAATTTCTGAACACGTGAAGAAACCCCTACAAAACAGAGGGGTCTCCCCAGGGATGGTGACTGTTGCACAGTTGAGAGGAGGCCTGGGGCGCGTGAGCAGAGTAGCCAGGGGACTTCGTCCCCGGCACGGTGACGGCTCCATGGATGCTCTGTGGCATCCCAGGGAAGGAAGGAAGGGAGGGTGGGAGGGATGGTGGGTGGGCGGGCAGCCGTTCAGGAGGGCCAAGGAAAGGGCCTCCCGCCTGGGCCGGGTGTAGAATTGACACTGAGTAACACACCTGTGCAGGTGGACTCCGTGAGCAAGTGAAGGGGGAGAGGGTGGGGGATGAGGAGAGCATCCCCAGGGGAAGAGGCCAAGACTGCATCCTGAGAAGGAGGTTTTCTCAGTTGCTCTTGCTGGGGTGAAGCCGACCAGACCACAGGTTCTCCCGAGAGCCAGTGACAATGCGGACGGTGACTTGGAGGGAGCACAGGACTTGCACTCGGCGTTTTCATCTGTGTTATCTTGTTTATTCCTCACATCAGCCCCATAAGGTGTGTGCCATTACTGCCCATGTCTTCCAGCCAAGGAAACTGAGGCACAGCCCTATTAAATGAGTCCCGCCAGGTCATGCAGCTAATAGGTGACAGAGCTGGCTGTGGACCCAAGCAGGCTTCCTGCAGACCCCAAACTGCCAACCTCTTCGTATGGCTGAAAGCTGAACACACTTCCAGAACCTCCCAAGGGAAGGGAAGGGATGAGCTGGGAAGATGAACAGTGCTGCCCAGGAGAGGCTTGGGGAAGGGTAGCAGAGGGGGCATAGAGCCTTGGAAGAGGACTACTGAACTGCTCTGACTTAACACAGCACTGGGCTGGGTGAGCTGGCTGAGATGTAGCACCCTGGATGTCTGGCCCTCAGCATCCTGCACTGTAATTGCTCAACTCCAGGTGCAGGATGGGACATGGCAGGCCTGCCAGTGAAGAGAACGGGGAGGGCTTAGGGCTCACCCCACTCATCCTTGAGGCTTGTCTCACAGAGCCTGTGCCAGCTCAGGCCAGGCAAGAACTGTGTCTCATTCCCTGCTTGTCCCACGCCCTACCATGGTCCCTGTGAGCCCTCTAGGAGGAAGAGTGGGATGGTGTGAGGAGAAGAGCAGAAGCCCTCTCCCCACCCCACCCACAAAGATCTGCTCATGCAAAGTGAGTTCAGGAGCTGTCAGAGGAGCAGGGTTTTCTCTGGGGGGTGGGTGTTCCCCCTCTTAGCCCAAGCTCTGCCATACAAGAAGCAGATGTCTCATTCTAATCTTCAAGTAGGATGATTCCTGGACATTGCCATTAGCTAGTTTTCTTAACATGAAGAGATGGCTGCTTAGTGGCTATTTCTATGTGGCTGAGCTCACTCAGTAGAGCAGCTTTCCCCCCTGGAGAACAAGAAAATGATAAGCGAGCATAAATCACACGAAAAGGAACGGGCCCTCATCATGAGTCATTAGGACACATGCCACATTGGCGAGCAGATGAAAAACCTTTGATGAAGACCAGTTGTAAAAGCACAAGCTAATGCTGAAGAAATGCATCATGGTGACTTGAAAGTGTAATGTATGCATGCTCTCTCTGTCTTAAAAAAAAAAATTGCAATAAATGTCAAGAGTGGTCAAAAATCATCTCCTGTGCTGGACGCTGCAGGGAGAGGCTCAGGGAAGGGTGGGTTTGGAAGGATACTTCAAATCAGTGAGTGCTAAGCGTAGTTAGGCACAATATTTCCAGAATGGCATCGGGAATGTGAACCACAGTCCTAAACAGGTATGTCCTGCTATGTGACAGTAGCTATAGCAGAGCGTCCT
Source organism: Sapajus apella (assembly GCF_009761245.1). Taxonomy (NCBI): domain Eukaryota; kingdom Metazoa; phylum Chordata; class Mammalia; order Primates; family Cebidae; genus Sapajus; species Sapajus apella. The sequence goes on along the minus strand of NW_022436953.1, from coordinate 29,332,115 downwards.
TCGAGCACATATCAGAGCATGGCTAAACAATCATCCAGAGACATTCCAAAGAAGGGACCGTGAAGTTGCAGGTGCCAGCTTTGTCCCTTCCTACAAGCAGCAGGAGGCAGTATGCCAGGGCTAAGGCATCAGCTCTGCGCCCAGGCAACCTGCTCAGTGTCGCTGTTCTACCACTTCATAGCTGTGTGACTGTGGTGGTTAATCTAGGTGTCAACTTGACTGGGTTAAGGGACCCAAGAAAGCAGGTAAAGCATCATGTATGGTTGTATTCATGAGGAGGGTATTTCTGGAAGAGATCAGCATTTGAATTGGCGAACTGAGCAAGAAAGACCCCCCCCTCACCCAATGTGGGTGGCCACCATCCAGTCAGTTGAGGGCCTGGATAGAACAAAAATGCAGAGAAAGCAAATTCACTCACTTTCTCTTCTGGATCCAGGACACTCATCTTCTCCTGCTCTTGGTTGGACATCAGAATTCCAGGTTCTCCGGCCCTTAGACTCTGGACTCCCAGGTCCTCAGGACTTTGGCCTCAGACATAGTTACATCAGCAGCTCCCTTGGTGTTCAGGCCTTTAGACTTGGACTGAACTGTGCCACCAGCTTCCCTGGTTTTCCAGCTTGCAGACAGCATATCATGGGCCTTCTTATTCTTCATAATTTTATGAGCCAGTTCCAATAATAAATCCTCTCCCATCCATCCATCCATCCCATCTGTGTATCATCCATCCCATCCATCCAATCCATTCATCCCATCCATCATCGATCCCATCCATCCAATCTATCCATCCCATCCAATCCATCCATCCATTCTATTCTATCCCATCCATCCATCCATCCATCTATCCTATCAATCCCATCCACCCATACTATCCATCCCATCCATCCATCCATCTGTCCCGTCTATCCATCCATCCCATTCATTCATCCATCCCATCCATCCATCCCTTCCATACCATCTATTCATTCCATCCATTGCATACATCCCATCCATCCATCCATTCTATCCATCCCATCCATTCATCCCATCCATTGCATCCATCCCATCCATCTATCTTTCCTGTTGGTTCTGTTTCTCTGGAGAATTTTGACCTTGGGCAAATTCTTTAACTTCTTTAAGCCTGCTTCCTCATCTAAATAAAGAATAATGATCACACTACCCACTCTCTGGACAGATTTCTTTGATTGCAGGCAATACAAATGCACACTGCTGACTTAAGCAGAGTGGGAATGTTTAGGAAGGAACTAGAGGAAAGCACAATGAACCAGATCTCAGAAAGGTCAGGGACAAGGACACGTGGGGATCTTGGAAAAAGAACCAATGGACATGCTCAGAAGGATCTACCAAGGACTGTCCTTCTGTCATCAGGTCATGTCCCTGACCCTTGGCCAGAAGAAAATAAGCCACTTTGATGTTAGCCAGTGAGAGAGGCAGAGTTTGTATTCCCAGAAGAAGGAAGCAAAAATGTTATGAGGATTAATTAACATCATGTGTAAAGTTCTTAGCACCATGCCTAGTACCTCATAAGGGCTGAAAAATCAGCAGTTGTGTATTAACAATTATAAATTGGAATGGCTGATAGCAGATCAATAATGTAAACTATTCCAGATAAAAAGCTAATGATGCATACACACGAATGAGTGCAATTAAAATTAGAAATATGAATAAGATCGTTGGACTGTATTGGCATCAATATCCTGGTTGTGAAATTACACTGGAGGCTTGCAAAATCTTTCCCCTGGAGGAAACTGGGCAAGATAAACAGAGATTTTCTCTGTGTTAATAACCACATAGCAATGTACAATGGTCTCAACAAAAAATTCAGTTAGCAATGAAAATCTAATGACGGCTTCAAAATCCCAAGAAGTGTCTGTCCCTATTGCGGTCCATTGTTTTAATTCCTAGCCCACAAAAAATAATCAGAAAAATGTTGTTTACAAGTAAGAGTCTTAATGGATTAAAAATTATTTTTAAATGCTTGAGAGAAACTTAAGATACAATAAAAGAGCTAGGCCAGGTCAGAATATTTCCTTCCTAAAAATGTTCATTATTAGACATGTGGTAAACTTGACTACACACACACACACACACACACACACACGCTCATACACTCCTGCCCTCCCAATAGACATGTGAACAAAATGTCAGCCTGGTTTGTCCCCAGTGGTTTATCTTGGAGAGCACTGTTTGTTCTCAAATCTTATCTTTAAATGTTAGTTTATTTAAGTAAAGGTGGGTCCCAGTGAGTGTCAGCTCTGGAGGGATAGTTGTTAGGCTTATTGAGGCCTTGAGTCCCTGTTTATATATTCTGGGCTTATGCTGGGGGCAGAAACCTCCTGCAGGGACATTGAAGGGCCTTGCGGTCAGTATGCCCTGGCTGGCAGCTTTCTGTGGTCGTCCCGATGGGGTGGAGCCTTGCTTTGGTGAAAGCGGAATCTAGCCATGCACCGGATTTTTGCTTGCTTGTTTTTTCTCGTTTTCTTCTAGCCAGTGTTTATCAGCGGTCTACTTACTGTGCATGAGTCCCTGTGCTAAGTAGTGAGTTCTCCCTTTAAGAAATTTGCAGTTTCATAGAGGACCATGGTGTGTGTTCCAATAATGACCAGTCAGGGAAGTGGGTCTGTATGTCTCATGCATGTAACAAAATGCTAAATGAACTCAAGGAAAGAAGAAAAGCAATTTCAGCCATGAATTCTAAAACAGAATTTCTGCAATTTAAATTGCATTGCAGGCAGGGGCTGCATGCTGGTATCAGTTTTCTTTTTCCTTTTATTTAGAATCTAGAATTTTATTTTATTTTTTATTATACTTTAAGTTCCGGGGTACATGCGCAGAGTGTGCAGGTTTGTTACATAGGTATACACGTGCCATGATTGTTTGCTGCATCCATCACCCCATCATCTGCCTTAGGTATTTCTCCTAATGCCGTCCCTTCCCTATCCCCCTACCCCCTGCTGTCTCTCCCCTAGCCTCCCACCCCCTGACAGGCCCCAATGTGTAATGTTCCTCTCCCTGTGTCCATGTGTTCTCATTGTTCAAAACCCACTTATGAGTGAGAACATGCAGTGTTTGGTTTTCTGTTTTTGTGTCAGTTTGCTGAAAATGATGGTTTCTGGCTTTATCCATGTCCCTGCAAAGGACATGAACTCATCCTTTTTTATGGCTGAATAGTATTCCATGGTGTATGTGTGCCACATTTTCTTTATCCAGTCTATCATTGATGGGCATTCTCTAAGGCACTTTTGCTATCTTACAAGACCTCTGCTTCCCCTCACAGATATAAATGCACTCCCCACCACCACCAACCCCCATCTAGCCTTCTCCCTTTGTGGTCTAGAGGTAGTGGAGAGTAGAGTACATTGGATTCTATTGGCCGTTAGGTGGCTAGATTTTAGGAGGGGAAATAGATTGCAGAATAAAACGCATCTTCCAGAGTTAATTAGAAAGAGAAGATGGATGGGAACATTTTAGCCTAGAGGAGGCAAGACAGGTGAAACACAAGCTGTGTGGTCTCAGGCGGAGTACTTAATGTCTCTGTGCTTCAGTTTCCTCCAACTGTAAAGTAAGGATAATCATTTTACTCTATAGATGATTCTAGAAATGAAATAGGTAAATACTTGCAACAGCCAGACATAGTAGCTCACACCTGTAATCCCAGCCCTTCAGGAGGCTGAGCTAGGCAGATCACTTGAGGTCAGGCGTTCAAGACCAGCCTGACCAACATCACAAAACCCCATCTCCACTAAAAATACAAAAATTAGCCAGCTTTGATGGCACCTGTCTGTAGTCCCAGCTATTCAGGAGGCTGAGGCAGGAGAGTCACTTGAACCTGGGAAGTAGAGGTTGCAGTGAGCCGAGATCACAGCACTGCACTCCAACCTAGGTGACAGAGACTCTGTCTCAAAAAATAAATAAATACCTGTAAGACTCCTAAAACAATACCTAGCTTATGGTATGCATTTGATAATTGTCAAGAATGCGGAAATGTGTTTGCTTTTGATCCTGTCAGACAGCAGAGACATCTGTTTGGCCACCAAGGGTGAGAACAGACAAGTGAGAAGCCAACGCAGTGGAATCACAGCTCTAAAACAAAAGTTGTGTTGCCTTGAGAGGTGGCAAAGGTCTGTGTTTGGGAGGACCCAACCATGACTCAATGGCAGCTGTGTGTCCTGGTCGAGAGTCAGAAGCCTAAGGAGAGACAGAAATTGTTGTTTATTACGTGCCAGGCTCTGTGCTAAGTGCCCTCATGTCAGGGGCAAGGATCTTGCAAGTTTTGTTCATTTCTGAGTTCATTGTTCATTCCAAGTGCCTAGATACATTTCTGGAACATGAAGTCAGCGTCACCCTGGAAAGAATACATGAATTACGGCCTTTAATCCTTTCTGCTACGCAGCGGTGCAAAGGAGGTAGGACTGCCACACTCAGTTTGCAGATGAGGACACTGAACCTAGAGAAGGAAGTTATGTCAGCAATGAGCTAATTGCTCATTGCAAATGAGTTAATTTCAGCAATGAGCTCTGCCGCCGGCAGGTGTAGAGCCAGGGGCTTGAACCCACATCTGACACCTTCTCCAGCAATCTGCCACCAGAACTGCTGCCTTCACGACCCACAGACACCATTCTGATTCTGCAGTCTTCATTTTGAAGAAATGACGGAGTTCAGAGCATCTCGTGCTGTCATTGGCTCGTGGAGCCACAGGATCACAGGAGGCAGGCTTCGTTTTTATTTCTTGGCGTTTTAGTGAGTGGCTTGACAGAGAGGGAGGGGAAATTATGGCCACTGTGTGCTGACTCTGTTATCTATTTGTTGCAACCATGCTGATTTGAGAGGTATTTTTAGAGTCCCGTGTTCATTATTCATGGCTGACATTTTTACTGTTACCAAAAACTAGATAACAGCGAAGAATTCCTGGTTGATACATTAAATCTCAAGATTGGCGCCAAGCCCTGTCTTAAATGATTCACTCTTTCCTTTGGCTGTGGAAAGCCATCGGACCCTTATGACGCAGGGCCAGAAAGCACATGAGTTTCTCAGCTTCCTATCCTGAGCTGGGCACTGGGATTGCCCATACGTCACAGATGGCAGGCTCTCTCCTAAATATCTAACAATGATTGCTGAATGGACAAGGGTTTCCAAGTTCCTGCTACTGCCGTGATACATGAGTGAAATTTGGTTAGCGGCTCTGCTGCCGGGAAATTTTTCTTGTTGCTGGTTTTATTGACATTGCACTTGAGTGGAATTGGAACTATTTTGTCTAGGAAAAAGGGTGAGAAGAGTTAATATTCTACATGAGTATTTTATACGGTGATATTTTCAAACTCCCTCCACAGGCAGTAATGTTTAAATAAGCATGCATTTGATTCTCCTTCAGTTTTCTAGCAATGGCCTTTATGTATTAGTAAAGTTGATTTAAGATAGATACACTAAGATTGACACGGAAAGGATTTTCTTGGAAACCACTCTCAGATATTTTACAGGATAATTGGAGTTATTTTCCAACAAGAAGTAATTTTATACAATTTTGAAACCGTTTTCATTTAAATAACAAGTGATATTTCTTCTTTCCTGTAGATAAATAAAAGTTTAAGGAGTTGTTGGGCTGAAACTATGGGGTTTGATAGATATAGACGTAGAATCATGTTGTCTGCTAACAGGGATAATTTGACTTCCTCTCTTCATATTTGGATGCCTTTTATTTATTTCTTTTGCCTGATTTCCCTGTTAAGAACTTCCAATACTATGCTGAATAGGAGTGGTGAGAGAGGGCATCCTTGTCTTGTCTAGTTTTCAAGAGGAATGCTTCTAGCTTTGCCCATTCAGTATAATGTTGGCTGTGGGTTTGTCATAGATGGCTCTTATTATTTTGAGATATGTTCCTTCAATAGCTAGTTTATTGAGAGTTTTTAACGTGAGGGAATGTTGAATTTTATCAAAAGCCTTTTCTGCATCTCTTGAAATGATCATGTGGTTTTTGTCCTTAGTTCTGTTTATGTGACAAATCACATTTATTGTTCTGCATGTGTTGAACCAACCTTGCATCCTGGGGATGAAGCCTACTTGATCGTGCTGGATAAACTTTTTGATGTGCTGCTGGATTCTGTTTGATAGTATTTTGTTGAGGATTTTTGCCTCGATGTTCATCAAGGATAGTGGCCCGAAGTTTGGCTTTTCTGTTGTGTCTCTGCCAGGTTTTGATATGTGACTCATGGATGGCTGGATATTCATAGTTCATCTTGGGTTGTCTGTGGCTATTTTCCTGAGAATAAAACTATCAAAACTGGGGCATTTTACAACAGGTTCAAAGTAAATTGGAGAGTTAAGTAATCACTCATAACTTTACATCTATAGATCACTGTCTTTTCATCCTTCTCCCAGTTTCTGAGAAAAAGGGTTATTTTTTGTCCCCAACGCCATTTGATTACCTGTGTTTTAGGTCCTATTTATTCCTGTCTTTCTCCTCCAGAATGCAAGGGTTTTGTGTCCCTCATTATCTTCTTTGTCTTTATCATTTTTCCTATGCCATTCCCCATGTACTCCTTCCTTTCCCCCTCTCAATGTGCTCTGATGTCTCCACCATTAAAAAAAAAAAAAAGTCTCCCCCATTTAAAAAAAAAAAAAAACTCTCACTCTCTGTCTGTCTAGCTATCTGTCCATCCATCCATCCCCAAATTTTCTCCTTTTTCCTGTAGCCAAACTGTACACAGCTGTAGGCTCTGCAGCCCTCTCGCTTCATCCATCATCCACACCATCTCCTGTCACCTCTCCTCCCCATGACCTGTGCTTTTGGACATCCCAAAAAAGGGGCCACTTTCTTGCCAAATCCAATGCTTTCTTCTCAATCCACTTCCTCCTTGTCATCTGACACTGCCATTCATGCTCCCCTTGAGAAGCCCCCTGCCCTGACTCCCATGATAACTCTTTCCTGGTGCTCCCTCCCTCTCCAATGGCAAATCCCCTTCACTGCCTTCCCTTCCTCCTTCTAAGTGTAGGTGGATGCTAGGGTGCCTCGTCCTTGGCCCTGGGGTCTGGACTCTGGCCCTGGCTTCCTCTGGGACCTATCTTCCACACCCATCGATTCCAAAGGCAGTTCCTCTAGCCTTGCCCTCCTGCCCATTGCCCAGCCTTTCAGGGATGTCCCCCTATCTTCCAAAGCCAACCTCTCCTAATGGGAGCTCCTGGTCTCCTCCCAGCCTCTGTAGTGGGCTGCAGTTCCCAATTGTGCACATTCCCTTCTTGGACTGACAAGACCTCCTCCTTTCATCATCTAGGTTTAGTCTAAGTTCTATGTTCTTCAGCATCTCTGGGGGATGTGCCTCCTTCTTCCCTGCCTTGCTGTAGGTTCACCTCAGGTCCCATCTGTATTATTTGTCTCCTCAATGACCTTTCAGTAACATCCTGCCACCAGTTTGTCTTACAGAGATGAGTGCCCTTTCCAAAGCACAGATTGGAGCATGCCACTGTGATGCTCACTCACCCTTGAGGGTTCCCTCAGGCTGGTGAGATGTCATGGTGCCTTCAGGTGGTTCCTGTGTCTCTGTGTCTGCCCCAGCCTTGCTGTTTGTATTTGCTCCTGCTTACCATCTTCCCTCTCCTTGGTGCAAGCCCCTCCCCTCATCACGAAGCCTAGGCTTCACCTCTGTGAAATGACTCCCCATCTTCAAACATGGCCAGATGTTGACATCTCCTTGTCTCTGCTCATCCTGTTCTTTTGTCTGGAACGCCATCGTCCCCTTTGCTTGGTAAATGTCTACTCATTTTTTAATGTACAGCTCCAATGTCATTTTCTCTTAAAGCTTTTCCTGTTCAATTTCTAGTTCCCCCATCCCTGTCCCCACTCAAGTAGCATTTTCTATTCTCTTTCATTTCATACAACTTTACATCTCTCTTTATCATAGCATGTGTACTTCATTAGCATGTGATATTAATTAGATCTATTAATAAGTCTACTTTACTAATGGAGCATGAGCTCCCTGAGATTTGACATTTCGTGTCTTCTTTCTGTGTCTCCAGCACCACACCTATGAATTAATAGATGTCAGTATGTACCGATTGAATTAAATTTTAAGTAACACTTTCCCACTGAAGGAACAGGATTAGGTCTTGTTAGTTGGCATCTCTAGTCTAAACTTTCCACCGTGTCTACCATGATCCCCCAACAGACAGACAGTCAGAGTTTGCTGGAAATGCCTAAGCCCATTCTGACATTTCTCATTTCTGAGCTCCCCCTACTCTGCTGCTCTGGAGTCTGTAGCCCCTTTCTCGCCATCTGTAGCTTCTCCTCTTTTTCCATGCAGGCTGTGGTTGCCTTCAAATACAGCCAGTACACTGCATGATCACAGACCCGCGTGTGACCCTCGGCTGGATTTCCCTGTTTGTCTGATCTCTCAGAATTTTGTATGAATTAGATGAAGGCAGAGGCTGGTTGTTTGCTTCCCTTGCATACAACTCATATTGGATTCATACTTTGCCCATAGTTGTACATCAGAAACTTGATGAGTTGTTTAGATATCTTAGTTTTCACTGCCAAGTATTCAAGACCATCAAACCCACAGTTTTATGGCTAAATCCATGTGCTCTAATCACAAAGTTGCCAAAACATGAGTAGGCAGTCTGGAAATGACTAGAATTTGAGAAACAGAAACCTTCTGCCCTCAGTCTGATCCAGTTGGTATGATGTACTCCCCCAGGTTTTTATAGAGATGCAAAGCTTTTCCGAACTGATTTACTCTAGAATTGTTCAAGGCGTATAGAGGACAGTCACTGAGGTTAAGCTTCACATTCCCCACTGTCAGTGTCTGCGCCATCCCACAACAGTCAGGAGCCCTCCTACCTCTGAAAAATAGCCGTGGTCTAGTTCCATCGTGAAAGATATCAGAAGCTGATTCCATTTGGCTGGTTCTCTAAAATGACTAGATATTTGCATATAAGCACCTGCAAAGCAGAGTATTCTGTCTCATTAGTATTCTACTCAGAAAGCAGCTATCTACAAGAATACCACTTTTATCCCCACAAAAAGAATTCAATAAAAATGTATTCACCTTGAAAGTGAAAAACACATCCTATAAGTGTTTTAACTTGGCCTGAATGACCTCTTCTCTCTCTCTCTCTCTCTCTCTCTCTCTCTCTCTCTCTCTCTCTCTCACACACACACACACACACACACACACACAGAGTTGCTCCCCATTGGTTGACATGGAAGATAATGTTAGTCTCTGCCTCCTGGGGAACTGACAGAATTAAGTAAGATGCCGGAGAAGCCTTGAGAACAGAGTAGGAGATCAATAAAGGCTTGCTCTGGTTATAATTACACACTCAAAATTGATATCCATTATCATAAATTTCACTTTTATGCGGCCTAAGCATCCAAGAGTCAAACACAAGACATCTGGCAAGGGCTGGCTGTTGGCATCAGCAACTTGCGGCAGGAACCTCAGGCTAAGAGTCCCTTGCAGTCGGGGCACCCTCCGTGCTGCCTTCCCCCGCAGCTGCACACCCAAGAACGTGGTGATGCTGACCTGCTCCCAGCAATACGATGCAGCCATCACAGCTGCTCTGCGCACGCAGACCGGTTGAACGTGTCTAGAGGGAAAAAGGAAAAGAATGAAGTCATTGCTGGTTCCATATGGGTGGATGGGTGGCCACCCCTTGGGCTTGTATTCACAAGTCTCTGGTGTCACAGCCTTGGCTGGATCATATCCCTTTCAGGGGACAGTTTTAATGTGGAGAGTGGTGGAAGATTCCCTTATACAGGATCATAAAAGTCCACAGCCCTTTGTGATATCAAAACAAGACATAAGAAAGAGCCAGCAAGAGCTCTTTCTCCCCATGTCTAACCCAGAGCTGGGAGGCAGACCTGTATCCACGTCTTTCTCCCCAAATGTGGACATCTTCAAATCCTGAGGAGCCTGGGACCCTGGCCATGGCTTTGTTATTTGTGTCAGAAACTCAGAGCACTTCCGTGCCTATTCCAACTCAAATAAGCCACAATTGGTCTTCATTAAAAGGGTTTGCTCATCCCATGTCAGGGGCGTTGGGGAGGACCCACTGTGGATGGGCCGGAGGAGCCCACGCTCTGCAGAGTGCTGCCTTCGCACAATCTCACAGAAGGGAAGTAACCCTCAGACACCACCTCCATACTCCTGTCTTGGGCCAGAATTGCTTACATGTTCTTAATTTGCCTGCATTTTGCCTGGATTTTGAAAGTCTTTGGGGAATTTCAATGGAAAATGAGCAAGCCTGTTTAGTGTTTACTGCTGAACCATAAATACAACTCTATTCCCTGCTCGTAGAAAAGCCTTAGGAGTAAACGTCTGATTTTACGAAATAGTAAGTTAGAGGTTCCTTAAAATGTCAAGAGTGCTTTAAAGTATGTTTTTACAACTTGACAGAGTCTGGGGAGAAAAGAGGCTTAAAACTAAACTGTTAGGATCTGCAGCCAATTGAAAACGAATCACAAATGAAGATAAATCAGCCCTGAGCATATAATATGGAACAATGGGAAAATATTATCAGAATTGTAAAAATTTGATTTGCATGCAACTTTTCAGAAACATAGCTTTGCCAGCATAAATGGAAACAAGCAGACTGACTCATATAAGAGGGGGGAAAATCAGCCTAAGATTCCAAACATGTATGTCAGGAGATGATTATTAGACGTGTTTAAAGAAAAAAAGCTCTGTTTCACAAAGTGTACCCGACTAACACTTTCTTTGCTGTGGAGAATTCCAAATAGCACTTAGAAAATGAACTAACTGCAGAGGCACTAATTTATAAGATGTACTAACTGTCAAGACCCTGCAAAGTATCAATAGCACTACCAGTAACACCATTTATTAAGTATCTGCTGCTTATATTTATTCCATGCACATATAATTTCTAATACTTGCAGTGATGTTCTTGCAAACATTCTTGTCCTCATTTTGTAAATGAGGACACTGTGCAGAGCATTCACACGGCTTGCCACAGGCCACACAGCTATTAAGTGGCAAGCTGGGGTTCAGGCTCGGTTTGCCCTGGCCTTAAACACACCTGCTTTGTCATGGCCTCAACGTGTCTTATAAACAGAAAATTGAACATTGGCCCAATAGAGGCATCCTGCTTGTTGGGAGGAAGACACTTAGCCCAGGAGAGAAATGCTGCCACTTTGAACGCAAGGCACGATTTCTCAGACGGAAGGAAGCAATTTACTGAATGACATATTTTTAAGAAGTCAGTATTATTTTTCTGGTTACAATTTTTCTAATTGAGATGTAACTCATATAAATTTCACCCTTTTAAAGGGTCCAATTTCAGTGGGTTCTGTTATATTCACAAGGTTGTATAGCTGTCACCATATCTAAGTCCAAAAGTTTCCATCCTCTCCAAAAACAACCCCCAAACCTGTTAAAGTCACTTCCTGTTCTCCGTTTGCCCGTCTCTCTGAAGCTTCTGGCAAATGCTTGCCTTTATGTCTCTACTGATTGGCCTATTTTAGACATCTCGTGTAAGTGCAGTTATTATGGTACGTGTCCTCTTGCGTCTGGCTCCTTTCACTTAGCGTAAGATTTTCAGGTTCCTCCCTGTTGTAGCAGGTACCAGAAATTCGTTGCTTTTCATAGCTGGAAGACATTCCATTGTACGGACATGCCACATTTTGTTTATCAGTTCATCTGTTACTGAATGACATCTCAATGGCACTCTAGATTTTATTTCAAGGAGTTTGGCATATACCATAGCAAGCTGCAGAAGGAAGGCCTTTCGCTGCAGGATAGATACCTGATGGTGCGACAGCAAGAAGTGAAGCTCCCCAGGGTCTTTGTGTTGTCCCCAGAAAGACGTGGCGTCTCCTGACAGTGACTTTCCAGGCTAGTGTGCCCTGCAGGTCACTCGTTCACTGAGTTCCAGCTGCTGTTTGTTCATTTCTCAAGCATGGCGTCTCTTCCACCGCGGGATCACATGTGTTCTGTCCTCTGCCTGGAAGTCTATGCCTCCAGCTCCGGCCTACCTGGTAGCTCCTTCTCCGCCTTCAGGTCTCAGCCCAGATACTGAGAGAGCACAGCTGACCACCTGTCTGAAACAGGCCTGCCTAACCCTCAGTCTCTCCTTGCATTTTCTTTCTATCCCTTTAAACTGCATCTCCTCATTGAGGATTCTGCACTTGTGTGTTTACTCGTTTTATGTAGGTCTCCTCCACTACCGTTAATGACACTGACAGGGACCGATTCTGTTCCTTTTACTTTGTCTCCGAGGCCCAGCTGCCGCACAGCTTAGCACAGGTGTGACTTCTGTCACGCTCTTAGGGGCCGATGCCCCCCAAAGCATCGCCTGTGCCTCAGTGTCCAGAGCTTAATGTATGCTGTGGAATGAAGATTTTCAAGGGTGTGCCTGTCTTGGTTGCGTAGCTCCTCTTCAGCTGGCAAAGGGTCCTCAGCTATGCACACACTGAGTGGGAGGCAAGGACAGTGCTCAGCCAGGTCTCCGCCGCTCCGGCTGGCCATCGCACAGTGGACAGAGCACTTCACTGCTGAGTGCTGCGTGCACCACTGGGCAGTGTAGATACTTGGTACAGCAAGCCAGGAGGGAGCTGAGTTGACTCCAGGCAGAGGGGGGCAGATGTGCTGCCTGAGCTTGGCACAGAAGGATAGAGGAGGAGGGCAGGGGGCATGGCAGTGGACACCCAGTGATTGGGTGTCGTATCCCAGCTTGGAAGCCACAGCAGCCAGAGCTCACCTAGGACCTACTATGTGGATCCCACCTGCCCTTTATGGGGTGAGATATTGGCCTTCCTTTAGAAAGGGGCCGAATTTTGATTCCCATCAGAAAATCATGAATACATAATCAGATAGTTCTAAATGAAGTGAATGGTTTTCCTTCAATCTTGCAAGGTTTTGAGAATCTAATATTAGGATTTGTGATCAAAAAGTTGCAAACGTGTACCATGTCGTAATTCCTTAGATCCAATGGTGAAGGATTCTGTTGTAATTCTCCATTTTAAGATGATCTTTTTTCTCTTAAAGGAAATAATGACCTACATAAATATTGTGTGCTTTAAGTTCTGAAAGGAAAATGTTACCCCATACCCATTTATTTTAGAAAGGTAGGATTTGTTACTCTGTGAACAAAAGCTTCGAGCTGCACATTGGTCCAGACACCCCCAAGTACTCCAAAAAGTTGAGGGTTGGAAATCGTAGAACAGATTTCATAAATGTAGTAGATGAAATTCTCAACCAAAAATTCACTGTCATGTCACATCTCATAGGAAAGGCTTTATCTACACATGCCTTCTTGATATTCTATGCTATGGTTTCATCCAGTAGTACATTAGTTCTTATATTCATAGATAGTGGAAACAATGAGGTTCTCTTTCCTACATAATTTTTATTTCTGTAGTTTACATATCTCACCCGTTATCTAGAAAACATTGTTAAGTTATATGCACATGTGGTGTTACTTGAATTAATTCAGCATCAAAAGCTCATCTTTAACACTGACATTGTTGCTGGAAGTTGTTCTCCCTTACTGCTTGCTAAAATAATTGTTGACATCGTTTTTACTTCTTAATTTTGGTTTATTTCAGCTCCCAAGATGCCTACTTAGTCAATGTGATCAAAATCATAGAACCTGAGGCCTAACTATTTTAGTCCCTGAAACTTTCTTTTATCTCATTCTGTATGAATAATTCATCCATCGACATAGCCTCTGAAGCAAATCCTCTTTACAAAAAAGACAGGGAAAAACTTAGCAGAGCAGAGTAAGTGCCCATGAAATCTTAGGTTTGCCCTCAGAAACAGACTAAGATTTTAAGGGAGTTTCTGTTTCTTGTGACTTTTTAGCTGGCAGAGAACTATGGATTTATTTTATGAGCTGTTGCCTGGAAGAAGTAATGACATCGATAATTGAGTATTATACTGTACATGTTCTTGGTCTGGGTATTACATTCTGTGTCCTTGTCTTAATTTCTAGAATAGTCTATATGTTTTTTGACTTACAACTTTAAAAACTAAATTTTATTGTGATATTACAGTACACAACATGCAGTTATGAGATGCATATGGAGAGTAAAACGGTTACCATATGAGTTTAGAACTTAAGTTCTCAGGATTTCATTTCTTTCTTTCTTTAATTTTGTTTCTTTGTTTGAGATGGAGCTTCACTCTTGTCTCCCAGGCTGAGTGCAATGGCGTAATCTCGGCTCACTGCAATCTTTGCCACTCCTGCCTCAGACTCCCAGTAGCTAGCATTACAGCCCTGAGGAGTGTGTCACCATGCCTCGCTAATTTTAGTATTTTTAGTAGAAACGGGGTTTCACCATGTTGGCCAGGCTGGTCTTGAACTCCTGACCTCAGGTGATCTGCCCACATTGGCCTCCCAAAATGTTGGGATTTCAGGCGTGAGCCAGGATTTAATTTAAAATATGATGGTAGGGAGAGTTTTGAAAGACTTTATTTTACCCAGTGCCTATATTCCTAAAAAGGAATGAGAGTTGCATTTTTACAAACAGAATGTAAAATATTTTACAAATAGCCATTGTAATGATCTTTTTTTTTTAAAGGAGTGCTTTGGGTAATGATTTTATGTCGGTAACTATTATCCTTGCTCTGTTTTCTTCCATGCTATTGTAGGGCCAGTACTTTCACCCATTCTTTTACCATTCATCCCTGATTCAGTCAACAGTGCGTCACTCCTGAGTTCAGTGCACTGCGCTGGGCACTGACGAGAGCACAGAATGACACGCCCTGATGGTTATATCATCCTAGCTTGTCCCGAGCTCCCCATCACTCTAGGGCAGGAGACAGGATGTACATTAGGGTTCTTCTGAACAGGGGCCCCTGAAGCTGTGCAATGCTTAACCTGGACCATCATGTGCAATGGGCGGATTGACAGCGTGTGATTAGGAACATTTTGATTTTTATTCAGGCTCTACCTATAACCAAATATTATTTGAAGTGGCGCAGCCAAAATAATAAGGATCACGGCCCAGTATAAAGATGAAAACCAAGTAGAAAGGAAAAGGGATGGAGGAGGACAAAAATATATTAAGATACTGTAGATAAGAAATGTTTCGAAAGCAAAACTTTGCTGAAGTGTTTCCAGTGAAGACATCTGGGATTTGCTTCAAAATAATTCAGTGAGAGGAAGGGGGAGAGGGTATTGCCGTAGATGAAATGAGGTTGGCCCTGAGTTAATGAGAGTTGAGTTGGGGTGATGGGTATAGGGGAGTCCCCTCTATTTTTCTAATAATAGAATAGAATAATAGAAGTCCTCTCTATTTCTCTATTATTTGAAAATATTCTAATTAATTTTAAATTGCACGCCAGCAAACACACAAAAGATTCCCATAGAGTTCCAACAGCCAAGGCAAAGAATAAAATAAGGAGTTATGTATCTCAGAGTCCAGAAAAGGGAACAGCAGTTTTAAAGAAAATATCTGAATTAGATGTGTCATGAGGGTATTTATTTGAAGAGTGCTAGAAAATGTGTTAATTAATGCAGAAGCATCTGGGGAAATAGGGCAAGGGGTTGTGGGCGAGGCTGGCCCAGGTGGAGAGGAATGCTTTATCACTGACGTTGTTTAGAATGGGCAATGCATGTGATAATCAAAAGCAGGCAGCCTCCGGTCAGCTCTGTATTGTTTTAGATTCTCTGCAGGCAATGCCACACTGCCTGCCCATGCCCAGGGTGGACGGCTCCTGTTACCCCCTTCTTCCCAGACGTGGCCCTGCCCCTTGGCTGTGGTGCTGCCCACAGAGGTTTCTCCATCCTTGGAGATCTGGTAGTTCCTTCAGGGGCTCCTTCCTGCAGGTGCTTTTTCCTGTGAGTGCTCCTTCCTGCAGGTGCTCCTTCCTGTGAGTTCTCCTTCCTGCAGGTGCTCCTTCCTGAGGACGCTCCTTCCTGTGGGTGCTCCTTCCTGTGAGTTCTCCTTCCTGCGGGTGCTCCTTCCTGAGGATGCTCCTTCCTGCAGGTGCTCCTTCCTGTGAGTGCTGCTTCCTGAGGGTGCTCCTTCCTGCGAGTGCTCCTTCCTGAGGGTGCTCCTTCCTGCAGGTGCTCCTTCCTGTGAGTGCCCCTTCCTGAGGGTGCTTCTTCAGCTCCTCCGCCCCACTCTGTGGGGCCTTGCTGTCTTTCCTTTCCACACTCCCACACAGTATCCACATCTGTGTCCCAGGCTCTGATTTATCTGGAGTTCCAGATCAGTCTGGCAATTTCCAGAAACCAGGCCATCCATACTGAACTGTCCCACAGGCATCTAAGATTCAGCAAATCCCAGCCTGAGCTCACAGGTTTGCTCTCCTGCTCCCCACTTATCCCGGGGGCTTCCCCATCAAAGGCCCTGGCATCTCCATCTGACCAGTGGCCCCAGCCAGACACCCTAGAGTTGCAGGGTCTGCCCCAGCTGTCCCCCAGGGCAGCAGGCCTATTGACGCCACCTGGGCCCAGCTCTGGGTAACCTTGGATAACCTTCCTTTCCTTGTCTCCATGGTCACTTGCTGGCCTGAGCTCCAGCATCCCCTGGCTTCTTTGTTCTGGCGTGAGGACATTCCCTTCTGACTCGCAAATGTGTTCCTCCTTCCCAGCTGGTGGCCCGTCCCTTTCAGGTTGGAACCCAAAGCCCTGGCACAGCCTCAGTGCCCGTCCGAGATGCCCCCTCCAGCCCAGCTCTGCCTTTCTGTCGGCCAGGCCCTGGGCTGTCCTCGCCTTTGCTCACCCAGCCCCTTGGTGCGGCCAGGTCCTGTGCAGCTCACGGTACAGTCACCCCCTCCTCTGTGTGTTCCCCTGACCCAGATCCCTGTGTCCCCCACACCCGCCCTCTTGCTTACCCAGCCAGTTGCCAGGTCCTGCGATTTGACCCTTGTGTTCCTGACGCCACCACTTTCATGGAACATGGCCATTATGATTCATAGAAACCGACGGTTTGTAAGCAGATTTGTAGACTATGGAGCCCTTTCTTCTCTTGAAGTCTGGAGCAGAAAGTGGGAGGAGACCAGAAAGGGGCGAGGAGGCTGAGGAAGGAGACACAGGTCCTGGCGGTATCTGCTGAGCATGGCTGGGCTAGATGGTGTGCCGCAGCTGTCTTTCCAACAGCCCCTGGAGATACGCCTCACAGATGCAGACATACTCCTTTGGCAAGTTCAAGTCCCTTAAGGAAGGCCTGAAGGCCAGTGAGGGCAGAGCCAGGACTCACACCCCAGGGACCGACTCAGAGCCCTGTGGTCACGCTCCCCTGCTCTCATCACTCCTGAGGGCAGAGCCAGCACTCACACCTCAGGGGACCTCAGCTTGGAGCCCAGTAGTCCACGCCCTCCTCTTCCTGTCATCCTCCGGATGTGTCCTCTCTGGCCCTGGAGTGGCCATGTTGGTGCTTTTGTTGTGCTGCTGCCTCAAGGCAACAGAGCCTCCTGTGACACACCCAGGCCTGAGGTTCATCCTGTAGCTAAGCCCACTCTCCCTCAAGGCCGTGGTCACCATCAGGCCAGGACCCTCCCTGGTGGGGGGGCAGCTTCCTGATAGTCACCTGTGGCAGATGCCACAGAACAGGAGATGCCTGGGCTCCCAGGGTGGCCCCAACCTGCAGTAGCCTGGCCTGACTCAGTGACGTGTGAGGAGCCTGGCCTTGTGTGCAATGTGGAGATGACCCTTCCACCCCTCTTCCAGCTCCCCCGACTCTTCCACCTCCTCCCCTGTCCATCCAGTCCTAGTCCCAGGAGGCCTGCCTTGATTCCCAATCTGCAGCGTCAGTCCCAGGAGGCCTGCCTCAGTTCCTACCTGCAGCATGATGCCTGGTTCATGCCACATTACAATTTGTGGGTCTCTCCACGTGTTCCTTCGACCCTGAGATGGGGAACGGCTTGGCACCTCAGCCATCCCTGGTAGCAGGCGGGCTTTCCTTGGTTATTGCCTGGTATGAGCATTGGCCTTAGCCATCCTTCCTCCTTTCGGAGTTATTCCTGTTTTCCAGATCACTGGCCCAGTGCCATTCTTGCCTCTCCACCTCCTCACACAGATAGATGGAGGGAAATACAAACCTGCACTTTCAAGGCTGAGAATCCAGCTAGGCCGACACCGTCGGGATGAGTGTGTGTTTCTGTTTCTCGCCAGGCAAGTTCTCAGTTTGATGCTGCATCGCATCTGCCTCTATATCCGCCACTGTACTCAGCTCATTATTGGGCAGAGTAGGCACATGGGAAGTAACGAAGGAGTCATCTTGTTGAACTAAAAATGTTGTAACTGATCTGTTTTCTTAGCCGGTGTTTGGATATCAGATGCAGCGTTAATCTGCATTTGTATATTTGAGATGTGGCAACAGGAATCTAACTGGCTTTCAAACAAACAAAAAGCACTGAGCTGCTTTATGTCCGCTTAAAGAATACTTATGAGTTTTTATTAACATATGCAATTTTAATTGTAACTACTATTATTAATTTTCTCATTATAAATGCAGCCCATGATGATTACATAAAAAATAAGCATACGTAAGCCAAGAGGAAAAAAAGAGAAATGACGCAGAATCTGATCCCATTTTGGTACACTTCCTTCCCACCTTTTTTCTTTGACATGCTTGAACTTCTGCCTGGTGGTTTTCTTTGTATGGGAATGGTATGCCTGCCCATGAGCTAGAGAATTTCTGTACTCAGCCTACTATGTATTATCAGCTTCTTCATTATTTTCCTTGGGAGGCGTAGATACAGCCAGCTTATGCTATCTTTACTGTAAAATAGTTGCGTGTTTATTTTCCCATCATACACACACAAAGATAACAATGATATATTTCCCCTTCCTTAATCTCTTCTCTTTTCCTTTATAGAACCTTAGGGGATACAGAATTATGTATACGAAGGATCATAAAATGCCAAGTGCAATGTAAACACAGTTGCCACTTACTTCTTTATCTGTTAGTGTAAATCACAGACCGCTTCTACAGTAAGAGAAGCATATTTCCAATTCAGGTGGGACTCACCTTAAAATATCCAAGTGGAGGGAGTTCCCTTATTAGAAACGTTTGGTTACTTTCCTCCTATTGATTAGAACGTTTGGTTCACAAGTGTTCGATAATTGCAGAGCACCCCCACGAGATGGTTGAGGCTTTTGGAGACCCAGGCTCCATCTGCCTTCTGTCTCCTGCAGAGCATGTCTGTCTCCAGCCTCTCCCTCCTTCCTAGCTCCCATGCAGTCCACGACATACGCTCCTTAACACTATGCTTCCTTTCCCCAGCCGCCTACCCAAACCATGTGGGCCCTGCGGTGTCTTTCTACCTTTCTCAGTCTTTCTCCACTCCCCGTGCCTGCTGGTTCTTTTAGTCTTTGTTTTCTGTGTTTTTTGACAGAACTTTCCTCTTGTTGCCCAGGCTGGAGTGCAATGGCACGATCTCAGCTCACTGCAACCTCTGCCTCCCAGGTTCAAACAATTCTCCTGCCTCAGCCTCCTAAATAGCTGGGATTACAGGAGCCCACAATGACACCCAGCTAATTTTGTGTTTTTAGTAGTGACGGGGTTTCCTCTGTGTTGGTCAGGCTGGTCTCGAACTCCTGACCTCAGGTGATCCACCCGCCTCAGCCTCCCAAAGTGCTGGGATTACAGGTGTGAGCCACCGCGCCTGGCCGGTACCCGCTGGTTCTTATCCCTGTCACTGCTACTTGTGCTCCCTCCTCCCCGAGCAGGGCCTTGTCTGGAGCTGACTTGATGTGGACTCCATTGTATCCAGCACACACCCTCAGGTTCTCCTCCTTTAACACTCTCCTCCCCTGGTTCTGTGACAAGGCTCCTCTAGCATCCTCTCTGTCACTCCTCGGGGTCCTCTCCCGCCTCTTCAGAACTGCGTCTCCTCCACTCAGGTCTGAAATGCTGGCACTCTTGGGGTGCTGCCCTTGGCTATTCTTCTCCTGCACACCCTGGGCCATGGGGACCCACCCGTGAACTCCCACCTCTTCACTAATGAAGTCCAAGTGCACATCTCCCGCATACACCTGTCCCCAGAGCCCAGGCCCAGGCCCCTTGAATTGACTGTGGTAGGGGACACTTTCTGCCTGGATGTCTTCCATGTGCACCCCAAATGTAGCAAGAACATATCGAGATGCCACATCTTTCCCCACAGACTCTCCCGACTGCCCCCTTCCTTCCATCAGTGACCCCACTTACCCACTCACTCCTCTTTGCTCCCGTCTTGTGGAATTTATATCCTAAATATTTTTAACATTCCTTCTCTTCCTCCCTAGTCCTACCATTGTTTGTCCAGTCCCAGCCCTCATCATGTTGCCCTGGGCTGCAGTAATTGCCACCTAACTAGGCCATCTTCACGAGTCACTCGTTTTGCTGCACGCTCGCCAGCTGAGGACGTATTTATTGGACTATAAGAGAAAAAGTGATGAAAGGTTGATATCTGAGATGCTGGCCTTAGGAGTTGAAGGGACAGTGTAGGTGTTGGCTGAGAAGGAGGAGAACACAGAGACAGCAGATTGCTTGGCTCCATTTGGGGTTTTTTGGTGGTGCTGGTGAATATATCATTTTCCTATTGCTGCTCTAAAAAAATTGCTACAAACTTGATGGCTTCGAACATCAACTTACTGTCATGCCGTTCTGGAGGTCAGAAGTCCAAAATCAGTCTCACTAGGATATGAGCAAGGTGTCGATGGGGCTGTGTTCCTTCTGGAGGCTCTGGGGGAAATCCCATTTATTTGACT
The DNA here is from genome assembly GCF_009761245.1 of Sapajus apella. Lineage (NCBI taxonomy): Eukaryota > Metazoa > Chordata > Mammalia > Primates > Cebidae > Sapajus > Sapajus apella. The sequence continues at coordinate 29,311,466 of NW_022436953.1, read as the reverse complement.
TTTCTAGCTTCTAGAGGCTGCCAGCATGCCCTGGTTCTTGACCTCATCCTCCATTTTCAAAGCCAGCAATGTGGCAACTTCTAATTTCTCTTTCTGACTCTGACCCGCCTGCCTGTCTCTCTTACAAGGACCTTTGTGGTTACATTGGGTCTACCCAGATGATCTCCTTCACCTCCAGCTCCTTCATGTAATCACATCAGCAGAGTCCTTTTGCTAAATGAAGTGATGGCTTCACAGGTTCCAGGAATTAGGATGTGTACGTCTTTGGGGAGGCCAGCATTCAGCCCATCACAGGAAACAATGGGGTGAGGGACACTCACCTCCAGAGTTGCTTTCAGTCATAGGAAGTTTGCAGTGTCTGTTGGACATTCAGGTGGAGAGGTCAGAAAGGCAATTAGTTATTCTAGAATTCAGGGCTGAGAAAGAACAGCTGGGGATCAAAAGAATCTACATTGAGACTTGACTGAGTCACCTAAAGAAAGAAGACATGGAAGACAAGCGCGTCCTGGACCAATCCCGTTCATCCTTTTGTATCTCCTCCACAGCCCAGCACCCTGAGGTCGGGAAGAGGAGGAGGTGCCAACAGAGAGCAGCGGCCCCGAGGAAGGAAGGAGTTCAGGACCTAAGGCATTGCCAGGAGGAGAGAGTAGTGGGCTGACCTTGTGCTCCTGTGGGGAGAATAAGATCAGGAAAAGAACCTGTCTTTCCATTTGAGCAGAGTGGGTAGTGGGTGACCTTGGTGGCAGTCCTGTTGGTAGACACAGGAGTCCCCCAGCAGGGCCAGGAGAGGATGGAAGGTAAGGAAGGCATCATGTCACGACCAGTCATCGGAGGGGAGTGGCTACGGATGGCACAGTAGCTAGAATTACGGACAGTGGCAGTTTCGCTGAAAAGATAGCTATCATCAAGACATTTATATGGTGTAAGGGACCCAGTAGCTTGGACTGTTTTTTTCCTACTAATCTTCTATTTCTGTTGCATTATTTCCTCCCTCCTAAGATTTCAAAGATCCTGAGAAGACATCGTTATTACAAAAACCCTGGGGAAAGCAAGACAAATGTTCCAACACAGAGAAGAAAAAATATAGTGAATAAGTCTCTCACAAACTTTAATCTTAGTGGACTGTACTATTCTGGCAAACCTCAGATTCCAGTAGATTGAAGAAATTATTTTTTAAACTAAAGCTATTAAAGTGCAAGGATATATATATTTACAGCATATGGCAAGCAAAAGTCAACAGGGGACTCAGAAAATGCTTCCATTGACACAATAATACAATGAAGAAGTCCCTTCAAGTTGATGTCTTACGTTCTTAATATGTTTTTGAAATTTAACTTATAACCTTCTAAAGTATAAGCTTTTATAATTTACATAGGACACAATCCCCTTAGATTTAATGTATGTCCTTGCTTAACATAAAGGTAGAGGGAAAAAACTCTAAGGGATAAGATTGCAATAGTTAATTAAACATTTTTAACTTACAGATATTAAAATATCCAAATCAAGGGCAAAGAGCAAGCAATCTACTGGAAGAAATATTGGCAGCATAAATACAGTGAATATAGTGATGAGCTTTTACTAATCAGGAGGCAAAAGACGCTCACACTGAATTTAAAAAGGGCTTAAGACAATCATGAAGAAAGTATAAGTGACTAATGAATATGTGAGAAATCATTCCAGTTGATTTATACTTAAATGCCAATTCAAATGAGGTCATATTTCTTGTCTATCAGATTGGCAAAGATTTTAAAAACTACAATTCAGTATTGATGGGGTTTCAGGAAAGTGGGTGGATTCTTACAGTTTGAAAGAGTGGAAGTGTATACACCCTTTGGTAGAGCAGGTTAGAAATGGTTATTAAGAATATTAAACATACAGCATTCAACTCAGCAGTTTCACATCACAGAATTTATCCTCAGGAAAGTATAATGTATCCCAAGGCATACATAAAAGTATATTTGTTGCAGTGCAGTCATGATAGGCGTTGAAGATGTTTTATTGAACATCAGCTAAGTGTCAAGAGCAATGTCAGGTGCAGGGAATATAAGTGTGAGGGGTGGGTAGAGACAGATCCAGCCCCTGACCCCCACTGTGAGTGTACCCTGCATCTGAGGTACAGATAAATAATTTGGCCATACGAGCCCAATGCCATGAGTGCTTTGGAGGCTGGAAGATCACACAGAAAAGGAACCCGCGCTGGGCTTGGTAAGACAGGAAAGGGGGAGTACCATGCGAAGGCTTCCTGGAGAAATTTGTAGCTCAGCCAAAATGAAAGGATCTGTAAGAATTAGCCACGTATAAAGGGCAGGCAAGAATTGGCCAGGCCAAGGATATGGACTGACACATTAGGGGTGAAACAGTGCTGGAGAAGCCCAACCCGGGGGGCACCTCCACGTGGGGTAGCGGAGTGGGCAGCAGCCAGGTCACGAGGGCCTTGAGAGTCTTCAACAGAAAGCGCAGAAGCATGACATCAATAAGAGATTAACAATCATGCCTCAGAGCATTTACTGGAATAGGGGGCATAGCTCTACCTGAACCCCAGGCATGAACAGAGCAAGAGGGGGGTCCCAAAGGAAAAGTGAGGTTTGCAACTGGAGGAAGGAGAAAGGGTGATTGGAAGGCAGGGAAGGGAGCAGGGGAGAGAAAGAGGATAGGGCAGGGTGGGGCCAGGGTGGGGGAAGGGGAATAGAGGGGGACAGGGGAAGGGCGGGGGAGAGGAACGAGGAGAGAATGCACACGTATAGGGAAAGAATGGAAGGAAACAGAGGTATTCAATGCTAATTAATATTTTCTAGGGTGTTTTATTGGGGACTTGAAATTTCTTCTTTATAGTTTTCTCTAGTTAATACGTATAACTTTTTAAATTCCAAAAACAATTTTAAAAGATATGACAATTATGCAGCCATTCAAATGAATGGAAGTTTTCAAATACATCAAACATAATTTATCCTGGGAACTGCTATGCCCAGACAAACCCAGAATTGAGGCTGAGAAGTCAGAGGAATCGAACAAGATTGGAGTTTGGTTCCTATAGGCTTTTTCTCACAAGGTGAATTAAGAGCCTTCAGGCCAATGAAGAATTCCTCTCCCTGCACCAGAAGCCCCTGCTTGCCTCCTGGGGAAAGGGAGGCTCTGAGAGCATCTCTGCCTGTGTGTTCACTTGAGCAAGGAAATCTCCAGGCTCCCTGAAAAAGTGTTTCCATTTGTGTGGTCATCTCAGGTTTTCGTTTTTGTTTGTTTTGTTCTTTTCCTGGCAAACAGGGGAAACACAAAAAGGTATTGGATTTTCTTTCTTTCCATACCAATTGATTTTATGTTGTCTGACAATCCTCTGTATCGTTGCCAGTAAGATTTTTTTTAACCTTAAAAGTAATCTATAAAATCTTACTCGATGTAATCACTGGATTTACATTCGGTTTGTTTTATACTTACAAAGAAAACAGCCACTTTCATTTAAAGAAACGAGGAAGCCTGAACATAGCAGAAGATTCAGCTACATGGGTGGGAGGCCTGGCCCACATCTACTGTAGATCAGGTTGGGGGCCAGAAAGATGAATTTAAAGTCCACCCCTTCCTCCTGATAATCAGAACTTAAAAACTCCAGGAGGAAAGACAAATCTGTGTAACAAAGTGTTTCATTTAGTAGGAAATTGTCCTACATTTCCAGAGTGTAAAAATACCCTACTAGAAACATGATTTCTAATTATCAGGTTTCATTCTAGTATGAAACAGACTTATGAGTAGGATGTTTTCTATTTAAGTATTTCAAAAAACCTATGTTTAAAAAGACGACTAAACCTTCTTAGGGTTTTATGAAAATTAAATTCTTCTATCTGAGCCCAACATTGTACATTTGAAGTCACTTTTTGAAAATCTGTTTCACTTCGGTTTGTTCAGCAGCCAGTTCTTGGTCGTGTTTGAAATGATCTCTTGGAATCATGCATTTAATAGAAGTTGAGCGGGGAAAAATATACCTTAGGCTGCACTTTATGGATCAAAACTCTTACATCCCAAGTGTTAAGCCTTTGTTAATCCCAATTATTTGTTGGCATATTGGGGGGCACTCTTAAGATTTTGCGAACTTTCAGAAAATGTTGATTTGCTTTTGTCAATGGGACGTGATTTTCATTCCAGAACGTAGGCAGTGTTGGGGGGGTGCAGGCTTCCCCGTCAGGTGTCCTCGAAGCTTTCAAGTGAGGACTGGCAGTGCCTGGGGCCATCCTTGGCCCCTTCTCCCTCCCCTGGAAATGCAAACTCATCTCCACCCAGACGGACCCTGACTCAGGGGAATCGTCCAGGAAGGTCTCCTCCCTCGGGACTCCAGGCTATGAATGGCATGAAGGGCGTGGCTGGGGGGGGGATTGCCAGCCCACCACCACTCATGACTCAGCTCCCTCCTCATGGTCCTCTCCACTCCAAGCTCTATCTCCACCACACAAAAGCGTTGCCATTTTCTTCTGCCTCTTTGTTTTCATTTCCTAGTGAGGTTGTCAGGATTGTTCAGTGGGGTCCCTGAGAAGGAAAAAAGGGGGAGGAGAAAGATGATGGGATACCTTCTCCAAAGCAGTCACTTTTTGCTGAGACACGGTGCCATTCTGAACGCCATCTTCTTAACTGAGCCAGGGGCTTCTCAAACGTAAGCATGCCTGCAAATCACTGGGGGTAATGCTGGCATACTGATTCTGAATCGGTGGGTCTGGTAGGGCCTGAGGGTTTGGGTTTCTAACAAGCTCTGGGTGACATACATGCTGCTGGCCCATGCTGTCACGAAAAGGGTGCTTCACTTGAAAGCCAATGAGATAATCTATGTAGGGGCTTAACAAAGGGCCTGCCAGAGAGTAAGTGCTCAATAATGTGCCTGAAATGATGATGAAGAGATAGTGGTAATGCTGAGGAGAGTGAAGATGATGGTGCTGGTGACAGCGCCACGTGGTGTGGTTATGATGACTGGTAATGGCAGTCATGATGGTGATAATCGTGATGGTGGCGGCGATGATGACGGTAACGATAGCAATGGTGATGATGTAACACGGTTATAGTGGTGGGCATGATGGTAATGGTGGTGGTGTTACAGTGATGGTGATAATGGTGATGGTGGTGGCATGGTGATGATGGTGGTGATGATGGTGGTGATGATGATGGTAACGATAGCAATGGTGATGATGTAACACGGTTATAGTGGTGGGCATGATGGTGATGCTGGTGGTGTTACGGTGATGGTGATCATGGTGATGGTGGTGGTGTTACGGTGATGGTGATCATGGTGATGGTGGTGGTGTTACAGTGATGGTGATGATGGTGATGGTGGTGGTGTTACGGTGATGGTGATGATGATGATGGTGGTGGTGTTACGGTGATGGTGATGATGGTGATGGTGGTGGCATGGTGATAATGATGGTGAAGGTGGTGGTGTTATGGTAATGGTGATAATGGTGATGGTGGTGGTGTTATGGTGATGGTGATCACGGTGATGGTGGTGGCATGGTGATAATGGTGGTGATGGTGGTAATGATGGTGATGATGAAGATGGTGATGATGAAGATGGTGATGGTAGTGACAATAGTGATAATGATGGCGATGGTGGTAATAAAGATGGTGATGGTGATAGTGTTGGTGGAGATGGGGCCAGTACCAATGGTAGTGATGCTGGTCATGCTGGTGGTAACAGGAAACACTTATCTTCATAGAAATGTGACTGTTGAATCTGCTGTAGGATAAGCAGTTATTTTCAGAGAACAAACATCAAGGAGGACAGAGGGTAAAACAGGAATTGGTTCACTGGGCCGGTTGGTGTATGATATGTTCACATTTCCACCCAGAAATGGAGTGCAGTTTGCACACCAGCCTTAGTTCTTCAGGCCCTAGGCTCTGAGGCCATACCTGAGTCAGTCTTCATTATCCTGTGTCCTGGAGCCTGGTAAAATACCTGGCACATAGTAATCCCTCAATAAATGTTGGCTCCGGTCCTCAATTACTGAACATTGACTACAAGCCAAGCTCTCCACAAGCGCTCTTCTCATTTAGCCTTCACAACTAACTTTAATGAAAGGTATAATTTTTAACCATAATTTGCAGGTATAAAAAACTAAGTCTTACCCAAGGTCCCTCAGCTGGCCGGGGGCAGAGCCAGAATTCAAGCTCAGGCCCAATCCCAGTCCTCTTGTGATGACAGGATTCTGGAATGGTGCTGCCACTGCATGTGTGTCAGCCATGCTCATGTTGCCTTCACACCCCTTGCCAGTGCAGGACGGCACATGCATCCCTCCACACAGAAGCTCCTCCTTACCAGGTGAGGCATGTGTCCACCGGCCACACGCACGCCCACCCGGGTTCTCCTCTTATTCCTGCTCCCAAACTCATGCATTCTTTCCACATGGTTCTGATTCTCTCCTGGAGAGATCTGCTCAGGCTGACATCCAGTGGCTGAAAGAACAGCACCCCCTGCCCACCCTCCTTCCCGGGGGATGATGCAGGGCTCCTGATGACATTGCCGGGCCATCGTCTGTAACCCATCTGTACCATGTGCCCAGAGCACCATCCTGGCTTGCATGGGCGGCCTGTGCCAGGCATCTTAGGGCTGCATCTCATCTCCTCCATGAGATGCCCATCCCTGCTGCCCTTTGAGGATACTCAAGGTGAACCCCAGATGCCCATTTCTCGTTTGGTAAACTTCACTCCGCACTCCCATTCCTGTTAAAGCTGCGAAAGGCTTCGACTTCGTTCCATTTGGAAGGGAGGCTGGAGTTACCACGCTCTGGGCTCATATCCTGTCGTAACGTTGTTGTAAGGGTTGCGTTGTGGCTCCAGGAATTCCCAGTTGCAGTTCCAGGAAGGTCAGAGAGGAGCAATGTTCCCAGCCACATTTCTGTGAGCTGTGGTTTACACTGAAGTCTTTTGCTTATTTTGGTGATAGAAGCTGAACGTGGTTTGTGCTGAAGTTCCAGTTGCTTGTCGGAGGCTGACCAAGCAAGCGTACTTTGTGAAGGGGAACCCGGGCCCCTCTTGCCCTCATTTGCAACCTGAACACATGCTCACTTTCCAATCCCATGTGTTAAACATGAACACATGCACACCTCCGCCCAGTTATGCAGTCTGGCTTGTGGCTAAAACGTAAAACACAGCTTTTCCAAATCATCAGGCAGGATCACGCAGGCATCACGGAAGTTCTGGCTCTGCTCCCACACTAATTGCTGTGCAATTTCTCGCAGGTTTCTTTACTTCTCTGGGCATGTTTCCTCACCTGCAAAATGAGAACGCTTAACTAGGAAACTTTGCAGAGAGCATTCAGCTTTCAAACTCTGACTCCCTGAGTGTGTGACATATTTTTAAATAACTTCTTTCTCATGATTTCCCTTTTACCTTTTTGCTTTGAATCTTGAGACACAACAGAAAACACATACATGGTGCTTTAACAAATGCAACCAGTTCCTGGCCACCCTTTCCTGGGGTCAGGCAATTGGGTATGTGATACAAATGGTCAGGAATGTTTTTCATCCCTGAAGAAGGCTTCTCACCCCTCTGCCACCAGGACAGCCTCTTCTGAAAGCAGTCAAAACAGTGGGATGAGGGAATCTCCGCCCTCTTCTGGGGGTGCTGTCTTTCTGAAGAGCTGCTTCTCACTCCCAAACCGGACTCAAAGGTGGCAGGAGCCGCATCTGTAACTGACAACAAAAGCCTCCTGTAGAGGAGGAGGGTGGCGGGGCTGGCCTGGCTCTGATGCTTCCCTGATGTCCGCCTTTCCCGAGTAATTGCTCCCTGGCTTCCTGCTGCCACACCTGCCTGAGATCCCCCATGAAGCAGCTGGCTGGGCTGCAGAGTGCCTCCAGACACAGCCCTCCCCTGTGTCCCCTCTTGCTCACTTCTGGGTGGCAACAGATGTTTGACCTGACATCGTGACAATGGCTCTGTGGCCAAGGTGAGTCAGGGAAGCCAGGAAGCAGAGGGGCTCTGGAGGTGCTGTGTTGTGATCCAGGTGAAGCCACGGGCTAAAGACTGCAGTATTATGGGAAGATACTGTGGAACCTTCCTTTAGGACAAGGGCCAGACACCGTCCCCACCACCACCCAGGCTCCTCTCCTGCCCCCTCCCTGTCAGTCCATCCCATAGAGCTTCCACGGGACAGAAGAGCCACATCCATCCTTCCTGTGCCTGTTCCTCCCTCTCCTGCCTAGGGGACCTACTTTTCCAGAAAGGCCCTGGGGAAGAGTCCAGCGGCTGCAGGCTCCCAGCCCCAGACAGGGCCCTGTGGAAGGAGCTGCCCAGAATGGGAGGTGTGTCCAGGTGGAGCACTTCTTTTTCCTGGGGCTCGCCCTCCGGCATGGCCCCAGCCTGCAGCCTGTAGGACCTGTCTAAGAATGGAGGAGCTGCCATGGGGTGGTTCTAACCCTGGAGACAGAGAAGGACAGGAGGAGGGGGCCCAAGTCAGGTCTCCTCTTTGGGCTCCCCTGAGAGCAGCTGGCTCTGTATCAGACCAGACACACCTGGAAACTGCCCCCTCTCCCAGCCCCCTCTCCAGGAGTTCAGATGTCAAGCCCCACCGTCTTAGCTGGTGGGGGCCGTGAGTTCCACTCTGAGAGGACTGTGCTGGGTTCAAATCCAAGTCCCAGCTTTTATGGGGTGTACTGTCCTGGTCAGTCACTCAGCGCCTCTAAGGTCACAGCTTCCTCATCTATAAGTCTGGGCGCCAACCTCCAGGGGCGTGGGAGGGCTCTAGCTGGTGAAGTGCCAGGATAGGGGTCTCAGCATTGGCCCCACCTAAAGCACAGGGCCAGGCACCAAAGTAGCCACGTCCAGCGCACAGCTTTCCCCTCCCTCCAGCGACTGCCGTGTTACTGCTGAGGCTCAGTAATTGTGACCAAAGCCTGTGGGGAATTTTCTTTCATGTCACAGAGCTTCAGCCCTGAGTGTGTCTGTCCCTGGGCCTGGCATCAGTCTGGCTCTTATACCATGAAATGGTGAGGAAGGTCCACACAGTCTGCTTCTCTTATACTGTAGAGGCACGTGCTGGGAGGCACTGCTGAGGACGTTCTCCTAACATTGCTTGCTTCCTTCTCAAATTTGAGTTGTGGCCTTTTAAAAATTTTATAGAGATACCTATTAGGCTCTCAGCTCATGCATTCAAGGGCATTTTAAATGGAAGGTTGTTCTTCATTTCGTGGCGTGTGTTATGTATGGCAAAGGCAGACAACGGAACAATTTCCTTGGAGAAATCGCACCCATCTGCAATTAGTGTTCATCTTCTTGGTGCTTAGAACTTCAGCTGATTTGAGAGAGCAGAAGAATGTGACAGGCAGAGGCTGAAATATGAGAAATACTTCTTTGAAATCAAATTTGAATCTGTGTCAGAGCGTTATACTTTAGACTTATTAAGGAAGCAAAAACAACTAGATTAAATTGCATGAGTTTATTTAGAATTGTGCTTATTATAAGCAAAAGACTTCCCTCAAATTGTATCCTAAGCAGAAGGACTTGTGAAAACTTATAGACTATAAATTGATAGGAAAAGTGACAGGCAAAATGAAGACTGTTTTTTGTGTTTGAATAAAGCATTTTCAGTAGATTTGGCTGAGCTGTGCTTTCTAGATCTCCAGGGAACGCAGGAACAATTAGTAAGTATGATGAATCAGCTGACATAGGCTTTTTTCCCTTGGCCCTGGGTGAAACGATGGAAAATTTTCTATTGCGAATCTAATTTCCCAAGAAATTGGAGTATGCATTGAATAAAGGCTGAGGTCTCTAAGGAGAGTCAGAAAGCAGCTTGAGATGAGAGAGTACATGGAGACAGGAAGACTAGATGTTTTTTATCTACTGACTCTGAACCTAGGAAAGAGTGTGAAATTGCAGATTCTCAGCAACCTCTGCTATCACCACCCATTCCTGGAAATTGAAGTTGCTACCATGATGCCTATCTTCTTTACGGTCAGAAAATAACCCAGGAATGTAGGATGGGATTCCCAAATGGAAGCCTAGGCAACTATCTGGGTCAGCACGCCCATCAGAGCCACCAAAGGACCCCCAGTAAGTCTGTCGTGTACCAGCTGCCATGCTCAGTTCGGGGGCCACCAGGAAGCCAGAAAAACCACGTTGCAAGAAGAGACGAAATCTGGTATGCCCGGCACTCACTGGGAGTCAGAGACTACTGGGCCCTTCCTCCAACCGCAGTGAGATAAGCACGAACCTTGCCCCTGTTTTTGAGACGAGGAAGCTGACTCACAGAGAGGCTAACAGATTTTCCCAGAGAAACAGTGAGGAATGGGGCCACGCTTTATGAACTTGCCGATTCAATTTTGTGTGAGACCTCAAAGGCAAATTGCCCTGAATGAGGTGCTTTTTTAATAGAAATAGTGCTGTGTGCAGAGATGTTCAAACCCAGTGTCCTCTCTGCAAACAAAAGCTTTATGCAGAAGCCCAGTCTATGCCATCAGTAATCCTAGATGCTAGCCACCTAGGAACAGTCCCTGTAGTTGAGTACCTTCCAGCTACTTTAGAGAGGAATGGTGCCCACAGTTTTCTGAAATGCCTGTGTTTGCATGTGACGTGTAGGCAGTGTCACAGTTCAGAGTGGGCCGAACTCAGCTGCTGAGGACCTCAGGAGGCAGCCATCTGGAGAGGGGGACTTCTGATGGACAGCTAGTGGCCCAGAACAAGATGGCCTCTTGTGACCTAACCTGGCATCCTGGTTCTGAGGGTGTGTAACAGTTTGGTGGTTTAGAGGGAAGCACTGTCCTCAAGAAGATTCCAGATGCCACCGTTGTGCACATTTAAGTAGCAACAGCTTTGGTTGCTCTTGTAACATAGTTGAATTTTGTAGCACCTGGTTCAGCCCTATTGCTCTTTGGGGAGAATGACAAGGATCTAATCTCCTGGAGGAGGAGGATTCCAGCTCCTTTGAATTTCAGACCCGCTTCTTGCCCCCATGAGAGATTTCAGCACCTCTGTCTCCTCCATGTTGGATGAGAACAATAAATGAGTAGCAACTTGCTGGCCAAATTCCTTTTCCTTAAGTGAGAGAGAAGACAGATGGCAAAGAGATTTTTAAGCATTTTAACCTCGTCCACATGTTATGACATTATAAAAATAGTAGAAATTGGCACATATTAAAATCACCCACAGGTCAATAACCTGAGACTCATAATTGTTATTTTATCTTTAGTGTGCATGTTACATCCAAATGTCAGCAGGACTTTGCCTCCTTCTCTTTTTCTTTCTTTCTTTTTTTTGAGACAAGCGATTCCCTGCCCCAAGGCCCTGATCTCAGGAAACAATAGGTGCCCCAGAGAAGGGCCTGAAGTTGCTAATAGGGACACAGATGCTGCCAGACTTGCATCTGGGAGGAGCAGCTCCTAACATGTGACAATTAGCCCTAGACTTTCCAGTTATTTTATAAGCAAGGCGTTTACAACTTTGGAACCGATCATTAGCATCACAGAGAAGGGAGGATACTAAGGATTGCCATGTCTAGCAAATGCAAATGTGGTATGCCCATTGAAACCTGAATTTCAGATTTTAAAAAATCATTTATATAAGTGTGTCCCAAATGGTACACCAGGCATACTTCAACTGAGAAAAAAATCATTTTTTGAATGAATTAATTTTGGGATGAATTTTGATTTGTATTTCCTCGTTTGAAATTCAAATTTTACTAGGCATCCTGTGTTTTATCCAGCTTTTCTCTCCAAACACAACAAACATGACACAGTGTCCTCATTAAGGGTGAGGGCTGAGAAGCCTGGGGCCAGTTACTTGCATTCCCTACCCTCTGTTTCCCAGCTATACGAGGGACTGTAGGATTTGCACCTACCTCAGAAAGTGCTGTGTGGTGCTTGGCACCTCGTAAGTACTCAACAAGCATTTACTATCACTATTGCTATTGTGAAAAGAGAACCAGCTCTTCAGAGAGCTAACTAAGCCCCAGTCACATTTTAGGTCACCATGCACAGATGCACGTGTCTGTTTTTCTCTGAAGAGTGGAGGCTCCCTAATGGCTGACTGGCCCTATGGGCATATGTCAGCCCTGGGGAAGACCTGTCACCCTCCTCCTACACCGGCTGAGTCTCAGCTGAGATTCAGAGGTATCCTACTTGGTGCAACGAGGTACTGCTTCATGACCACCACAAATTCCAGTTTTCTCCAGCTCCTGTCTCCCCATTTGTTCCATCTCATTTCCAGTTCCCAGTGGCCTTGTTTTGACAAATATGATTCTGGTAGATTCCCACTGATTCTCTAGTTCAATGAAAAAAAAAATCCATTTCCTATTTTGCCTACAAACTGACAAGAATTTTTTTTACTTGACCAGAATTGTCTGACAGTAAGAGGAAAGTCTTTCCAAAAACAAAAGTTTCTTTAAATAGGTGCCATTAATTAATTAATGTGCTGATTCGATTAGATTGATGGTTTAACTAACAGCATCTAAACGTACTCATTGTCTCACAGAACCTAAACTTTGTGAGAAAAGTTGACTTCCAGACAATTGCAACATATCTCTATCATTTATAAGCTATTATATTAGACTAAGGTTGTTCAACTATAAGGATTTTCACCATACACCTCTGAGTTGTTAAAATATAATAGCATAGTAACACTTACAATTGGGTTTATGGACATTCCTTTTCTCTATAAAATGTGGACATTTTATAGCTCTGTCAATCTTAAAAAAAAAAAAAAAAAAAAAGGAAAAGGCCATTGGTGTCTGTGTTGCACATAGCTAAAGAGATTAATGTATGTCCCAATTAGCAAAGGTTCCCTGCTGGCCCACGGGGAGAAAAGGCATGGGGCTGAGGTGATGTGGCTGCCACAGCAAGTGTTCAATCTTAGCAGAGCCCCCCACAGCAGGTCACCAGGACCTCCGATCGAGGCGTTAAGGATGACCACAACAGGCTGTCATGTCAGAGGTCACACGTCATCAGGCATGGCATCTGGGGGAATAAATCTGCTGGAGGTTGTATCAGTGGGTTTTTGTTTCTGTTATTTTTTCATCCAAGAGCAAACCCCAAATCGCCCGAGCCATGTGGGTGGCAAAACTACAGAGCAAAGCGAGGGACCTATGAAGTCCCCATGCCTGGCACCCTATTCTGGCCCTTCCTGCAATCTCCGTCTCATTGGCTTCACCTGGAAGTTGAGGGTAACATTACCTTGCAGGCCTGGGAGACTGCAACAACACGATGTCTGCAAAGCATCAGGCACGAGGCCAGGCATGATGCGGCTGTGCAGTTGACGGAAGGGAGGCGTCGGCATCTATATTCATCACAAATATCTAAATGACTTGCTTTTATCGTAACCCCTGACGTCTCTACAGATCCTGATTTGGCGGCTGCGGTTCTTATCCTAATGCCACGCAAGAACTGGGATAGAGCAGTACCTTCTGCCTTTGGAGGGTTTGTTTTTGGGGTTCACATTGTGTCCAAACATTGGATATCCTGTGAACATGAATAAAGCAACTTTGAAGCCAGTGCTGGGGGCTGAGCGGGTGAGATCCCTGGCGAGGCAGCCCCCTTGTCGGGCACCTTTGTGCTCCACTTCCCACAGCACCTGTTCCCAGGTCCTTTCCCAGAGGAGGAAGGTTTTGCTGTCTGTGCTGCCTGTGGGGCCTCACAGACCCAAGCATCTGCAGGGAGGAAGTACCAAGATGCCCACAGCGTGTCTCTTGTTGGCTGAGAGTCTGCCCGGAAAAGTCAGTGCATTGCAATCAGTTCTAAGCCCAGCTCTTTTATTCACTAGCTGTGTGACCATGAACAAACCTTGCTTTCCCCCTCTGTAAAATGGGCATAAGGGTACCTAGCTTGGTGAGTAGATGTGGAGTTAGGTGAATAACGTAGTTAGAAGGAATACATGTCCATGTTTACCTGTGATGGCCCAAGCGGTGCCTATTGTCAGGGCACGCTTATTCATGGTGTCCCTTCTCATTCCAAATGTATCCTAGCGTGGATGGCGGTCACTACACACACACACACACACACACACACACACACACACACACACTCAACACCTGTATTTGCTTTTGTAGCTGATAATGATTAATTATTATAATCATCATAATGTCACTCTTATTCCTAGCAGCTCGGTGCAACTGAAGTACATAGCACCAAAAAATCCTTATTTACATTATACTTCCATGTAATTAAAAGCTACTTGTATTTCCAAGTAGAAAATACCGTAATTAGTTTTTTTGAGAGACAGAATCTTGCTCTGTTGCCCAGGCTAGAGTGCAGTGGCGTGATCTTGGCTCACTACAACCTCCACCTCCCCAGTTCAAGCAATTTTCCTACCTCAGTTTCCCAAGTAGCTGGGACTACAGGCATGCACCACCACACTCAGCTAATTTTCATTATTTTTTAGTAAAGATGGGGTTTCACTGTATATTGGCCAGGCTGGCCTCAAACTCCTGACCTCAGGTGATCTGCCTGCCTTGGCTGGTATTATAGGTGTGAGCCACCCTGCCCAGCGAAAATATTGTAATTTACATGGATCAAAAATGTGCGGTGGCTCACGCCTATAATTTCAGCACTTTGGGAGGCCGAGGCCGGCAGATCACCTAAGGTTGGGAGTTCGAGACTAGCCTGACCAACATGGAGAAACCCCATCTCTACTAAAAATACAAAATTAGCCAAGCAAAATGGTACATGCCTGCAATCCAGCTACTCAGGAGGCTGAGGCAGGAAAATCACTTGAACCTGGGAGGCAGAAATTGCGATGAGCCAAGATCATGCCGTTGCACTCCAGCCTGGGCAACAAGAGCGAAACTCCATCTCAAAAACAAAAAGTGCCAAATGCACATGCTTTTCCTATTTTCCTATGATAACTTCATAAATTTGAGGTATTTATTTTTCTTCCTTGTGGAAAACTATGGGACTGATTATTTTTTCTCAGTAACCTTTGCTCTCTTCTGGGTAAAGTTTAGTTCATCTTTTCAAAGATCACAATGTATTTAGGACATTCGTTAGGAACTAATGGTTTAGCCTTTTGTAGTTATTATCATAAAATGCATTCATCTTAATCAGTCTTCCTCATTGTAAAAGATATTCTTACTGTCATGGTTTTACTAATTAAACATTGTTTTATTAATGTACCAGGGTTTGTTTGCTCACATCCTGATTCTTGAGCTCAGAGTGGAAAAGTTGAGCACCAAGAAAACAGGAGAAACAGAAAAAACTTCTCCTTAATTGTCATGTGAGATTTCAGGCAAAACCACAGTGCATGGGAAGTTATAGGGAAAAGGGCTGAAGAACTGAAGATTCAGGGTGTGCATGTAGATGAGAAGCCCTTTGGGGTTACCTCATGGCTCATCTTTCAAAATCTGGAATTTTCTGTTTGGCCCCAAGGCAATGTCCTCTGGCTTTCTGCCGGGGTCACCCTGGTGGCCTGGCTAAGTTCCAGGCAGGGAGAGAGGCCACCTCCCTGACCTACCAAGCCCCCTGGGCTTTTGATATACATTCAACATTCTGAATGATCAAAACCAAAGGCATCATTAATAAAGGATGCGTCGGAAGGAACATTTGAAGCCGTGTGATACATTTCACATGACAGTCAGAAGAGAAGATTTATGATCCTGGAGGATAAGCCCTTTTCCTGGAGTTACTCAGACCTAACAGTTTCTTGAGTCTGAAACAACAGATCTATCACAAGCTGTGATTTATGTAGAAGGCTCTGATGGAATACATCTTGGCAGGGGTGAAATTGAGAGCTTTCGAGCTCTGTAACAGTTGGGAAACAAATGGGTAAGCCTCCACAGGCTGACTAGTGCCTGCCTGGAGTTTGCTTTTTAATCTTTATGGGAATTCTTTGAACTTCGAAGTCAGCTTTGCTATTGTAGGAAAGACTGTAGCTCATCCTCTTTGGCTACAGCCAAGCTTCATCTTCCCAATTTCATTACAATGTTTTGCACAAAGTAGGCACTTAAATACTGCTGGGATGGAATGAGGATTGGGACCCTTCGCAGAAACAACTGAAACATGTCCACAGAAGGCACATCGGTGTGTGATTTAGGGACTTTCACTATCTTCTCTCCAATCTCTCAGACTGTTTTGAAAGAAGCAAGCTGTGAGCAAAAGCTTTTTAACACCAAACAGCAAAGCAAGCCCTCAAAAGGGGAAAACAAAAGGCCACAATCAGATGACTTGGGGAAAGGGGATATTGCTGCCTCCCTGGGGTGGGTTCATGGTTATGACAATAATCCAGATGTCTTCAAGGAATGCAAGCATAAAGCCCTTAGCCAGAAAACAAGGGTAACTCGTGAGCTCTCACTAGTCAAAATATTGATGCATTTGTGAATACCATGACCCTTGGCTAACACCTCTGATTTTTTGTGCTGTTTACACATGTCCTTAAAGCTGTTGTGGTGCCAGGGGTAACGAATAAACAATTTACTGTCACTGGTACACATTCTGCTTTTTAAAAATGGCTTATTTTTCATCGAGGGCTTGAGTTTTGCGTTTGAACTGAGTCTCTGTCTTCCTCAGTGAGTTCCGCCTTCCACCTTCCAATGGATGTACCTGCTGTCTTCTCCTGCACCCTTCCAGTTTCTTCCTGGCCTCAGTTTACCTATCATGTGTCAGTTATATAGAGGTTTCCCTGATGGCCTGGTCTTTGGCTAGCACACTTCCCCCACAGATTCCCACACGGAACCTAAGCCCTTGATTACTCTCTTATGGACTGTGATTTTGGGGGGCTCTGAGCTGAACTACAGATTCCTCAAGAGAAAGGCCCTGTCCTGTGGCCTCTCCCAGATACGTAATACAGATTGAAACCCTGAGTTATGGAAAGGCAGCCAGAGACAGGGAGACGCCAGAGGAAAGAGAAATCGCCATGGGATGGTCCCTGCGTCAAGAATGTACCTCCTTCCCCCGCCACCCCTGTCAGTGCTGGTGGGGAGTGTTGTCCCTGAGTGCCAGAAAGGGAAAGGTCAGCAGGGCAGTACAGCCAATACCTCCAGGAGCAGAGCTGGTTTGGACAGAGGTAGCCAAGAACCACAGCTAAGTGCCCCTCACAGAAGTCACAGAGGTAAGCAGGAAGTGCAGGTATGGGGAGGCTGGCCTGGACAGATGGGTGTGGTCAGACAAGCTAGAGGAGCTCCAAAGCCAGCCCCAGGGGTTTGGACCAGGTGCCATGGGAAAAGGGGTGTCAGAGAAGGCTTTGGGCAGGAAAATGGCCCAGTGAGGGGCTGACTCTCCTAGGTGGATGAGAGTCGCCAAGATGAGGGTAAGGGAGGTAGAGTGGAGGCCTGGGAGGTGAGCAGGTGAGTGGCATCCTAATCCAGCTGGTTGGCATGAGAAGTGGGCTAATGGCCCTTGGCTGGGCAGAGGGTCTCATTCCAGAAAGCTGCTAGTCTGGAGTCAGAAATGATCTGTGCATGGCCACCTGTGATTGACTAGGACTCCACGCTGAGTCGTAATGAGCATCACAGATATTCTTCTCAAAAACCTTTACTCTCATCAGTGGCCCAATTTCTTCATTTTCTAAAAACTCGGTGCTTTTTTCCACGTAACAAATGCACACAGAAACTCAATCACTGCAAAAAGGGTTTTGTCAGTGAATCTTCCTCTGACCACCTACTCCCAGACCCTCCAGAATCTTCTTTTAGAGGCAACCAATGCTTCCAGTCTGTCGTATACATTTCCAGAGACAGCCCATGCCTATATTAACACGGCTGTATTCTGCTATTGCTAATAATGATGGTGATGAGAATAGTAGCCAACATTTATATAATGCGCACTATACGTCAGGCACCATCCTCAATGCTTTACAAATGTTATGTCAGAGGAGCGTCTTGTAGCAACCCTACAAGATAGAAGCTCTTACCCTCCCCCACTTTACAGGTAGAGAAACAGAGGGAGAAGAGGGACTTGACTAACTCACGTGGCTAACAAAGGGTGCCGCAAGGATGTGACCACATCATCCCTGTCATTCTGTATCTGGTGTTCTGCACATATGACCATGGCCAATGGTCATTCCTTATTAGCTGCATGCTTCTTCCTTCTTGTGTTAATGCCCACACGAAGGCCACATGTTCAATGAAACCTCATTCATCTAACCAGCTTCTTATTGATGCTTCTTATTACATTTAGTAGTTTCCAGTGTCCTGATTTTAGCCATATTTTTGAAGTGATTTATTGGGTCATGTTATAAAATTGTACTTTTGTCATCAAGATGTTATTTTCTAAAGAGTGGTAGCAAGACCTTTGCTAAGCCTGGAATTCACCTCAGTTTGGAAAGCTGATTTCTAATAGAAGGAACTTGCTTTAATTTGCTTTTGCTATGTGTATGGAAGGTCAAAGCGGCAGATGGTCCCTGCTTTAAGGGATAAACCAAGGAAGCGTTCATTCTAGCATTTTGTCAGGGAAACTTTCAAGAACATTGTTGGAACACCTGCTTAGTGCTTCAGTCTGAATGCTTTTGGCATCTCCGGGAGCTTTTCGAAATATGTATTTTCACTCACAACAGTAATTAGTTTAGTCACATGAAGAGTGAAGGATAAGAATATTCAGTTAGTGGGTAATTTAGCCTGTGTATATTTTTATACCCGAAAATTGTTCTGCAACCCTCATAAAGTGTTTTTGAGTATATTCAGTGGGTGGCTTATTTATTTCAACAAGTTGGTAAATTCAAGCATATAATTTCACAGAGTTCCATTTGAAACAAATGTTTGATCAATTACTAGCTTATTGTTTTCCTGCTTGTCTTGCTAAAACTCTCAATTAAAAATTGTTCAACACATTCCTTCTGGCACATAATCTGAAGATCATCTCTGAAATTTCTTAGGCTGAAATTAGGTCAAAGGAGTGCGTTCTATCTAAAGAACAAAGCATGTGCACCTCACCCGTGGATGATCTAAATTTGTGTTGCCAAGTGAAAACAGATCACCTACAGCATTTTATTGTTTATAAAATTCTGGTTTATGATGCTTTTGCGAGAACACAAATGTTTACTATATTTAGCAGATCTTGGCACTAAGCCTTCTGCTAAAATAATGGGTATGTTCCTTCTACAAGTAGTTATTGAGAACCTATTATCTGCTCAACACTGCGCTAGATACGACAGGAAAAAAAAATGGTGAACCAAACGTGAATGCTGTAGAGCCCTGGAAGGCTTTGAAGGATGGGGGTGTACTTATTAAAGATCCCTCCCACAATTCTATGAATGTAGTAAAAGTCACCAAATTATATGCATTCAAAGGGTGCGTTTTATGGTGTATGAAGTATATCTCAAAAATGCTGTTATTAAAAAAAAAAGTTACTCTGACTGCGTAAGAGGGAATGTACAAAAGCAAGATGGTAAGACCAAGCTCAGCAGTCCAAACGTGTTCTTGAGCATTTAATCATAACAAGGAAGAAAAAGCCTTTATTTACCATTACAGCAAAATCAAAAAGAATCCATCTCTCCAAAATCAAAGCTGCTCTTTTAAGTTCAGGAGAATCCATATACTCATGCTTACGTGATACTGTATCAGTGCCTAAAGATGATATAATTTGCAAGGCAAGACTGAGAAACCAAGATAGTCCAGTTTTCTTCATATATGCAGGAATAGCATGGATTGACCCAAAAAAGATAAGATAAAGAGGAATGAAGAGCTGCTGCTTAACTCTCCATCAGTTTTATTTGCTTTTCAAGGTAGTTACCAAAAAGGCAATTACTCAAAGGAAAATATGGTGCATACTGGCATATAGCTGTTGACAGAATGCAGCTGAAATATTTGGATTATTTTGATCATTGTGTGATCATTGCCTTAAACTCAGCAGAGTTTGTAAAATCTAACTGGTGTGTTTGTCACCATCAAAGCTGTGACAAATCATCAAATTATGGTTATTAAGACAAATTCTAATAAATTCTGTGTGGCAATAGGACACCCCAATGATTTATTTTCTCACCATCAATTATCCTTATAAATTCTAAAGAATAATCACAACATAAGACTGTTTTGTCTTTCATGCCAAGACAAGAAAGAAACAGCACTATGGATCAGGTCATTGTTAGGCATTTTTATCAGTTTGGAACAATTTACATGTCCAGCAGGAGTGTATAGAGGTGTCTAAAAATATTTATACCCAGGGATGCTACAATAATACAAGTTTTCAGAAGCTACATTAGCTTTTTATCCCTTTTCATCAGGGTGTGAACAATCTACATTTTCTAGAAGTAGCTGTAAGGAGCAATTAGAAAATGAAAAATATTCCTCCTACAGTGATAGGATTTTGGCTTGCTGCCAAAATTTCCAACAATGGATTGACAACGTTCTTCTTTCCTTTAGAATTCTGATTTTCATTGCTCTCTTGCTGGTCTCGATTTTGACAGCAGAATAATGAACGACAGAAAAGTTTCATTAATTCTTGAAAAGAAATGTCCTGTCATTTGACAGCTCTCAGACAATATTCTTATGACAAGAAGTTGGCAAGTAATTGAGGAAAAAGCTCCATTTTTATAGGCTAGGGGGTATGGCCACCAGAAAGATGTGGGCAGTAACAGGAAAAAAAATCTTTCCTTTTTCTTCTTTCTAACCTGCAGTGTAAGAGTTTCTAATGGATATGATTTAAAGAAGTGTTCTTACTCCATTGGGCTTCATAGAGTTTTCCTGTAAGGGTCAAATGATCATTTTAATCAGGTTACCAGATGGTTCTGTTTCTGCTCAGTCTTCCTGTGCTGTGAGCTTCCATTCTCTTCTACCTGAATTTTGGAGTGCGGATTTTATCCCCCAATGAACATGTCATAAATTTCCTGATGGCCAGTCATCTGCGATTGAAAAGTGAAGATAAATCCTACTTTTATTTATATTTCTTTACCTTTACTTCATTAAGAAATCTGTGTGCGGTGTGCCTGTCCTGTGCCACCCACATGTGTTTGTGCTTGTGCACAATTGCGTATGAATCTTCAAGATCTCTGAAAGCCATCTGACCCACCAAGAACCAGTGTCTGATGAAGCTTGAACAGGTTTCTTACCCTCAGCCCTATTCACTCTTACAGAGGAGGGGATGATTCTTTGTTGGGGGCTGCACTGGGCATTGTAGGATGTGTAGCAGCATCCCTGTCCTCTGCCCTCAATCTGCTCCCCTGATGGTGACAACCAAAACTGTCTGCAGACATTCCCCATGTCCCCTGGGGTGGGGGTGGGGTGCAAAAATCACCCCTCACCCCATTAAGAACCACTGATTTAAAATAAGGACCTTTTATGGTGGCTTCTTTAAATCCCCCAGGGAATTATTTCCCTTATCGCAGTCAGCTGATAGAAGTATTTCCTCTATCAGAGCAACACAAATCCCACATCAAGAAACACAGAGTTAGAAAAGCGATATAATCCCCTATATAAAATGCAGTTCTGTGAATAACTTTATTTAAATTGTACATTATCAGAAAAAATTACAGAAATCACTGAACAGCAAGGCTGGCTGTCTACTATTTTTCCTTCTGGTGTTATTTATGTTGAAACATGTAAGGGTTTCTGTGTATTTTTATAATCTTATCAACAATATATTCTGGAATTTAATCTCTAATTCCTGAGTGATGATGATAAGGAGATGAGTGGAGTAAGAATCTGGAAGAATATTGGTGTTTGAGCAACCATTTAAATAAATAACAGCAGCTGTAATCTTCTTAGTATCAGCAAGTAATCTCAGATAATATAAACTTTGCAAGTTCCACAGAAATGTTAGCCACAAAAGCAATTATATTTTAGTAAGCAGTTGATATGGGAGTCAGTATAATTGGAGCAGAAGCAATCATATTTTATATTGAGCTTATTAGTAACAGACAAGGTCCTGGGCAGAGTCCTCAATACCAATAGCATTTCAAAACTGAGAAAATAACATTGGAATTGCACAGATGCATGTTGAGTACTCTTTGAGAATGTTCTCCTAAAAGATCATTTTAATGTGGTTTCACATAAAATATCAGACCTTAATTATAATAGCTTGCATAATTTGTGCTATTACATAGCTAAGGTTATACGAAAAGATCCTAATGCATGATCATTTCTTACTTATGAAATCAAAAGGATGGCAACTCTGCTAATATGTTTGGAGTTGTTGCATTCTGCCAATGGGGCACAATAACCCCCTTTCCCTTTTCTGTGTCCTTTCTCCCCATTCCATTGTTCCCGAAGCTTTCTCATCTAAGATCGTGACTTCTAGTTCATGTTCTTTATCTTTGCTTTCTGTATTAGTCCATTTTCTCACTTCTGATAAGGACATACCCAAGACTGGACAATTTACAAAAGAAAGAGGTTTAATAGACTCACAGTTCCGTGTAACTGGGGAGGCCCCACAATCATGGAGGAAGGTGAAAG
This sequence comes from Sapajus apella, assembly GCF_009761245.1. Classification (NCBI taxonomy): domain Eukaryota; kingdom Metazoa; phylum Chordata; class Mammalia; order Primates; family Cebidae; genus Sapajus; species Sapajus apella. Next base: position 29,289,199 of record NW_022436953.1, on the reverse strand, counting down.
GCACATGGCAGCGGACGAGAGGAGAGAGCTTGTGCAGGGAAACTCCCCTTTATAAAACCATCAGATCTTGAGGGACTTACTATCATGGGAACAGCAAGGGAAAGACTCGCCCCCATGATTCAATTACCTCCTCCCAGCTCCCTCCTGCAACACATGGGAATTGTGGGAGCTACAACTCAAGATGAGATTTGGGTGGGGACATCGCTAAACCGTATTGCTTTCCTGCCTCCCTGCCTGCAGAGAATTGCAAAGCCTTCAGGAGAAAGAAGACCCTCCTACTGCAACATACTTAGAACTCAGAACATGATTCTTGCATGTTTCTTTCTTGAAATGTTGGTGTTCACCAGCTAATCTTATAATTCACTAGTCTTTGGTCTTAGCAGATACAGATAAACATTGTGTAATAGAAAAAGATATACTTTTTTTTTTGAGACAGAGTCTTGCTCTCCAGGCTGGAGTACAATGCCGCAATCTCAGCTCACTGCAACCTCCGCCTCCCAGGTTCAAACAATTCTCCTGCTCAGCCTCCCGAGTAGCTGGGACTACAGGCACAAGCCACCACACCCAGCTAAGTTTTTGTTTTTAGTAAATATCCAGTTTCACCATGGTGGCCAGGCTTGTCTCGATCTCCTGACCTCATGATCTGCCCGCCTCGGCCTCCCAAAGTGCTGGGATTACAGGCATGAGCCACTGTGCCCAGCTGAGATGTACTCTTGGAGTCAGATGTGGTGTGTTTGTCAATGTTTGATATGAATACATGCGTTATGGAGGCAGCAGACTGGGGATTTCTCTTTACTCATGGGATGTTATGATTACCTTAATTCCCTGCCTGAGTGCTAAGGAGTCACCTCTTTTACTTTGGTGCTTATGTTTGAAAATGTTTTCAAAATTGATTCATGTGTCTGCCTAGACTAAGCAGGATAGTGTCCCACCTGAATATACTTTAATGGGATATTGTTTTGGGATTTAGGATCTTGAAGCCTCTCAGAGTCAGCATTTCTGGTACGTAGGGCAAGTACTTTTAGAAAGGATGAGAGACTCCTATCTAGGTGCTAGTTCTGTGGACCAGTGGTTTTAGCTTGCAGTTGTTTTCTTATAATGTGTTTCCCCCCAATAAAGAAGGCTTAACAACAGCACAATATCAGAGGGTTTTGAGATCTAGTTATTTGCGTTCAGGTTAGTCCAAGCTTTGCTATCAACAAGATAATTTGTTTAGGTGCTAGAAAAAATAGACATTTTTCCAGACACATGAAATCTAGCTAAGAAGGCCAGACAATGGCCTTCTCACCAAGATTTTTAGACTATGATGTGTTATCTTTTTATGTGGTTGACTTTATGTACCAGTGTGCATTATTAGAATTTATTCAGATACCAGTTATGTTTTGTCTATAAAAGAAATCATGTGGTGACCAGACTATCTCAAATTTTAAAAGATATCAACTGAAAAACAATAAAAAGAAATATCTCCGGGATGTACTGATCAGTTTTTCACAGACAGTAACATGTTATACATCGTCTGGGACTATAGAGTCATGAGGTAATGGAAGGGCAGAGATACAAGAAGTCTGCAAACTTTGAGACAAGATTCTATATCTCAGCCTGGGTTTTGTCTTTAGTTTTGGAAACTACAGTAGTGTATATTTCACCCACATGATGCTAAGCATTCACTTGTCCCATGGAGGCCTATCCCTTTCAGAAGGATGTTCTATGTGACAGACAGATCAGGTTTAAGAAATATACAGATTCTGAGCTGGCCTGGCCTGAGCTGAGCTTCAAGAAACAGTAACAAGCCAGTGGATTTGGGAGATCTCTTACATTTTAGATTTTACAATTCTTGCTGACATTAAATTAAGACTTTTTCCATCTTATATAAAGCGTATTCCAGTGATTCAGCTATTCTAACTTAAGAGGAATGAAGTTGGCCTAAAGTACACAGAGTTGGGTTTTTTTTTGTTACATACAGTCAGAATTCTTTTGGTTGTAAGTGATAGAAAACCAACTCAAACTGCTAAAAGAAAAGGTAAAGAGGTTTTGCACCACATAACTTGGAAACAAGGTACAACCTGCTTCAGGTGTGGCCTGAGCCAGGGGCTCAGAGCGTCCTCATGGCCCTGGCTCTCTGGCCGTCTGTCGGTCAGTCTCTCCTGCAATGCTGGATGACGAAAGCCATTGGCATCCATAGATCGCATGCTATTAGCTGTGGAACTCCAGGAGAAAGGTACCATTATTCCCAGGTACCTACTGGAAAGACTTGAGGTGATGTCCAAATGGCCTGGCTTCCGTCAGGTGCCTATTCTTGAGCCAATCCACCCCGGCCAAGAACCTGGGGTTACTCTTTGCAAATGTGGTCCTCATGCTCATTCTTGTGACAGTGGGTGGGTTCGAGCCTACCTAATATACTTAGAATAGCACAGAGTTGGGTAGTTGTGACAAACACTGTGCGGCATGAAAAGCCTACAATATTTATTTTTGGCCTTTTACAGAAGAAATGGGCTAACCCAAGATAAGCCAGTTAACACGGCCAACTTCATGAGTGTGCAGTCTGAGAAGTCACACGAGGCCCCACACTTAGAAGGACCCCATGGCTGCTTTAACGCTCTGCTGTCACATCTTTAAATTCTTAGTAATTTATGAACAAAGGGCACCACATTTTCATTTGCACTGCCTAGAGTTGCTCATTGACTAAGCCTTGAGGGATAAGACGGATTTCCCAGAGGAAAATGCCTTGAAGACAGGGCATGAAGCAGGAATCTGCTTTCTGTTCAATATGAGTAATGGAATACCCAACGCAGAGTGACTCGGCAATGAGGAGCTTATTATCTCATGGACATGGTCACCCAGAGGTGGCACTGCTAGGCGAGGCTAATTCAGCAGTTGACAGCACCCGCATCCTGGGCAAGGCTTTCTGCAATCCTCTGGACTTTCTCCTAGTCACAGGTGATGGAAAACTCCGGTTCCAAGAATCACACCTTCACCCAACAATGTCTAATGGGGTGGAAAGGGAAGCCATGTTTCTTCCCTTGCATGGCTGTTTTTGTTAGGGAAGAAAATGTTTCCAGAAAGTTTCCCAGCAGATCCATTGACTGCAGCTGGCTCACGGAGGTCCGGAGATTTCCATTTCTAGCCTCTGAAGTAGGAGATGGCTTCTCCATGAGGAACCAGGGGGCTGGGGATGGGAGCTGGGGGTTCAGCAGCCAAGTCATTCACCACAGGCTGCCTTGCATTGGCAGCCCCTACTGTGAATAACTTGTTGCAGAATTCCTCAACTCCTGGGCAAGCTCCTGGGAACACTGAAAAGACAACTTAGTTTGGTTTACACACACACACACACACACACACACACACACACACACACACAATCTGATTTGCCTCTGCGGGTCACACCCTCACATTGCCCAAAGTTATGAAACTTATTTTTTAAAATAGTTCTGCTAAGCAGTTTCTGAAGAATTTGTGGGAGTAGGAAGGAAAAGTGTACCTCAAAAGATATTTGATCAGATCCTGTCAGATAAGCAAAGGGTATTTAGGGCATGTTTGTGAAACATGATTTCTTATCTAAAAATTGAACGGCTCTTCGGTAAAATGGTATTTGATGCTTTGATAGAGTTTATGCCCAAATCATTTTTCTTCCTGACTTCTGTATTTCTGCCTGTTTATGCTTCTATATTTATTCAAAGAGAACGTCTGAAATGTGTAAAACATAATTTTTCTTGGCTGAGGCACCTGCATTCCACACAAGAATTTCACTGTACTTGCTTTTTATAAAATAAAACGTCTGTGGCAATATTTACCTTAAACATGATTTTAGTTACAATTGAACCAAGATATTTCTTCTCCCTCAGACTGTAATCCTCTCTAATAGATGTTGGTAGGAAGGCACATAACATATTAATATGCATGTCAAATAAAGAATACTTTCTAGTTTCTTATAGAAAATCACTACTATAATCCCTAGAGAGTAAATAAAATTTATGCTCTGATTAGTTATTAAGGTAAAACACTTTCAGTTTTTTGTGGTTTTTACCGAATTGAAAACCTGACCATTGCTATCTCCATACTTGCGTTGTTTCTTTTTTTTTTTTTTCTTTCTCTTACACTCTGGTACAGATTATACTTCCATTTTTCCTTACTGACTCCTTCCCTGATGAAAACTAGTTGAGCATCTGAACTTTCACAACAGATGTCTAGTTAAAAGGAACCAGTATGGAAGTTTGTACAAAATTTCCCCTGTATTCTACCACCTGCAACAATGTGAAAATTTTCTCAAAAATTCTTGAATGGAGACTTTTTTTTTAATTTTGGTGGTTTAAAGACCGAGTCTCACTTTGACCTTTGGAAAACTGTTAGCGCATTTCAGAGACACGTGTGTATGTGAACCTACAATGATTTGGGGACTTTATACAACCTGAAACTACTTAAGTTCTGTAGACGCTCAGAGATGATGAGAATTCTGTTGACGCAAAGATTTTTGTCTCTTGGCCCTGGCAAAATTGCATGTTGTGAGTAGTTTGTATTTTTAGTTGAAGGTTTTGCTTCGGAGTTCAACTGCAATTTTACTTTCGTTGTCATCTTAAATCTGTAATTTTGAGAGAAAGTTTGTAAAAATATCTTCAATCCAGTGCAGCAATTATTCTGACTGCAGAGTGACCTCTATTTTCTTCTGGTTAAAGAGAGACAGAGAAGCAGTAGAGCATTTTGGGGTTTTTCAAACCCTCGATTACAGGGCAGGACACCTCAAGATAAAAAAGCAAGATTTTCAGACTTCATAATGTCATTGGATAGTCATTAAATGTATACAAAATTACACTTCAGTGAACTTAAGGATAGGTTGAAAAAGGTAAAAGTGGTAATAAACAGAAAGGCCGAAATCTGGAATCCATTAACTGAAAACAAATTAACCAACAATTATGGTGTACCCTGCTTATTTTTCTAAAGATCTTGAAATAAAGCAAAAGTTTTCCATAGGTACTAATAGCTATAAGCCCACGGGAATAAGTTTCGGAGTAGAATTTCCCCACGTAGGGTAGATCTCCAGCCGCAGCGGAAGAAGAGTCTCCTGAGATGTTTGGAAGTTTTAATTGTCCAGGCGCAAGACAAGAGTGGTCGGAGGTGGACAAGGAGGCTGGTGCTGGTGCTGTCTGTCCTGTGTGTTGCAGCTCCAAAGCGTCTCCACTGACGAGCTCTGACTGCGCATAGAAGGGCCGCCCATTCTTTCCCTGGATGTCCTTTATGTTAATGACAGCGTCGCTGCACGAGCCCTCTGCCTCCGCGTGGGGCAGGCCCCTCTGCTCAAGGTGGCCGTCTTGCTCAGGGCCAGCACCTCTCTGTTTGGTTTTCGTCCGTATGAGCACCTTGGCCCTCTGGGTTCTTACCACTTCCCTTTTTCTTTCTTCATGTCACCATTGTGTCTCCAAGTCTTCGATTCGCTCACGTCTTTCCTGTACATCTCCAGCTCCTCATCTCCCTGGGCTCTGTAGCGAAGCACCGGCTTCCAACACCAGAAACTTGATCTCTCGCAGCCCTGGAAGCCAGAAGTCCTAAATCCAGGACTGGTGACGTCCGGCAGGGCCACATCGCCTCCCAAGGCTCTGGGAGGAACGCTTCCTCGCCTCTTCCATCTTCTGGTGCCTGCTGGCATCAGGTGTTTTTGGCTTGTGGCAGCATCACTCCAGCCTCTGTCTTCCTTGTCACCTGGCCTTTTCCCCCGTGTCTCTTCTGTATCTCTGTTTCTTCACACGGCAGCCTCCTCTCTGCATGTCTGCGCTCGAATTTCCCTCTCCTTGATGGGCCCACCCTCCTCCACTGTGGCCTCAACTTAGCTTGGTTACATCTGCAAATAACCAATTTTAAATAAAGTCACCATCACAGGTGCCAGGAAGTAGGAGTTGAACATGTCTTAGGAAGACACAGTTCAACCCACGGCACACATCATGTTGTCCCTTCTCAAATGCTCCCTTTTCCTCACCCCATTGTTCAATAGCCATTTTGCCTGTGGAAGAAATTCTGACTACTTGAGCCTGATGTCCATACTCTTTTTCCAGCCTAGACAACCCCACTCTTCTAGGCTCACTTCCCATTACTTCCCGTATGGGAACCTCATGCCCTGCCCAGACTGGTTTGTTTCTAGAACATTCCATGTGCACGTACAATACCTGCGTCTTTGCCTACAGCATCTCTGTAGCTTTGATTTAACCGCCCCACCCTGCCCCTGTCACATACACAAGATCTAAGTCCTAGCAATTCTTAGGTCCATCTCAAACCACACCCTGGTCTCTTTCTCTAGAGTCTTGGAGACACCAACCTATTGGGAATGTTCTCTCCTTTGAACATTCTGAACCATTTAGAGCTTCTCATCTTATGCTTCATTGATACTGATGTTGCTCTTACCATAAATAGCTAATGCTCCTGGAGAGCTCATGCGGCACCATGACTAAGCTTTTTGCACACAATATCTTACTGGCACCCCACGGTAGCTCCACAATGTGGGAACCATTATATCGCGGTGTTGTGGATTAAGATGATGAGGCTGAAGGCGGCGAATCCCTTGTGCAAGATCACACCAAGTAGTGAGCGGTAAAGCAGGGAGTCATGCTGATTTTTCTGACTCTAAAATTCTGGTTCTTAACCTCCAGATGCTCCTGCTTTTGTTGGTGTTGGTTACTGTTCAATTTCATTTTCATAATTAGAGCATAAAATTCCTGAGCCTTGAGACCACACTTGAAAGCATCTGATCCTGTTTGGAGATCCATGTCACGGCTATTAATCTGTTACTCTGTTTTCAAAGACGAGAGCCATCGAGTTAACTGAAGCCCTGCGAAGTCTGGAGTCCCTCCTACTCTCTACTGGTGCCTTCAGCCCATGTGGTCCTTGTGTGAGCTGTGCTTCTTGCTGACCTTAGCAGCTTGCGCCTGTTCCACCTTGTTTTGTGGCCCAGGTCAGACCCCACGTGGAAATACCAATTCATAGAATATTCTAATGAATAGAACTGTGAATATGAAAGAGCATCTCACAGGTGGCAATGGTCTGGTGACTAGCGTCTAAGTCACTGTCCTTCCTGCTGTTGATGGACTGTTAGATCACAGTGTGTGTGGTAGGCCCCATCGAGTGTCTGTAACGAGGGCCAGAGGGCATTTTGATTTTATTAGTCAATCGTTTGACCAAAAAGCATTGCTTTGATCAGATACACACTGTGTATGTTTGTTAATAGAACAAACCTTAATGCTTATCTCAAGGTCATGCACAATCTCAGTTAGCTAGAGAGAGAGGAATAGAATGACTTATTTTAAAAGAATGCATGTATTGTTTCATTATTAGGGGATGTTACTGACATGTAGGGAAACTTTATATGTATTTCATTTGTAATTTTAAATGTTTATTTTTCTCTGATTTAGTTTAAAAAACTCACTGAAGTCTAAAAATGAAAACTTGGTTTTGTTTAGATGTGTAAGGCAGTGCGAGACACACTGTGGGAAGCAGCAGCAGCTTCCCACGGACAGGGTCACAGGATTGCATGGGGCTGATGACACCTGATGAGCAGAGATTTATGGGAGAGTTTCTGCGGGAGAATCCCAACGCATTAGCCAGAGGCCAGAAGGGGCTTGCAAACTTGACGATACTGCAGAGTTCTGGGTAGTCCTTGAGACTGTTATGCCTAAAATGACTCATGCACTGCAAGCGGAAGTGATTGTTGGTGTGACTTGAAATGAGCACCATCCATTTTGGTGGGATGGTCAGCCCTGCTTATCTCGATGGTGATTATGTGGGTCATTTTTTCATCAGGACTGGCTTGCCTCACCCTCCTGCCATTGTCCAAGGCTTTGAAATCACTTTTTCTTACGCTTCACTGAGTCATCTAGATAATTGCCCCAAACAAAACCTGCAGGTAGTTATTCTAAGCACATTGGGGTCTTCAACCTGATAGGATGATGGTTTTATAAGTGAGACTGAGGACTTGACTAAATAACTTAAATTCCTTATTCCTAGGGCCCCAAAAGCACAAACCTCACCATAAAAAGATACAGACTCCCTGAAAGAAATCTCTGGAATCTACAGACCTTCTGCCCAAGTCTACCTTCCTTACTCTTTGATATCCAATAGTGATAATAAAATGAGACATATTTTTGATATACTGGGAAAAGTCATTTCTTCCCCTCTTGAAAAATGTGCTCCTCTTTTCTTACCACAGCTAGGAGTTTTGAGTATGAATAAAGTGGCAGGATTTTGGCAGCAACAGTACATTCATAAATACACATGAAATGTGGTGGGGTTTAAAGATAAATAAAATGGAAAGAGCATATTGTCAGGTTTAAGCACAGATGTACCTTGAGATGAAAACCGAGTCTGTTTCTAATGAGTTGTTCATTTGCTTTGCAAGGATGCATGCCAGGCACTCAGCCTCATCTGGAGGTGAGGGCAGAGATCCCCGGCACCCACAGCCGCATAGGAGCAGCAGGGGAATTGCTGAATCTCTGTCTTCAGGCCCAGAAACAGAAGCAGCAGGATTTACACAAGCTAGAGACCGTGCTTGCCCTGGCTGCACATTTTGCATCCGCAAACCAGACAGTAAATATTTTACTGCAAGAGCTGGTGAAACAGAATATATGGCCCCTCCCAATGGCTCCAGGAGCTGGGGACAAATCCGGCATGTGGGTGATAAGACTCCCCCGGGCCTTTCTGGCCTCTCTCCTGGTTGTGTAAATTCTGTCATCTTACACTTCATTAGACCATAAAGAAGTGCAAATCTTTTTGATAAGGTGATCTCTCCTCTGCTGTGGCTGGGTTGAGATTCAATCTTTGAAATATGTCTGCGGATGCTGGAGACCATGGGTGCCTACACCAGTGGCTCGCCCCTCTCCTGTCCTGCATTTGCATCTCCTATGGGGGCTTGCCAGGGAGGGCCGTGGAGTCGAGGGAGGAGAGCAGGGCCCATCGTGGCTGTCTGTCTTGACTGAACGCCAGCCCCAACCCGGGAGGAGACACCTGGTTTGCCTCTTCACGCTTCTAAGGAAACAGTGATGTTCATATGGAATGTGTGACTTTGTGCAAAATGAAGAGCTGTACGTGCATGTTGAAGCTCCAGTCCCTTCCCTACCCCATTCCTGCAGTTCATGGAGGTGATGTCGCCTCTCATGCATGGTGGAGACTTTGAGGCCTTCCATGTGCCATCCCCTTTCTGGGGCTTCTAGGCCCATGGAGAATTTTCTTGTTTCTTCACTCATAACCTTCTTCCCTTCCCAAAGATGTCACTACCTACATTTGACTGAATACCAGCATCCCTTCCCTCTGTCACTTGGCCACCTAATGTCTCTTCACTTCAGCATTCAAATTCATTGACTATTTTGGGGGCACAAGTGATATATAAATACCAAATACAGCCAGGCAGGATCCTGCACAACAAACCCAGGGTTGTTTCTCGGGCTCATCTCTGTGTCCTGGGATGCTCAACCACCCAGCCTTCCTTATATCAGAGTCATCTAGTTCCTGGAACTGAGAAATGTCCTGACTCTCATTCCATCTTCGTGCTGCTCCTCTCAGACTCCTGGCTTGGTGGTGCTTCCTCTGCAACCCCAGGAGTGAAGCACACGACTGCTGTCTCCTGCAGGGTCCCTCATGGTCTCTCTGTGGACCTTTTTCTCAGCTCCCTGCAACCTTCACCTTCCAGGTTCAAATGATTCTTCTGCTTCAGCCTCTCTAGTAGCTGGGACTACATGCGCATGCCACCACACCCAGCTAATTTTTGTATTTTTGGTAGAGACGGGGTTTCACCATATTGGCCAGGCTGGTCTCAAACTCCTGACCTCCTATCCAGCTGTAGTGCACAGCCTCCAGGCTGCATCGACAAAACCTGCAACTTGCCTCCCTTCTGCTCAAGCCTGGTACGTGCTTCCTGAGCATGTTCTATATTCTGAGCACTAGACTCGGCCTCAGGGATTTGAGGACAGATCAGATGCAGCTGGCTTCTTCCAGAGTTCACCACGGGATTTTGTCCAAATGATGCCTTGCACTCCCTGTAGGACCCCCAGTCAGTGCCCTTTTCAACCAGCTCATCTTTGCTTTGTCATCTCTAAGTCTGTCTTTACAAATAGCTCCTCAACTATCCATGTCTTCCCCACCACCCCTGCCTCTACCAGGGTCTGGGTCGTTGTCTTCTAGTTTCTCCTCTTCCCGTCTTAAAGCCACAGCAGCTCCCTCTTACCAGGATGATGGGTCAGATTTGTCAGCCCAGCTTCCAAGGCCTCTACAGCCTTGCTCCCCTGCCCTATCTGAATTTTTCCTTTGTCCCCAAATCTGCTACTGAAGCTAAATGACATTCCTGATTTTCCCTGATTGACATTTTTGAAAAGTTAAAATCAAATTCCCCACTTTTTTTATTTTACAAGAAGCAACAGATGCTCCTTACAGAAAATTACAGAAGGGAAAAGAAGTCATCTTTAAGCTCACAGCAACCTCACCCACCAGCAACTGACTATAACTAGTCAGGCAGTTTATTAGCTATGACTTCTGCTACCCAAGTTAATTTCTGAGCACATGTATTGATGTATTGTAGTTATTTGAGTTGATGAGTCATTTTCTATCAACTCCCATTCTTATTCACTCTTGTATCCCACTTAGCATCCAATATCATTCTTCTACATAGAAGGGGCCCAGTACGTCATTGAGCCGGTCGGAGTTGTTCAATAAATGCGTATTCCGTCAAAGGTAGGCAAATAAGTTACGTCAAAGCACACATTTCAGAAAGTTAAAACCATGGCTCTCACATAAAGCTATAGTGAGGATCTATCAAGGGTTCATGCAACTCATTGATGAGGGAACCAGCAGGATGCCAAAGCAGGCTCAGGGAGAGCAAAGAAGGATGAGAGAAGCCTGCTAGCTCACACCCAAAACCCATTCGTGTCCTTTAGGGCAATGAAACCATCACTTTAGTGGTTTATCTTTCCTACCTGACGGATATCATTTGCCATTTCTCAGTCTTCTACAAGTTAACATCTAGCTTTACAAAGTCTGGCCACTAATCAGTAAGAAATAGTAAATCAACCCAAATAGCATCCCCTAGAGTAAGGGTCTACAAACGTTCTCTGTGAAGAGCCATTTGTTAAACATCTCGGGCTTTGCAGACCAGCCAGTCTCTGTTGCAGTTACCCCACTCTGTCACCACAGCACTAAAGCTGCCATAAACAACACCTAAGTTGCTGCTTTCATATAAAACTTTATGAGAAACAGTCCCCTGGAGGCAGTCCGCTGATCCCTGCCCCACTTAGCCAGACACATTCTAGGCCAGCTTGTGAGATGGTGATCGGGTTTGACTTTGAAAGCAGACGGAGTGAGCTTTTTGCCGTATTTCCAAGTTTTAGGTAACTTATCTTAACAGTTTCATGAGCCTCTGTCTTTTAGATATCAGTTCCCAAATTTATCATATAAATATAAATAGAGTAGTAACAGTTTAAAACAGTTTCTAAGAGTTCAACAATATTTAAGACTGATATGTAATTAATGCAGATTTTAAAAATTATTGAAAAATTTAAAAATTGTATATATCATACACATGTTGTTTTGAAATCTGTAGATATTGTTGAAGGGCTAAACTGAGCTAATTAACATATGTTGGTTTTTGAGGGTTTTTTTTATGGGGGGAGGGCGGGGTTGGAGTTTTGCTCTTGTTGCCGAGGTTGGAGTGCAATGGTGTGATCTCAGCTCACTATAACCTTCTTCTGCCTCAGCCTCTTGAGTAACTGGGACTACAGGTGCACGTCAGCACGCCTGGCTAATTTTTGTATTTTTGGTAGAGACGGGGTTTCACCATATCATCCATGCTAGGCTCGAACTCCTGACCTCATGATCCGCCCGTCTTGGTCTCCCGAAGTGCTGAGATTATATGTGTGAGCCACCATACCCTGCCAACATATGTATTATTTCACACATATTATTGTGTGTGGTGAGAACACTTAAAATCTATTCTTTTAGCAATTTTCCAGAATATGATGCACTGATATTGACTGTAGATACTATATTGCACAGTTCATCTTGAACCTATTCCCCCTAACTGAAATTTTGTGTCCTTTGACCCACATCTCTCTAGCCCCAAACTCCCACCCCTGGAAGCTCTGCTTCAAAATTTCAACTTTTTAGGATTCTGCATGTAAAGGAGAATAATATTTAAGCCTGATACATAATTAATACAGTTTTTTTTTAATGCTACAGTCATGCTACCTTAGCTTAAAATAACAAGGCTATCGATCTTTGACAAAACTGACAAAAACAGGCAATGGGGAAAGGATTCCCTGTTCGATAAATGATGTTGGGAAAACTGGCTAGCCATGTGCAGAAGGCTGAAACTGGACCCCTTCCTGACACCTTACACTAAAATTAACTCCAAATGGATTGAAGATTTAAGCATAGGACCTAATACCATAAAAACCCTAGAGGAAAACCTAGGCAATACCATTCAGGACATAGGCATAGGCAAGGACTTCATGGCAAAAACACCAAAAGCAATGGCAACAAAAGCCAAAATAGACAAATGGGACCTAACTAAACTCCACAGCTTCTGCACAGCAAAAGAAACAATCATTAGAGTGAACCGGCAACCAACAGAATGGGAAAAATGTTTGCAATCTACCCATCTGACAAAGCGCTAATATCCAGAATCTACAAAAATACTAAAGCAGATTTACAAGAGGAAAACACACAACCCCATCAAAAAGTGGGCAAAGGAATCGAACAGACACTTTTCAAAAGAAGACATTTATGCGACCAAAAAACATATGGAAAAATGCTCATAACACTGCTCACATCACTGTGTTGCCCAGGCTGGAGTGCAATGGCGTGATCTCGGCTCACTGTAACCTACACCTCCCAGGTTCAAGCGATTCTCCTGCCTTAGCCTCCCAAGTAGCTGGGACTACAGGCTTACATCACCACATCTGGCTAATTTTTGTATTTTTAGTAGAGACAGAGTTTTGCCATGTTGGCCAGGCTGGTCTCGAGCTCCAGACCTCAGGTGATCCACTTGTCTCAGCCTCCCAAAGTGCTGGGATTACAGTCCACTGCACCTGGTCCTCTCTCACATGTTTAAAAGGTGTCAATAATGCCATTATTGTGGCTTTGTCTTTTGAAAGAAAGAATCTACCCCATCTCTGGGTTTCATAGCTGAGTTTTCTTTAAAGTGCCCAGTTTAAACCACACGATAAATTAATCCAGTCAGTGCATTTCTCTAACATGTTTGACCAGCGGCAGAAATCAAATAGATTTTGTCCATCATTGCCATTAGATTACAGTGACTTTGCAAATTAACCAAACCTTAACCCTTATATTGGTTACCTGAGTTGATTGTCTCCTGGAAATGTTTATTTAGTCTTGCCTATTGCATATGGTTTGTCTTTTAAAAAAAAAGAGAATTTAATCCATTTCAATGCCCCTTTGGCAAAGCTGGCAACTCTCTCCCATTGGGGTAGACTGAATGTTTCTGCCTCTTGCAGAATTACACGGTAGAAACCCACAGCTCTAGACCAGTCAAGTTAAGGCCATTTAAAGAGGACCAGATAGTCACATTCTACAATGGGTCTTTGGCATATATTTCAAAATTTCACTGGCCTCCATGCTTAAATTTAATCTTTTCGAACATTCCTTAACAACTTCAGAAGTTTTGTAATCAGCTGGTGGTAAAAGACATTTTCATAACATCCACAAAGAGGATCCCATTTACTGAAGTACAAATAGAGATTTAGAATTGTAGGTTAAGTACATGTAATGGATGAATACAGACACCTTCGTGGTTGATTCCCATGTCATGTTTCCCCTGGAATCCAGTTATTCTTCTTTCTTGGTAAGAATGTGGCCATTGGCTGAAACAAGGAGTAACTAAAGGTGTATTTTATGAACAAGTGTGTGTTTATTACTCCTATAGAACATAAGCCCCTGGAAGGTAAAGCTGATGTCCCCATGTCCCTTTGCACCCAGGACAAGGGTGCCTCCAGCAGACAGCGTGCTCAATGTATGTTTATTGTTAGTAATAACTGTCACTTATTGGGTGGTGGCTGTTGTTTACTATGTACCAGGCACTATTCTAAACACTTTATATATGCATATTAACTCATGCAGTTCTCATAAGGACCACAGAAAGATTGTCTTCATTTTTAAAATGAGAAAAAGCAAGTCACAGAGAAGTTAAGCAACTTTCCCAAAGACACACAGCTAGTGATATGGTTTGGATCTGTGTCCCCACCCAAATCCCATGTCACATTGTAATCCCCAACTTGGAGGTTGAGCCTGGTGGGAGGTGATTGGATGGGCAGGGGGTAGACTTCCCCCTTGGTGCTGCTCTTGTGATAGTGAATGAGTCCTCACGAGATTTGGTTAAAAGTGTGTAGCACTTCCCCCTTCTTTCTCTTCCTCCTTCTCAAGCCCCGTAAGATGTGCCTGCTCTCCCCTCACCTTCCGCCGTGGTTGTAAGTTTCCCGAGGACCCCCAGCCATGCTTCCTCTACAGCCTGTAAAATCATGAGCCAATTAAACCTATTGTCTTTATAAATTACTCAGTCTTAGGCGTTTCTTTATAGCAATGTGAGAAGGGACTAATACAGCTAGTTATTAGTAGAGCCAAGATTTAAATTTAAGCTTGCTAGCTCTAGAGTTCCACCTGGAACTTTTGAAACCCTACATTAAGCCGTTGTTCACAGTATTCAACGTTGTCGAATTTTCTTTGTCAACTAACCCTGGAAGTCTTAAATTTTGTCCTAATCCTACCCGCTATTCTCCCCACCGTAGTCTTCTCTGTCACTCAAACCAGAACATCAGGAATCCTTTGTGATACCTCTCTTTCCTCATCCACCCACTCTGATCCATCTCCTTCTGTACACATGAATCTTGAATCCATCCAGCTCCTCCTTCCCAGTGACCCTGCCCTGATCCAGTCCAAACCATCATCACCTTTCATCTGGACTCATGTGGTCGCCTACTAACTTCCTCTGTGCTTCCCTTCCTGCTGCCCACCCCCATCTGTCCTCCACTCAGCAGCTAGAAGGATTAACACATAAACCAAACCGTGGCAATCTCGGTTTATAACCCCATAAATGCTCCTCATAGGCTGGGCGTGGTGACTCATGCCTATAACCCGAGCACTTTGAGAGGCTGAGGTGGGCAGATCACTTGAGGAGGCCAGGAGTTCAAGACCAGCCTGACTAAAAAAAGCTCCTCATGCTCCTCACAGCAGCTCAAATAAACAAAACCTAAACTCTCCCAGACTTTTCACCCTGCTTTTGCCTGGCCTTCCAACCTCTCCAGCGCTATCTTGTGCCTCCCCACTAATGCATGCTCCAACGCCACGATCATATTTCTATTCCTGGGGGCTACTCTGCTCTTTCCTGCCTTTGCCCCATGTGGGAGCATTGCTCCCCAAAACTGTCCACAAGCCCAGCAGCTTCCAGCTTTGCTCTCAGCCTCCATAGCTTTGCGTCAAAAAGAGGTCTGTTCCTCACCACCTTCTCATTTTCAACCTCCCATTAGTGTTTTTTGCTTTTATAGACGAAACAGCACAAGCTGTAATATACACTCCTCCCATTTTATCTGCTCCCCACCCAACTTTGAACTCCCAAAGGACAGAAGCATATGTGTGAATGCGATGGAATCCCCAGCCTCCAGCATATAGTGGTGCTTGACTGGCTTTTGCTAAATGAATGAATTGGGGCTGGGTGTGGTGGCTAATGCCTGTAATCCCAGCACTTTGGGAGGCAGAGGCAGGTGGGCCACTTAAGGTCAGGAGTTTGAGACCAGCCTGACCAACATGGTGAAACCCCATCTCTACTAAAAATACAAGTTAGCCGGCATGGTGGCGCACGCCTGTAATCCCAACTACTCAGGAGCCTGAGGTGGGGGGGTAACTGCTTGAACTCAGGAGGTGGAGGTTGCAGTGAGCTGAGATCTTGTCAGTGCACTCCAGCCTGGGTGACAAAGTGAGACTCTGTCTTAAAAAAAAAAAAAAAAAAAAAAAGAAGGGTGAATTGGGCAGATGCAGAAGAGGCATGCTACATGCCAGTCCTCTCTGCCCCAACCCAAGGTGGCTGGATACACAGATGGGATGTCTCAGCAGGTAGGAACATACCATCTGCTGAGACATCGAGGGTCCTTAGTGACTGCCTGGCATCGAGGCGGCAGTCAGCACAGCCATTTGGAAGAGTGAGCTCAGGGTCTCATTCGCAATGCTAGGTCTTTAATGACTATCTCATGAAAAGAGACAAATGCCTACGGGATTAAGAACTGAGTAGCGATGCATGCCTGAGATGCGGAGTGAAATACGCTGCTGCATGCATGGCGTAGGGGGCCTGCGGTGTGGGGATTACCACAATGCCATCTTCAGGAAGCTTCTACAGGAGAGTCAGGCTTGCAGAGCAGAGGCTGGACGTATGAAAGGTCAAGCAGAGAGAAGGTAGCCACCGAGGCAGGGGACAGCTTGTGGGGCTTAAAGCATGGGCTCCATAACAAGCCTGCCTGCCGGTAGGTTCGGATTCCCCTCCATGCCAGCTCTGTAGCCCAGGACAGGGACCCCGATCTGTCCTCACTTTGTCGTCTAGAAAGTGGGAATCATAACAGTATCTACCCATATCTTATTGTGAGGCATAAACAGGGCAATGCATGTTTAGCACATGCCTGGCATGTAGTCAACACTCAAAAAACAGTCCTAAGAGTTGCTGGTATCCATGGACTGGAGCAGCCATACTTGTGGCTGCTGTTGTCATGATGACAAATGAGGACAGAACAAAGGACGAGGCAGACCAAGAGTTGGAGGCCGACTCTGGCATTTGGAGCCCTTCCCATTCTGGGTCTAACTAGTCCTTCTGCCTCAGTCCTTCCTACATCCCCCACTGTATACCCCATGCTGTAAACTTCTGTAAACTTCTCCCCATTCCTGGAATGCTCTTTCCTGCTTTGGTTTCTTTCCACATGCTCTTCCCACTGTCCAAACACCTTGCTCAGTTTTCTATGCCTGGTTAGCCCCTCTCCTTCAGCATGATCCCTCTCTATGCCACTTGGTCTGTGGAACCTTCCTTAATTCCTCAAGTCCAGGGCTCCTTCCTCAGTGCTCCTAAAGCTCTCGTTGTATCTGCATTTGTCTCCCTACTGTGGGCTTCTTGAGAGAAGGGACCTTTGTGCAACAAGGCTCGCATTGCACCTGCTGCTTAGAACATGTTCATGGATGGATGGATGGTGAATGGATAGATGGATGGTGAATAGATGGATGATAAATGGATGTATGGATAACAAATAGATGATGGATGGATGACTGATGGACAGATAGATGAATGAAAGGATGATGGATGGGTGATGAATACATGGATGGATTACAGATGGATGAATGGATGGATTATGGATGGATGATGGATGGGTGGATAATGAATGGGTTGATAGGGGGTGGATGGATTAAAGGATGATGGAAGATGGATGAATAATGGATGATTAATTGTAATAGTTAAAATGCAATTGAAAAAACGGTTTCCAAACGTAAGATGAGGGGATTAAAGGACATACAAAGATATGTCATGGGATCAAATGAAAGAAAAATGGTACCAGTCACAGAAGATGCCTGTGACTGATTAAGGTCCCTGAAATTAGGAAATAAGAATGCCCTTTAACACTGAGCCAGAAGTTCACACACAGGCAAGGCCTGTGTGCGTTCTCTTCCCCATGCCCAGCCAAGTGCCTGATGCATAATAGGTTTAAAGTAACCCTGAAGGAAAACACAGATGGACCGTTCTGCAGGTGCCCCTCTCAGTGAGTTTGGAAGAGAAGGAATTTCGATGCACATTTTTTGTGTGGGCAGCAGAATGAGACCACACTCAATCCTGAAGGCTTCTTCAACAGTGATGTGGCCAAGAGAATCAGGGCACACCCAGTGGTACACACGGAGTCTAGCAAACGTCCACAGAAACTCAGGGGCTTTGCTTTGAGTTGTAAGCTTAGATTCCTCTTTGAGGCTTTGGTCTCTGCTCTTAACATATTTTTGCCCTTATGAGCCAGACTTGTCAGAGGAAAGAAACTGACATGAGAACCTGAGTTGGGAGGAGGAAGAGGACAGCAAAGACTGAGACCAAGCCCCAGTGTTTAGAAGCTCTTTGTCACATAGGGTGGACTGGGCTGTCTTTGCCCCTTTACAGCCTGGCTTTCCAGTGGCCTCTCCTGGGTACCTGCACCTCCTCTTTGCACAGCCCTTAGGTATCTGATCAGCCCAGCACTCTCTCTGACCTAAATCAGACATGTGCTTCTTCCTTGGGTGCTTGTCTCACACTCCTAGTCACCTGCAGGAATGTCAGGCTCAGGGGACAGCATCATCTGGTACTCGGAGTAGGATGTGATACCGCGTGCACATTTACCAAGAACGCAGCAGAACATGGACTTAGGAGGTCTTCAGAACTCCTTTCACTTTAGCTAATCAAATAACTCCAGCAAGGTGTCAAAACCTCTGCCCTGTGGCCAGCATGCTGTGCCTTGCATATTCCCACCTCCTGCCCCCTCTGCGCCTACCCAGCAGCTCCGCCTCTTCCTTTGCACAGTGTCTCTGAAGTCACTTTGAAGTAGCCTAAGGTTGGATTGCCTTAACACCACCCTGTAGGGGCAGGAGCAATGTAGCCCCAGGGGTGGAGTTTCCAGCCAGGGCATCCCACAACACCCACCTCATGGTGACTCACCTACAGACATCAAATAAAGCCACCTGCGGAGCCTGTGTGTCAGCCTTTTGGTGTCTTTGGCTTTAAGAAGAAGCTAGAAGGAAGGTTGACACCATTTACTGAAATGCCCCCAGCAGCAAAAAGCCACTTGGTATTTCATTTGCAACATTGAATTTGTTTCGTTTTGTTTATTTTTAATTTCATTTCCTTCACATTTGGGGAGAACTTAGAGGTAATGAGAACAATAAAAATCATGTGGAGACGAGCAAAGTGGACAGGTCTTCGGAGGATGCCCATCCTTTATTGTGTCTGTATTTTAAAAAGAAGCATAAAAGTTTTACTGATGTAGTAATTCCCACAATGCAGAGATTTTTATATATAAACAGCACCTAAATACTGGAATGAAAGAAGAAATTAATTACTACATCATTCATGTAATTTGCTTAAAACTGGGGCAGAGGGGAGCCATGAGACAGTGAAAGGGAAGGGTACTGGGGAAGACCATGCAATTTGGAATCCAAAGTCAGATTGATCTAGCCAGTGACTGTGTTCTTGGGAAAGCATATTTGCTGATGGTGCCTCAGTTTCCCCATCTGTAAAACAAAGATGGTAGTGCCTGCTTCCCAGAGCTGTGTGGCAGATCAAAGAAAAATACTATGGATGAAAGTGTTGTTTGCCCCCATCCTGCGGAAATGTTAGTTAATTTCACAAGAAACTTAAAAGTCGTCTTCTGTCCATCCCCGATGCATTCTGCTCCTTCCGGCCCTGGCCCCACCTCTGTCGTTGGTCTTCTCTGCTCTTGATGACCTGCTTCTTGCCCCCTCCCTAAGGCTCCAGCCCCTTCCTGTTGTCTGCTGGTCTGGACACTGAGCAATTCCTGCCCTCCGCTACAGCCCACTGCCTCTGCACTCAGAGAAATGGTGCACAGGATGGCCTTTTCTGTCTTCCCACTCATCCCCATATGCCTACAACTACAAAATTGAGTACAGCGGTGAATGACCTTGGTTCCAGTGAATATAGTGTGTTGGGCTGAACTTTTCTCTGGGACTCTGATGGTGCTCCCCTGTTTGAGGAGTTGGGGTTGGTAGCTCCAAGGGAGGCAAAAGCGCTTCTATTCAGATCACTGCCCAGCCAGCCAGACCCGGAAAGAAACTTACCTTCAACCAAGCACCACGTTGCTCCACACTGCTGTTACTGGTAATAGACTCTAATTTGTTCTTCCTTATTGGCTGAATGGTCCCTTCAAAGGTCAAGGTTGCTAAGTATATTTATTGACAGGATTTGGCTGCCCCGAGGGGATTGCAACATGGCGAGCCTGGTGGCTGAACACCGCACACTGCCCAGTTAGAAGGTAGCAGTCAAGGAGGACACAAAGTTGGGTTTCCTGAGGCCGCCCCACCAGCTGCTGCTAACGGGCACTCTTGCCACAACCCCTGGGGACACATGACTAGCACAGCTCCCTCTCTTAGTGCTTTTGCTCTCACTGACCTGAGCGATTATCATTCCAGATAGAAGTCAGTGACTCTCAGTGACAGCACAAGTCTGGACAGAACATTTAAACACAGTGTCATCGAACTTTGGAATTACAAGTGACGTTTTTGGTCATCTAGTTCTTTCCCCTGGCTAACTTTCAAATATTTTAGAAAACATTCCCTCAGGAGTCGATTCATAACTAGGGCCAGGGGAACTTGCTCTAGTTGAGACGGTCTGTTTCCTAAGACGGTCGCGATGCTGGTAAAATTGTTGCTTGCACTGGGCTGCCCAGGCTGGCACAGCTCCGGCCACTGTGCGTCGGTCTGCTCTTTCTCACTCAAGTCGTCTCCGCTTCTCTAACTGTACCCCATGGAATGGCGTGTCTCATTCTCTTGCCATCCTAGATATTGTACCCTGAATGCACTGTTGCTTGTTAAACTCTGTCTTTTGGGAAGCTTCTTGCTATAATTTCCCCTTGAAGTCTCACACATTAAGCATATAATAGACCACAGTTGGCCCCATTATGTACTTTCTAAAAATTACTTTCCCTTTATCCTAAGAAAACAGATGTTAACAGAAATCAAGATGTTCCAGCAGCCCTTGACTCTTCCAAAGGGGAAGCATTTTGTTCAGACAAGGATGCTGCCATCTGCCCCTCTAGAACTATTAGTCATTTCACCAAGACTATCGGGCATAGCCCTGCCTGGCAAACAGAAATTCCACAAAAGAAAGCTGAAGAGTAAGCTCAGACCCTTTTTATTTATTTATTTATTTTTAAATTTTTTTTGAGACAGAGTTTCACTCTTGTTGACCAGGCTGGAGTGCAGTGGCATGATCTCTGCTCACCACAACCTTCGCCTCCCAGGTTCAAGTGATTCTCCTGCCTCAGCCTCCCAAGAAGCTGGGAATACAGGCATGCGCCACCATGCCCAGCTAATTTTGTATGTTTAGTAGAGACGGGGTTTCTCCATGTTGGTCAGGCTGGTCTCGAACTCCTAACCTCAGGTGATCTGCCTGCCTCAGCCTCCCACAGTGCTAGGATTACAGGCGTGAGCCACCGTGCCTGGCAGACCCTTTTTATTTTACACCATTGTTAAAAAATGAAAATATGTTTGAAAAATGCAATGCAATAGGAACACCTTTCTTTCTTCATGGACATCAAAACGAAAGAATTGTGTGACTTCTGAAGACAGATGAAGCAACGATCCCACAGCATGCGTTTCCCATAGAGGTAAGCCAGGACCCAGCTTTGTACTACAAAATCTAGGCCATGTGCAAGGCATTTCTGAAAGGATATAGGGCCCCAAAAGAGAGAAAAAATGAGACTCCAACCCATGCTTTCATTAGCTGGGTAGATTTAATCCAGTAAGAGATCACAGTTCAGGGTGCCCTGTTGGCTTGGTCTCTAAGTCCGTCAGGATGTACCCCTTCTGGCTCAGCGCTCCCCACACAGGATGGTGTTGGTCCCTGAAGTTTAGTTTTCAGTCCTTATGTGGCCCCAAAGGAATAAGGCAGAGCTCGTGGAGTCCTCATACCCTTGTTGTACACTTGCAGGGGGAAAGGCAGGATTTGAACTCTGGTCTTCTAGGTGGATCGTGCATGTTCTGCAGCTGTACGCTGGGTTCATTTTTCCCGCAACATGGTTGTCAACAGACCAAGCACAAACACGAGAGACAGAACTGAAGTGCAGCAGGCAGTTGGAAAGGTCATCAGGTTGTACGATGCCCAAATACTAAGCTTTTGACAAAACCATAAAAAATTGTACTTTAGCACTGAATCCCTTAATTCTAGTCTAGAAAATGTCATCTGCGATTTGCGAAATAGGCTCCAGCTTTTGCCACTTCATCATAAAAATTGGAGTACTTAAGCCTAAATAAATTATATTTGGAAGACTAATGTACTAATGAAAGTTTTAGCATGAAATCCAAGCAGCATTAACAAGCTTTGCGCCATATTAAAAATTTTTGAGATCACTTTTATGTAACACTCAAGAGCTGGGGGCTTTCTGTTGAGAATTCTTTTATTACTTATGAAAAATAAAACCTTTGAGAGGTTAATTTATTCACATTAATATTATCTAAAAGTTGCTGATACCACAAAAATATAACCGTGCTTTTCACTTTTATCTGGTAGCTCAGTTCTGATATACTCTGGATTGACACTGGGAAGACTGAGGGTACGGGGTTTGGGGGAGAAGAAGGTGTTGAGTGCTTCTTGGAAGGGGGAGAAATATTTCTGCTTTCAATGGAACACAGTCTTGGTTCTGGTACACCTTTAGGAAGACTAGGTCCAGATTCCTTGGCTCAGAGCGATGATGTTAATAGGTGTTTCACACTTTTTTTGAAGAAAATCAAGTAAAATATAAGGATCATAATGTAAAAAAAGACTATTAGGTATTTCATTGTGTTACATAAGCATTTATTAAGTGTGGATTTGGGAAACATCTCCTGTGCCAAGTTTTTAGTGTTCGTCACAGAATTCAGTAATAGATTCTTCTGTAGTTACATGGAAATTTCCACTGACATCCCTGTGTTTGGATTTGGGAACATTCTATAATTTACCCACATTTCCATCCATTCATGACACTGTCAGTGGGCGTCCATTGTGTGGGCTCTAGGAGAATAGATGTCGTGGGTTCCTGTGGTTGTACTTTGGGCAAAGATGAAGCCACGTTTCTGTCTTTGTCACTGGTATACTCAAAGCACTTAGGATAATGTGTGGGAATGGAGGAGATGTCCAAAAACCATTTATATGAATTAAGAAAGAATTTTCTTTTAGAAGTACAGACAACATGCTTACTCATTGGCTATCCTTCAGAAAGCTAGCACTTCACCTCGTGCCCCAAACGCCTGTTTCACCTGTTCTGATTTTCCAGGATGGTGTGTAAATGGCAGGGCACAAGGTGAAGCTCACCTGTCTGCAGTAGCCATCCTGGGCTGGGGCAGGTGTTTTATGAGGTGATGTCCTGCTCATGTGCTGGTGGTGTTCTAGTGCAGTGGTCCCCAACATTTCTGGCACCGGGAACCAGTTTTGTGGAAGACGCTTTTTCCATGGAATGGTGTTGAGGGACTGGTTTTGGGATGATTCCGGCGCGTTCCATTTTTTGTGCACTTTATTTTTATTATTATTACATTGTAATATATAATGAAATAATTATACAACTCACCATAATGCAGAACCAGTGGGAGCCCTGAGCTTGTGTTCCTGCAACTAGACTGTCCCATCTGGGGAGACAGTGACAGGTCATCAGGCATTAGATTCTCATAAGGAGTTTGCCACCTAGATCCCTCGCATGCACAGTTCACAATAGGGTTCGAGCTCCTATGAGAATCTCGTGCCTCTGCTGATCTGACAGGAGGTGGAACTCTGGCAGTAATGCAAGCGTTGGGGACTGGCTGTAAATACAGATGAATTCACCCACCTTCTGCTGTGTGGCCCAGTTCCTAATAGGCTACGGGCAGGTATTGGTCTGTGGCCCCGGGGTTGAGGACCCCTGTTCTAGTGGATTGCACATTTGCATGCCAGGAGGCGGAAAAATGAACTTTCTTATGTTTGTGTAAATCCCAGTTGTCCTGAGAAATTAGACTGGGGGTCATTTAGATAGAAGAGACGCTAGGGAAGCAAAACCCTCTGCTGCGCCTCTCAAGCCCACCTCCACTGACCTCACGGATGTTTATTTCTGCCCCTCCATGATCAATATTTGCTTTGAATCCCCTCAGCAACTTGTATAAAGTCTGGGCTCTTCACATCCTGGCACAGCTCTCTTTCTCTCCCATGTGCCTGATAAGTCCTACACCTCCAGTGACATTTTAAACTTCCCCAAGGCAGAATCTGATATTTTCACTTTTACGTCTTTTGTCTACAAAGGATACTTTGAAAAGATCAAGAATTTAATAAACTTTCATTAAATAAGTGAATGCATCCAGGAGAAAAATTTATAGTGAGCGTTTTTTGTTTTGTTTTGTTTTGCTGGACAAATCTAGGTCCCTGGTTAAGGAAATTCCGTTTGTACTAGACTATAAATGTGTTTGTAGTCCCTTAATATTTTTTTATTACATGTCTTTATGTCTTAGATGCTGCAAATAAGTATGCTGTGCTGTAATAGAAATCTGACCCTCAATATCAGAATTCTGATTGTACCACATACGTTCCCTCCATGTTTGTGTTTTTGAAATAGAAATGTTTCTGACAAAGTATGTCAAAAGAAACTCACCAGCCACCAGGCAGAGGGGTACCTGGCAGCAGGGCCGCTGTTTCCTGGCGTGCCATCCATCAGTGGTTACTTCCCGGGGTGCACTGCATTGCCAGTTCTGTGTGAGGATGAATTTCCTCTTTGTTTCCCTAGCCATGTGCTTTAAATGTCTTTTGAAGGTTTATATGTCCTCGGCTACCATCTGAGAGACAAAGACATTGTGTAGGCAGCAGGCTGATGGTCACTGACCAGGCTGTGCCATTAAAGACCCCAGAAATCATGAAATCTCCCGGTGGGTCTCAGTTCCTTCCACACCAGGAGGGGCTTCTGACTGTCAAAAGCTGGCTTGCTTCCAGAAGAAGTGGTGTCATGCCGGGGAAGGCAAACACAAAGCTGCAATTTTAACCAACTAAGAAATGGAGGTGAAATCCACCATATGCCTCCTTCTGGCTCTTCCTCCTCTGAAGGTTGTTCTTTGATTCGCTTGTCCCGTTTGTCTTTCAGCGCTCAGCACAGTGCGTGACACTTAGCAGGCTTGTAATTCGTGTTTCTTGAGTGGCTGGATGGCTGCATGTGTGGATGGCTGGGTGGGTGGGCAGATATGTACGCAGATACTATATTTATGAAATAATAGTAATCACGAATTGAGTAGGATATGGTATCATGTAATATATGTCAGCATAACTATATAAGTATCAATATAATTATTGTAATTATTGTGAGACATTCATAAAGCTATGATCAAAATCCCTGTGTAGGCTGGGCCTGGTGGCTTATGCCTGTCATCTCTGCACTTTGGGAGGCCAAGGTGGGATGGATCACAGGAGTTTGAGACCAGCCTGGCCAACATGGCGAAACCCCATCTCTACTAAAAATACAAAAATTAGCCAGGCATGGTGGTGTGTGCCTGAAGTCCCGGCTACTCAGGAGACTGAGGCAGGAGAATAGCTTGAACCTGGGAGGCGGAGGTTGCAAGTGAGCTGAGATCATGCCACTGCACTCCAGCCTGGGCGACAGAGTAAGACTGTCTCAAAAGAAGGTTTTTTTTAATTTAAAAAAATCCCTATGTAACTCGAGCGGCTTTTATATCTGCTAGCTTCTTCATTAGTATTTATGTTAATCAGCTAGTATAACTTTGTGCATGAACTAGTATTAAGTGTTGAAATGATCAGGCTAAAAGCAATATCTGAACTTTCCTCATTCAGACTTGTACTTCTTCCTCTTCTAGAAAGTGTGTGGCTGATTGTTAAATAATGAAAGTGTATTAGGATAATTGCAGTAACCGTGGCCCTCTCTCCAGAAGCACAGTGCCACGGTGGGAAATGAAAATCAACGAAATAACAAAGTTGTTCTTCATTAACTTCCTTTGTAAGAAGCTTCTTTGTACGTGATAAGGTTTTGTAATTGAAGAGGGAAAAGGATCGATAACTTCCAGTGCAAAAGCAAATTAAAACTCATAAATATTTATACGAGGAAAATGAGGCACTTCTGCTGCTTGGTTTTAAACCCTTTTGGAGCAGGTGCTGGACAGACAGACACTGGGGCTTGTCTTTGTTTTAGAAAAAATAAAAGATGCACACTGTTGAAATTGTGGAGCTTACCTTTTACATTCAGGTTTCTCATACTCTCTTCGTGTAACATTTCAGTGCTTTTCCATGAGCATGTCAATAAGCGTTACATGCCACCCGTGTACGGAGATCACACAAACACATGTGAGTACAAAACCAACCTCATGACTCCTGAAGTCCGTTGCTGGGGACCCCTCCGGAACCACAGAGCCTGGCTCTCCAGCTCTTGAATGCAGAATGCTCGGAAAGGTTTTCCTTGCTGTTGCTTGTATCTTGACCTCTGTAGTCAGAAAGCTCAGATTCAAACTTGAATTCAGCTGGTTACTAAGTGGATGACCGTTAGGACATTGTTGATCTGCGTTCCTCTTCATGCGTAAGTTTAGATACTAATAGTACCTGGGGTTGTCGTACAATTAAAACCTGCTTAGCATAGTGCTGGGACATGGCAATCATCCCAAATAATATTGTTATTTCTGATGGTATTGTCTGCATTGTGTCAGTATTCTATGGATGGGTATTGTATGGACCTTATAGCCTAAATAATAGTTTTCTTTGAGGAATAAGTTGGGTTTTTGGCATTGTTTCATTGTAAAAATGGAGAAAGACTTTCTTTGAAGGCAAACAAGAAGACTTAGGAGAAGCATCAGTGAGCGGCCGTCACAGCCAGGAAGCCTTCCTTACCTCTCCTGTCTCTATTCTGCCTACCTAGTTACAGCTGATCACTTCCTCTTTCAACCTTGTATGCCATGCATGAACCACTACCCCAACATTGATAAATATTTATTTATGCTTGTTCTTTTCTTTTTTTTCCAAGACAGAGTCTTACTCTGTCACCCAGGCTGGAGTGTAATGGCGCAGTCTCGGCTCACTGCAACCTCTGCCTCCTGGCTTCAAGCAATTCTCCTTCCTCAGCCTCCCAAGTAGCTGGGACTACATGAGCGCGCCACCACACCTGGCTAATTTTTGTATTTTTAGTAGAGATGGGGTTTCACCGCGTTGGGGTTGGCGGTCTTGAACTCCTGACATCGTGATCTGCCCACCTCGGCCTCCCAAAGTGCTGGGATTACAGGCATGAGCCACCATGCCCAGCCTTATTCATACTTGTTTTCCTCTTGGTCACCTCCACGAGCCTAGAGGGACCCTTGAGTCCGTGAACCATGGTCTAACCCATGTTTGTTTCCCCAGTACCCAGCCTGCCATTTATAGGCACTCCATGTTTATTGAATTAATTAACAAATTAATCCAGGATCACCTACATAATGTTGAATATAGTCAAAAGACAGGCAGGTAGTATACCTGTGACTCAGTCACACTTTTTTGCATTCAAAAGATATGTCCCATTTTTGTTGACAAAGTCAAAACAGTTCTAAATTGCATGAACTTTCTCCCTAGAATTGATTTTGTTTTATCAGAATGGCCATTACCACTGTTGGTAAAAGAAATAGAAATTTGGTTCTGACCGATCAGACCAGCTTATTTTGAGCCCAATGTACAAAGAAAGGGTGCTGATTGATTGTATCCTGTGTGATGACTTGATTGCAACAAGAAGAAGCCAGAACTGAAATAGACTGAAAGTACTGTTACCTGCAGTGGCTCTAATGCTTACTACAGAGGTGCCAGAGCAAACCGCAGAAGGAGAGGAGGAGCGCCTAGCCCGCTTCACTTTTTCAGTATTTATGAAAACTGTGGGCACAGCTAATAGGAGATTCCACTTTTGTTCATGAAATAAACTACACAGTCATGTTGACAGGGACTGCTTGAGTGGATTTTTCTTTTTCTTTTTCTTCTTTTTTTGATATGGGGTCTCACTCTGTCACCCAAGCTGGAGTGCAGTGGCACAATCTTCGCTCACTGCAACCTCTGCCTCCCAGGTTTAAGCAATGTTCCCGCCTCAGCCTCCCAAGTAGCTGAGATTACAGGGGTGCACCACCACACCTGGCTAATCTGAATTTTTTAGTAGAGATGGGGTTTCACCATGTTGGCCAGACTGGTCTCAAACTCCATACCTTAGGTGAACCACCCGCCTCAGCCTCCCAAAGTGCTGGGAATATAGGCGTGAACCACTGTGCCCAGCCTGAGTGGATATTGACAGCTGTGTGTCATATTTTCACATGCAATGGAGACGTTTGTTCATTTACTTTTCTACAAAGTACCTCCAGGAGCATTTTGTGAAGCGTTCTGGTTTCATTTTTTGTCTCCTTTGATTTTTTTCTCTCTGCAGCCTGTTTCTGTTGTGTTCTGGTACTTTCAATCTCATAAAAGAAAGAGTAAGAAATAAGCAATTATTTTTATGAGCATACAAGAAATATATTGCTCTTTTACATGAAAGAGAGTTTGACAACTTGTGTAAGGTTTCAACTGCTACTTATAAAACTATCTGAAAGATGTTTATCAAAAAAAAAAAAAAGTGGCCTCCAATGAAGACTAAGGTAAGCCAAAAAGGAAATATAAGTCATTCTCAATTTTTCTAACGTGTTTCATTGATTTGAGTTTAAGGTGCAAAAATCTTTTTATAAAAATGTAAACTAATAGCAGAAACCAAATTCTTCTGGTGAGAAGCTTTGTAATTACGATGTGGGATTTTTTTTTTTAAACTGTTTGAAACCATGTTTATTCTCTACCTAACAGAATAGATCCCATTTATATAGAAAGGAGTTTTTAAATGACTGCAATGATTGATTTTGTCTAATGTAAATGCTAAGATATTGGCACAGCCATTTTCACGTCAGCGATCTCATAAATAAAACACAAAAGCTCTCCCTGTTATCTTTTTTAAAAATTCCAAAATTAAGATAGAGACTAACATTTTATTCAGAATTGAGGTTAATAAATTAAGTTAAATGAGTGCATGGAGATTCGTCCCTAATGAAGCTGAACAAAGATGCCAGAGGCTGGAGAGGCACATCACTCACCTCAGCTACCTCCATTCAAACGCAAAGCCTCCCTTTCTTTTTGCCCATAAAGCCTGATAATGAAGAAGGACTTCAGCCGCAGCCTGAATTCCCATTCTTTGTTGCAGTGTAAGAAAGCAGGGGCAACTCTTGATTGTATTATTTAACTTTATCTCGAATTCACTGCATTGGATTCATTTTTTGTTTGTTCGTTTGCAGATTTGTATCTGCATTCTTCCCTGGGCTTTCTTCTCACATTCTTAAACCAAAATGCTGTTTACTTCTGTCTTTTAAATAACCAAAAACAAGCAAAACAAAAACTATTCCTGTCATGATCACAAATCTTCAGTAGGAAACCTTGAAATAGATTCTGGAGTCAGACTGATTTAGGTCCCAGTCTGGTATCTCTGATTTATTAGCTGTGTGGTCTTAAGCTGTGTAATTTCTTTGTGTCTCAGTTGTCTGTTCTGCAAAATGGTCAGATTCGTGAGACCTTATGAGGCTTTTTAAGTAGTAAATGAGAGACAGCTTCTTAAATATTAGCATGGCATATAGTAGGGCCTCAATAAATGGTGGCTGCCATCATTATTCTGTAATTATCAGTGTTCCACATCTCTCTGGCTTCAAATCTCCTGTTTCTCATCCTTTACTTTTTTTTTTTTTTTCCATTTACAATCTAATGTTCTCTTCTATTCTCCTCCTAGGTAAAGTAATTCTCCATTTTTCTTAGTCTTTTCTTGACAACCTGGCCTCTCCCTTCATAAAAAGCTCTAATAAATATTTCCCACAGCACACCTGCAGCCGTGTACATCCATAAATGTATAAAACTGAGTGAGTTATGACCAGGAAACCTTGTGTGTGTGTGCGTGTGTATGTGTGTGCACATGCGTGCACGTGTTTGTCTGTGCACGCAGGTACAGATGCACACACACTTTGGCACACTCCTGCTTAAAAAAATAACACAATGACAGATTCGCTATGGCTGTACACAAACAGGGTGACTCTTTTTCAAATGAAGGCTCTTTTCTGAAACATCGGGAGTCACAGGTGCCGATTTCTCTCCATGCGTTTCTTCTCTCTCAGGCTTTGGCAGTCCACCCTTAGAGGAAAGCTCCTGCACATGGCAGAGTCACCTGACGTTTAACCACACACATCTCCAGGCTTTAGGAGACAGTGAGAGATTTTGTTCAGAGCCCTTAGGAATTAAGTTTTTATTTGAATTTGTTTTTATAAGGTTATTATTTTTAGGCTAAAAGATTATCATATTTTAGTTACACTACTGCTTCCTACGCCGTTGAAACAAAATAATTGTATTACTCTGTGAAACAGAAATAATACAAAATGTACTTAATCTAGCTATTTACTTATTCAGAGCACAAGATAGGCTGTGGCCCAGACTCAGCGTCGCGCCATTTCTGCTTGTATATTCCGTCTCCTCTTCATGTGTCTTAAATTTCACCTAGTGTCTTTATTTAAAATGACAGTAAACTCTATTTCATATCACCATAAATGAATGCCCTAGGAGGCCTCGTGATAATTAATCCCACCCTGAAGGATCCCAAAGCCAGGATTTTGAATCACGGCCTTGGCCGGAGCAATGTTTACCCTCTCGGTGAGTTGTGAACCCTGTGAACAAAAGACAGCAGGGCCAGAGACGGCCTTGAACGTGCGTTAATTCATGGTATTTTTTCCGTCAGAGTCCCTGAGAAGATCCTTCACTTGGGATCATTCTGCAGTTGTTAGTGTGCTGCCCGGAACTCAGCGCCTGGCCCGTTTTGTTTGATTAGCCGCCTGGTTCTCTGACCCCCTGAGGACCGCAGTGACCTGACTCTCTTGGAACAGTTCTTTCTCTGCGATGTGCAGGGTGAGGGTGCAGCAGCCGTTCTTTATGCTGAGCTAGCACACACAGAACGTTGATTTCCATCACACAGCTCTGGGGAGAGACCTTACGAGATCCATATTGCCAAAACAGGGGAACAGCAGATCCCACCTGCCTTTGGGGCTTAAAGGCAGACTGGGCTCCCTTGCAGAGGCTTGAACCCCCAGGGAAGTCCAGGGTGGTAAGCAAGAGCCTTTCCCCTCCTTCCAAGAGCAGTTTGCGGGGCGGCCACCGGCTGGGCTTGTTTCGGTGGAAGCCCCTGCTCTCCTGCGCAGTCTAATGGAATGAGAAAACCCTTTCCCAGCCCCCCAACACCACACGTAGCCGCACGCACATCACATCTCTTCCCCGTCTCACCACTCGAAGAAACAACTAGGTTATGTTTCAGAACTCCTTGTCCTGTTCCTCAATTGTTTTTGATGAGAGAAAAAAATGTAGGGCATTTATAGGCAGTTTCAAAGCAAGTCATGTACACAGAAAAAGGAAAATAGCTTCGATGCTGTGTTTCTTGGCACTCACCACGGACTGTTTTAGAAACACATGTTTAAAATAAAAACCTTTGGAAATCTCTTCTTGGTGTTCCAATGGTTTGCCTGTTTTGGTTTTTATTTTCCAAGCAATTGTTATTGTTTCGATTTAGTAATAATAATGTTTTGTAACGTTGCCCTGAGAGCAGGCAGGCCATTGAGGAGGCGAGTTACAGCTCTTGGCACCTGGCTGTGTGGCCCAGTGGCCTTCTGCTGGTGCTGTGTGTTTCCCTCGGTGGCTTCTTCGCTTATTTGTAAATAACGCTGCCTCCTCATGTGTGCTGTGCTGTTCGACTTGGCTGCAGGTTGTTGGGAAGCCATTGTTTCTGGCTATTCTCACAGGATTCTGGCTCTGAAGGTGGTCCCAGGGAAATAGCAGACAAACTCAATTTTTTTTTTTTTTAATGAAAAGGCATGGGGAATGTGGTCTTCAAATCTGTCATTATCATAGAAGACAAAAGCAATGGAAATGTCTTATTCTGGGAGGCTAAGAGTAGTGAGGATAGGGGAAAGACAATGGGGAGATGGAATATCCTAAAATCTCCCTGTGGTAGATGGCGGCACCACTCCGAATGCGATTTAAAAAAAAAAAAAAAAAAATAAAAATAAAAAAAAACCATGCAATTGTACGTCTTAAATGTGCAAGTTGTATGGTATGGGAACAGTGTCTTAAAGTTGTTAATAAAAAGATAGGGAAAAATGGTCCAGGCATGGTGACTCAAACCTGTAATCTCATCACTTTGGGAGGCTGAGGCGGGCGGATCGCGAGGTCAACATGAGACCATCCTAGCCAACATGGTGAAAACCCATCTCTACTAAAAATACCAAAAAATATTAGCCAGGCTTGGCTACAGGCATATGCCTGTAGTCCCAGCTACTCACTTGGGAGGCTGAGGCAGGAGAATCGCTTGAACTCAGGTTGGAGAAGTTGCAGTGAGCCAAGATCGCGCCACTACACTCTAGCCTGGTGACAGAGCAAGATTCTGTCTCAAAAAAAAGACAGGGAAAATGAACACGACACCCTAATGCAAGCCCTGGCCCTGGACTGAACTTGGCCCAGAAAGGGGAAAGATATGCTAAGAAGCTCACAGCTGGGTCAGGGACAGCCTTGGGTGTGCCTGCGAAGTGAGGGACTGCCTGGATGTGACATTCGCTGGCTTGGATAACCAGACCATGATGCATAGGAGAATATCTGCTTATAGGGAATATGCAAGAACGTATTTGGTGGTAAAGGGGCATGATGTATATCACTTATCCTCAGATGGTTTAGGAAAGATGCTATGTGTATGTGTATAGAGATTTGGGGAGGTGGACAGTGGGGGGAAGGGGGAGGAAGGGAACAAAAGATAAAGCAAATGGACTAAAATATCAACAGCAGATGAATCTGGACAAAAGGTGTATATATATGTATGTTGGTTGTATTTTTTCTTTGCAATTTTTCTGTCAGTTTGAAATTATTTTAAAATATTAATACTTTTTTTTTTTTTTATGCCCCTTCCTGGCCCCTAGCCCCTGCGATGCTGACTCTCTGGGCCTGAAGTAGTTTCTGACACCAGGGTCCCAGACCAGCCTGAGAAATTCTCTGGAGACAGGACCTCTGGTCTGAAGGCCCAGGCAGACTTCTGCCACAGTCCTCAGGAAGATTTTCCAAACCAGCAAAGAGACTGAATTAGCACTGCGATTTTTCATACCTTTGTTCCTCCATTGACTTTAAAACTTGTATTCTGAAAATTTAAAAACTCTCTATTCAAAAGAAGAGGAAATAGTATATGGATCCCTCCTACATACCAGCAGTTCTCAACTGGTGGCGATTTTGCCCCACAGGGGACCGTTAGCAGTGTCTTGGGGACAGTTTTGGTTGGAAGAGTTACTGGCATCTTGCGGGTAGAGGCCAAGGATGCTGCTAAACACCCTCCTTTACAACGGGCAGCCCACAGCACAGAATCATCCGCACCAAATGTCAGCTGAGCTGAGAAACCCCACCCAAACACCAGTCACCCAGATTCAGCCAGCGTTGGCGTTTGTCACTTTTGTCATTTCTGTGGTTCTCCGCTTTCTGATGTCACCTCAAACAGACATCAGGCCATTGCTCCTCTTAACACTTCAATATGCATTTTAAAAATAACACACGGTGCCGTCGTTACACCCAACAAAATTAGTAATGATTCCCCAGGACCCTCTAATAACCAGAGTCTGAAGTCCCGGGTCAAACAATGCCCTGACCCATCAAGAATTGAAATGTGATTGTTTAATTTTGCAAATCTCTGCCTTTATGGGAAACAGAGAGAAGTAAATGGACATTTTATCTACTTTCTGGTTGGATCCATTGCCTCAGTCTTTGAGTTTACAGGAGTGTACTTAATATATTTTGACCCCACGAAGTGTTGATTAATTCAATAAGTTTGTAGATCATAATAGTATTTTTAAATTAAACTATTAGGAGGGATTACTGAGACTGATCATTATAAATTACATTTTTTAGTCATTAAATGGGCCTCTCTCCTCCTCAACATATTTGCTGTTTTTTTCCCGAGACACATGGAAAGCTTTTAGCTCTTAATGAAGAACTCCTTTCTGGAGCATGTTTTTAGAATATGAGTTTAGTAGCACACATGATGTCATCCCAATTCCCAATGTTGCGTGCAAGATTGTTGTGTGAAAAAGAAACCATAAATCCCATCTGAATTCTAGTTGCTGGGTTCTTTATAGGAAGTGTTCTTCTGTTTTCCTTTTTTAAGAAACCACAACAGTGTCATCTGAGTAACAGATCCATGGCTTGGAAGCCAGAAATAATGGAAGCATGTTTCTTTCTTCTGGCCAAAGTCCACCCAGAGAAGTGAAGTTTTGGGCTGGGTGCATTGAGTAGGTATCTGGTTGTGACCCATACCCAGGACATCTTGGAGACTTAGCAGGGGACGAGCCACAAGAAAAGGTTCTAACTCTTAGCCTAGTACTGTAAGATTGCTTGTTGTCTAATGCCAGCAGCTTGTTAAAAATGCAGTTCCAGTGAGTAATACTTTAGAATGCCTGGACAGCAAATGAACTCTAAAGATTTCATAAATGTAATGAATTACTGCTTCAATCAAATATGAACCAACTAAACACCCCTGTCACGGTTTTTAACTAATTTTACAATTTGAGACCATGATGCTTATTAAGGATCTCTATTTTTCATGACCCAGGGTAATATTTTGTCGTGTATTGCATTACTTAACTAAATCAACAAGGTAATTCATAAGAATTACCCTGCCTAGCCTAAGAATAATGAAAGCAACATAAAATATTCTCTAGCATCATTCTGACTAAACTATTTAAGTGCTTATGGAAAATTAGCTGTTAGAATTAGCCGAACTCTTGTAACCTGGGAGGCTGGAATTGAATAAGAAATTAAGGCACTGGGGAAAATGTCCGTTTACCCTTGGAGAGTCCATATGGAGGAAGCAAATAGTTTAAAGGCCCAGCTGTAAGAATATTGATTGGTGTGGCCTTTATCCTGGAGAGAAATCCATCAGTGAATGGCCCGTTGTCACCGGCATCTGTCCTTTGGTTCTTCCCTAGGGTTCTTGACAGCATTAAATCTTAATGCACAAACCTTCCAGTTTTTTTTTTTTTTTTTTTCTTTAAGCCTAGCTGCTGATCAGGTAGTAAATCAGCTAAGCACTTGGAGAATAGTTACTAGGAAACTAATATTCAGCATGGGTATTATAAGTACTTCTTGTTGTGATTTTTTTTAAAACAAAGAAAACAAAAAATACTCCTATAAAGAACCCAGCAGCTAGAATGCAGATGGGACTAATGGTTTTATGTTACAATTTTATATTTTACAATCCTTCCTTGTCCCAGAGACATGGTACTTTTCTAACAGCTCTGTTGCAGGCGGTGGTGTCTGCTTGGGGCTGGCACAACCCGTGGCTTTTTTTAGATCTTCCTGACTCAGCCTGGGGGATCGGAGCAGGTAAACTCAGTGGGCCTTCACAGGAAAGAGGGTGTGCTTTAACTGATTATGCCTCTGTACTCCTGAGTCCACACGCAGGGATCCCCCTTCTTTTTTTCAAGGAGAAAGACCTCCATTTCAAAATCCAGGCACATTTCATGGTAGCCTCAGCAAGACCTGAACCGTTCCGTGGACCAATTTAGAACACTTTAGAAAGTTATGGCCCTTTTCCCCGCTCCGGATCCCTCCCGGTGTCTATCTCCTGGCAGCGATGGTATGGAAATTTGCAGAGCATGACCCTCTTTAAGCAAGCAGAGAGGAACAAATTTGATCTAACATACGTTCTACGAGTTTGGTTTAATGTAGGTCAATTTTTAAGAGAGCCCAGCTGGCCAGTCTGCAAGTCTGCCGGGGAGCTCGCTGGCTGGCTGGCTGGCTGGCTGGATTTCGCCATGGCCAAGAAAATCCCCTTCTGCCTCAGAGCACCAATTAATACAAGTTCTTCACCGAGCTGGGTGGGTGAGGGAAACGGGGCTGAAATGCATCCAGCTTTCTGTGAAGCCACTTACCAGGTCATCAGCCCTGGATTCGTGCAGGACTCCCTGCTTGGGGCCGAGGGGAAGATGCCAGTCTACACCAGCAGCCTCTCAGATGCCAGCTGGTGTGAGGAAGGGCACGCACATCAGGTGGTTTTATTTTTAAAGTGTAAAGCTGTGTGTCCAAGGAGTCAAAGGTGTTTTGGTTCAATGGTTCATTCCAAATAAGCCAGCTAAACTGTTTTTAGTTCTGGAAGTTAAGGAAATGCCCTTTGAAGATGTATTTTGTAAAGTATATTTTCTATTCTACCTTAAGAACTAAAAACCAGATATATTCTAGGTGGTAGAACTTCTAAGAATCAGTTTGTTTTATCAGTCAGTGTTTTGTGAGTTTTGGTGGTATTTTTTTTTAAGGGTAGAAAGAACTCAGATCTTAAAATAGCAGCAAATAAATAATGATTCTATTACGTATGAGTGTTTTGCCATATTTTTCTCATTCTCAGTTGTTACATTCATTCTATAAGTGTTTATTGAGCATCTACTAAGTTCCAGACATTAGTGTAAGGGCTGGAGAGGTAGCCAGACAGACTCTGCCTTCATGGGGGAAACATACCTCAGATGACAGAGCAAATAAATGAGAAATGGCACTAAGTGCCCAAGGAACAGGTCAGGATCTTGCAAGAGCGGCTGACAAGGAGAATCATACTTAGGAAAGGGCAGGCAGCGAAGATTGCTGCAGATACTGTCATTTTGGGTGAGGGTTACTAAGAGTTGGCCAGGCAGAGAAAGCAGGAAGAATGTTCTGGACCAAGATAAGAAGGGTGGTGGACTTGGGAAACCAAAGCGAGGCCATGGAGCCTAAGTGGCATAAATGGGACAGGTAAAGGGGGTGGGCCTGGTCCACACTAAGGAATTTTTGTTTTGTTTTGTTTTGTTTTTGAGATGGAGTCTTGCTCTGTGGCCCAGGCTGGAGTGCAGTGGCTTGATCTTGGCTCACTGCAACCCCTGCCTCTCGGATTCAAGCAATTCTCCTGCCTCAGCCTCCCGAGTAGCTGGGACTACAGGCATGTGCCACCACACCCGGCTAATTTTTGTATTTTTAGTAGAGACAGCGTTTCACCATGTTGGCCAGGCTGGTCTTGAACTCCTGACCTCAAGTGATCCACCAGCCTCAGCCTCTCAAAGTGCTGGGATTACAGGCATGAGTCACCGCGTCTGGCCCTGCACTAAAGAATTTGAATTCTACTCTTGATTCTGTAAGAAGCAGTGCAGTGTTTTCAGTGGAGAAGCGACGTGATCCAGTTTGGTTTTCACGCTGGCTTTGTATGAAAAACAGACCTAAATGTTTCAAGAGAGAAAACGGGAGTCTGGTGAATCTATTACGGAAAGTTAGGTAAAGGGAATGGTAGGCAAGATGAATGGAAGCTGGTGGGCTTATTAATAATAATAATTGCTTCCATTTACTTAATACATAATGTTGGTTCAGCATGTTTATCATCTATAACATATATTAACTTCCCACATAGCATCGCTGTAAGTTAGGCACTATCATTTCCATTTTAGATGAGGAAACTCCAGCATGAGATTGGATTTCATGTTCAAGGTCATGAAAGAAGAAAATGGTGGAATGAGATTTGTTCATTACCACTGTTGCTATAGTGCTGCTAGAGATGCATTTTAAAGGTGGATTTGTCTTCTTGTCCACATTTTATTACTGGAAAATGTATCAGCCCAAACATTCTGCAGATACTGACTGAAAGCCTTTCGGAGTCAGGAGCTGGCCTCAGAAGTGAGTGAGGAAAACCCACCAATTAGCCCAGCTAAAAAGCCACATCTCTCCGCTTCAATGTTTTTGTACATGAGATTTAGTTAATCAGTTAGGTAAATGCATTCCTTAAAATAATCAACCAAGAATTTTCTGGGTCAGGAGGGGAGAAAGGTATGCTTTTCTATCCAACATGTAAATGGCCAAGGGCTGAGTGTAAGATATCTTAGCATGTAACAATCCAAGCCCATTGCCACTTTAAGAGTGTGTGACCTTGAACACATTTCTTAACGCTTCTGAGCCTCAATTCCTATATCTATAAAATGGCCGTATACCAACTTCATAGTGTTACTGTAAAGATTTAAAGAATCACCGGTTGTCACATGTCCTCCCACATCATAGACCATGGGGATGCTTAATGAGCAGTAGCTAATAAAAACCACTTGCCGTCTAGGGGAAGAGGGGCAATTAGAAAATGAATTACGCTGGGCGTGGTGGCTCACGCCTGTAATCCCAGCACATTGGGAGGCTGAGATGGGCGGATCACCTGAGGTCAGGAGTTCAAGACCAGCCTGATCAACATGGAGAAACCCCATTTCTACTAAAAATACAAAATTATCCAGGCGTGGTGGCACATGCCTATAATCCCAGCTACTCGGGAGGCTGAGGCAGGAGAATCGCTTGAACCCATGAGGTGGAGGTTGCGGTGAGCTGAGATTGCTCCATTGCACTCCAGCCTGGGCAACAAGAGCAAAACTCTGTCCCAAAAAAAAAAAAAAAAAAAAAAGAAAGAAAATGAATTAGAGGTTTACTTTGCTTCTGGTCTATAGATTATTTGCAGACAGTATATGGCACTAATAAAATGGGTTTGATTGTTCACTTGCATTATTGAATGAATATTTCACGCTGCTTTACTCATGGGGTAGTATCAACTGATACACATAAAATGACTAAGGTAATTATTCTTTAGGCTAGAGGCAAACAGAACCCTGATTTATACAGTTTCTGGTTGTTCCTTTCAGTTTTGACCCATGGCAATGAATAGGATGTGGACGCACCCAACCCACTCCAAATTCCTTATAATTGCTTTTAAAGACAGAGATTGCTACATTAAGTGTAGTTGTCCTTTTAAAGGAATACGGGCAGAAAAGGCAAAAGTAAGACTCAGGGGAAATAGAAGTCGTATAAGCATAGCAGTAAGAGCTCTGAAGTCAGGATGCCGACACAGTGCCCGCTGTGTGACCCCCGCCGTGTTGCCAAACCTCTCTGCCTCCAGTGTCTCATCTCCAAATAATACCTTTCTGCCAAGATTGTTGTAAAAGTTAAACATATATATGAAGTGCGTTTGCTTAGGAAGAGCTCAGATGCATGTTAGCGACTGACGCTGCTGCTACCGTTACAGCCAACTCTTGCTTTTTTAAGGGAAGGAGGAAAATTCTGAAGTTTAAGAGAAATGACTGGTTTACCTGTGTTGGCAGAAACGTTTGCAGAAAGCAATGTAAGCTGACCTACTAAATCTACCTTTGCGATTCATTCTGAGAGAAGTGGGCGTGGGGCTTTAGTGATCAGTGGAAGTAATGGTTTATCGGCCTTACAACTTTTCCCCTGTATCCGAGGCCCTATTTTTTTTCTTAAAATTGTGTTACTGAAACTTGATAGATCTCACACTAGGAAGGTAGTCATGACACATTAAAAACAGCCTGAAAAGGTATGTAAGTTCTCATCCAAGACTCGCAAACTCTCTCTGGTCATTTAAAAGGGGAGGAAACAGCCCAAGCCTTAAGACTGAGAGTCATGCCAGCTGGGGAGCTGCAAAGGCAGGAGGAGCCCATCAGTTTCACCTGGTCATACATTTCAGCTGGTGGACAAGTCAGCCCTCATGTTCTTATAGAGGCCTCTGCTGAGTCTGCAACACTCCGAAGGGGTGTGTGGAAGCCCCTCGTTCATGAACAGATAGGCTCATCCGAACAGTCCCAAAAGACAGTCATAACAGCATGTCTCAGGGTGTCACATGATTTGACCCAAAACTGTGTATTTGTGACTTACAATGGAAGCCGCATATTAAGAAGTTATTTCGTGGGAGACTTTGTTGTCCCCTACA
Organism: Sapajus apella; assembly: GCF_009761245.1. Classification (NCBI taxonomy): domain Eukaryota; kingdom Metazoa; phylum Chordata; class Mammalia; order Primates; family Cebidae; genus Sapajus; species Sapajus apella. The sequence continues at coordinate 29,249,678 of NW_022436953.1, read as the reverse complement.
GCTTCCAAAATGCTGTATCAACAGTTTTATTTATTACAGTTTGTGAAACTAAATGAGAAAGAGCTGGGCAAAAGCAGCTTTTTTTTATTCCAGGGGATAAAACAAAAGTTGTTTTGATCATTTTGAGTATTTTAGTAAATGGAGAATAACAAAAGAAAATGGAATGTAAGTGCTCCATTGTTCTTACAGATGTACGGCTTAAATAGTTAGGATCCCGAAATACTGAAATGATATCCAAAAATAATTTGGATTTTGTAACAAAATTGAATTGCATGTGAAGAGAAGTAGCATAGCACCATATTCAAGTGTCTCTTCCAACGTGGAGGAAAAATTATTTCAGAAAAATACAGAATTTGGTTTGTTGCTGCTTATTTTTCAGATGGTCAGAACCATGTGCTGATGCTGCTTCCTCTGAAGGCAGTGTTGACCAGCAGTTAGGAACAGGTGGGCTTTAGAGCTAAGTAGAGTCAAGTTTAGTCTCCAGGGCTCAGCTGCGTGGCTTTGGACAAGTAACTTAGCCTCTCTGAGTGTTTCCTCTTCCTTATCAGACAGGCGATGACAGTCCTTACCCTGCAGAGTCTTTAAGTTAGGAAGTGCATATCAAAGGCAAATGCCCCTGGCTGGACATGCTGGCTCACACCTGTAATGCCAGCACTTTGGGAGGATGAGGCAGGTGTCAGGAGTTCAATACCAGCCTGGCCAACATGGTGAAACCTCATCTGTACTAAAACTACAAAAAATTAGCCGGATGTAGTGGTGCATGCCTGTAGTCCCAGCTACTCAGGAGGCTGAGGCAGGAGCATTGCTTGAGCTTGGAAGGCGGAGGTCGTAGTGAGCGAAAATCACACCTCTGCATTCCAGCCCGGGCAACAGAGAGAGACTCAGTCTCAAAAAAAAAAAAAAAAAAAGCGAATGCCCCAAGGCCTGACAATGATCAGAGGCAGGAGCAAGGTGGCAAGGTGACAAGGGCAAGGCACTGAGGGTCATGGTGGTGATGGTTTGCTTTCGCTCTCCAAGCCAAGAACCCAGAGCGTGAGCACTTACCAGGCTGTGATAACTTTTACCATAAAAAAGAAGCATAAATATTTGCAAAGACAAAGTTCTGAAAGAAGTTTGAGCAAAGTTGAGATGTAAGAAATATCAGATGTCTTTTTCTTTTTCATTTTTCTCCTCTTATTTTCTACCTCAGTATACTGGTTTTAGAGAGAATCCTTCAGCTCTCTGATCTCTTTATAACATAGTCCAGAAAAGCCCATGATTCCAGCCAGTCTAGAGTTTCTGCTGAAAACCAAAGTGAGTGTTTTCAGAGGACACAGAGTCTGGTCTGTGTGCCCACTGTTTGCCCTCCGGATATTTTCTCTGTATTTATTTAGCTCTGATTGAGGAGTAGACAGTTTTCGTTAAAGGATATCATTTTAGTAACTGGGAAAATCCTGATCGTGATTTTTAATTATAATCTTTATTGGATGCTATGTTTTGTTAAAGCTTCTGGCTCTTTGTCCCGCATACGAAAGCATTTATTGCTGTGTTTCCACATTCTAATAAAAGAAATCCATTACCCAAATTTATATATGAATGATTTTGTAATTTGTGGAATAATGACATGATAAAGTAAATCTTCAGCAGAAAACTTGGTTGGGTACTTTGTTCGAATACCAAATGGATCTACCAGGAAGAAGAAATCACTGATACCTACATTGCCTGGTATGATCTAATTGCAAAGAGTATCCGTACTGCCCGCTGGTGTTGATTGACAAGCAAGAACTGCCTCGTGACACTTTGGCATGAATATGCTGTACAGAATAATTAAACCTTCAAACCATATGTGTAGTCTTCAAAGAAATAATAGGAAGAAGTTGACATGTCATCAATGAGTTTTTTCATATTCTAAGTAATTGATGTCAATCCCTTACTTGTCTTTCCCCATTTCCCTCTTTCAAGCAGTTCTGAAATTGATAACATGTTGTCAGGGTTGATCTGGATGACCGGAGAACATTCAGAATTCTTGAAATAATGAGGGAATGAATGCGATTGTCCCCGCCCCACACTCCCTGTACGATCAGTGAAAGCAACTTGAAGCATATTTATTTTAGTTTTAATTGATCCAATTAGTTCCAATACCTTCTATTCAGATTGAGTTACTTTTCTATGATAATGATTCTGTTTCTCATTCATTTATTTATGAAGCACTTGTATGCTGGGCATTGTGCTGAGTTTAGAGGTGTGGTTTCTGCTTTTTAGCTCAACCAAATGTGAGAGAAAGAGAAGTAAACAGGAAATAAGGCAGAATAGGGAGAGTCTTGCAACAGAATCCTGGCAGAACACAGGAGAAAGGCTGATTCTCTCCTGGGTCAGGGGACTTCTTTTGGCTCTCCCACCCTTGGGAGTGTAACATATGTCATCTGAATGAAATCCATCTCATTCAAACTATGTGACTAAATTATATAAAGGTAAAGTTAAAGTTGGATAATTCCAATATTGATTTGAAAGCAATTGGGAGGTCATTCATGCTTTGATTCAATACTCAAATCATTTCAGAAATGCAAGAAATTTTATCAGGAAGAACTTTACCGACCTGGTAACGTTTTCATGCAAATCCTAAATAATCATTTTCAGCCAGTATATTCTAAGATTTTGAAATCAGAAAATACAGTACTCAGCCAAAAAGGATGGGAGTCTCCTTGTCCTCTCTAAATGAGGGTGGACTCCGTGTGTCTCCAAACCATAGACGCATGGAATCACCTGCTTCCATGACATGTCCAACAAAGAAAACATCTCTCAGCACTGAGCATGTCTGTATCAGACCACTGTTGCATGCTGTGAAGAAATACCTGAGATTCGTTAATTTATAAAGACAAGAGGTTTAATTGGCTCATGGTTCTGTAGGCTTTACAAGAAGCATGGCATTAGCATCTGCTCAGCTTTTGGGGAGGCCTCGGGAAGCTTGCAATCATGGTGGAACGTGAAGTGGAAGCATGTACCTCCTATGAAAGTGGGAGCAAGTGAGAGGAAGGGGTGGAAGGAGGAGGTGCCACATACTTTTAAATATCCAGATCTTGCAAGAACATACTCTCACAAAGACAGCACCAAGCCATGAAGGATCCGCCCCTACAATCCAAACACCTCCTGCCAGACTCCACCTCCAGTTTTGGAGGTTACAATTGAATGTGAGATTTGAGCGGGTACAAGGAAACTACACCCATGGCCAAGATTGAACTCATGTCTCATTCCTCTCCTTTATGAGTCACCCATCTCCGTTGACATCGCCCAAGAGTCCCCAGTGACGTCTGGGATGGACTTTCCCAACCCGTCATATCCTGGTTCAAATGAGATCTAGTTAAGAAAAAACTTTAAAAACTGAAAGTGAATTGAAATGTATACTACAGAAAATAACCTGCGTGGACACTACGCTCTGTGTGGGCGCTCACACCAGCCTCCTGGCTGACCTTCCTGCAGCTTGTTTTTCCTCTTTCCCTTCCACGTCTCAGCCGTGTGGCTGTCAGAACGGCCTGTCTGGCAGCTCCGCATGGCACAGGATAAAGTCGGCAGCATTGGGCAGCATGTAGGTTCCGTTCCCAACCTGCCTGTCTCAGCAGCGGTGGGTCTCCCTCTCTCAAGCCCTGCACCCTGACCACATGGCAACCGTGTCGTTTCCCCTCTTCTTGGCAGTTGCCCGCTGGCATACTGTTTCTGCACCCCCGTGCCTTTGAGGATGCAGTCACCTCTCGCTGGAATGCTCTCCTCCCTGTTTACCATTCCTCTCCTTACCTTCTCCCCACCAGCCCAGCTCATTTTTCCACATCTTTCCCGGCTCTGTTGGGCACCTCCTCCCCAGGGTGACTTCTGGGTTGGCAGCCTTTCCTGGGGCTCCTGTGGTGCTTTGGCCATGTCTCCGTTATGGAGCCCTGATCACTCTGGGTCTGTGTCCTTCACCAGTGGGGCCTCCCAGGGCATCTTATTCCCATCGTGCAGCATGCTAGCTATTGGTTAAATGAGAAAATATTTAGCTGTCACGTGTCATCACACAACAAATGGCAAACAGCAAAAATCAACTCCTGGCACAGTTAAAATGCATTTTATTTCCTGGTGTTGAGAGAAACAGGGTGCCTTGTTAGATCAGCTCATCTAAGAAGCAGAGAAATAGAATGTTCTCATGAAATTATACACTCACCTTCTGTTTTCATTTGCTGACATAAGAGGATCCATCTAATTGGATTTTCTCTTTGGGGAAATCTGCAGGCTCCAGGGCCATTGCTGTCACATTTCCAATACTGCCATTGTCCATCCATGCCCCTTAGATCTCTCTAGGGGCCTTTGACTCCCAGCCCCTTTTAAATTAGACACACATCTTAGAAAGCCTCCCTCTAGCACCTTCTCGGTTTCATCCATGCTCCCTGGCAAGTCACGGTGCTGGAGAAAGATGTGGGCTGCATGTCACCCAGGAAGGAGCAGAGAGCCTGAAGCAAAAGGGGCAGTGCCTGCCATGTGCTCCTCAAATTCACTAACTCATTCATTTATTCATCTGCTCAACACATATGTATCCAGTACTTAGCACAGCACCTGCAGCAGACACTTCGTCCGTATTGCTTGACCATCCTGTGAGGTCTGCCACACAATGGTTAAGAGCACAAGTTCCAAAGCAAAACCACCTGGACACTGTCATGGATAGCATGACCTTGGGCAGGTCACTTGACCCTGCTGTGTCTTGGTTTCCTATTTTAAATAGGGATAAAAAATAGTATCCATTGGCTAGGTAATCTGTGGGTTAAATGAGACATAAGGGGCTCCACACAGTGCCTAGCTCAGAGTAAGTGTTTAGCAGCTATTAATGCTTACAAACAGGAGGAGGGGCAGGCTCTCTGCAGGGGTGAGGGACACAGCGACGACCAAGGAGCCCTCCTGTGGCTCACATTCTTGAAGGTAGAGATAAACAAGAGATGCATAAACAAAATAGAAATACCAGACAGAAAACCAAAGGAGGACTGATGGGGGCTAATAGTGGGGATGGGCTGCTTTAGGTAAGAGATCAGAAAAGGACCCTCTGATCTCTTGCCTACAGCAAGACAACATTGTACCAAGAGCAGAGGTCTCCTCTGGGGAGACAACATTGAAACCAAGAGCAGAAGGATGAAAAGGAGCTGGCTACGTGAAAAGCCATGTAAAGTATGTTCCAGACACAGGACATAGCAGGTGCAGTGGCCCTCAGAGGGAGAGGGTCTGGAATGTTCTAGAACCAACCAGAGGCCAGTGTTGGTAGGAGTGGCATGAGCTAGAGGGAAAAATGGGCACAGTGTGGTGGGAGGGTGGGTAGCATGAGGTTTCGAGCACCTTGGAGGCCGTGGGGAGGCACTGGCATTTCATTCCAGGGGCAGCAAAAAGGCATCAAAGAGTTTTAGCAGGAAGGGTGGCATGATCTCCAAGCAGGACCTGAGGAAGTCAGATCAGGGAGCAGGGACACACGGAACCCTGCAGGGTGGATTCATTACCAAGGGTGTGGAGCACATGACACCTGGAGTCTTGGCTGCAGAAGCAAAGATTCCCAGGAGGAAGAGCTGGAAGGAGCTCAGACATAAGTCACATTGCTTCCCTCCATCTCTCATTGAAACCCCACAGAGGAAACCGAGGAAGCTGTCTGCTTTTCCCAGCTTATAGCACTGGGGCTGATGTGCAGAAAGCTGATCATCAGTTTGGCTTTTTTGGGGGTTGGCATCTATTTAGGTATTTAGCTATTTAAATGGACAGATCATTGAATGTTTGTGTTGGGCACCCCTTGCTGTTTTAAAGGGGATGGTTGAATCTAGCTCCTAAACAAATGTGTTACCCCTCAGTTACCATTTTTGTGGTGAGCACAGGTAGCGTCCACCGTCTGCATTTTGCAAGCCTCTGCTGTATGCTGAGCATGAATTTTTGCTGGCTTTCCCCTGCTCCTCTCTTTCTTTCTCCCCTTCCCTTCTCTTGTCTGCAAAATATCTCGAGATGATAGAATACACACAAGTGGTATGACTGCGTCTCATCTGTAAATTGACATTTCTTTTCCAGACCGTATAAGACAAACTCGAAAAGGAACACATTTAGTGCCTACATAGTCAGGGCTGTAAGCACAAGCCCCTGTTCCACCCTCTTTCACCAGGAAGAAGCATACCGCCATGCTTAAGAACTCTGCAGAGCTCCAAGCATCACTATAGGTGTAATTCTGCTTAGCTCAGATGACGCTTGGATGACAGTGAGGAGCAGTGGGTAGTTTTAGGCATGAACATTCACAGGGCTTTGTATTACTGTTCTGAGTCATATTTCAAAACCTCTAATTAAGTTTCCTGCTGTTTAACCCTAAAATTACTCTGTCCTCCAGTTTGCTGACAGTTGTCTATCAAAAGCTGGTTCTCTCTAATCCCCAGCTTTCCGGATGGATTTTCCACCTCTCTCATATGTAAAACGACTTTTCTCCTTGGCCATCTGTCCAAACTAGCTTTCAGTTAGGCCTGGCCAGAGGCCTTCGAATGGTGTCTCTTTGTTCTACAAATGTCTGCAGCCATCACTCCCCTTAATATTAGGTATTTATATGCCTTGTTCATTCAAATAAGATTTCAGCATTAAGACCTGAACTGTTAAACTATTAATAAAGTATGAGATAAATAGAAGTATGAATACATAGTAAATGATATGAGCATTAATTAATATAACTTAATCTACATTAAATTCATCTTTTCCTTTCTCTGTCGTCTTGAAACTAGCCAAGTGTGTTCCTTTTTTAAGACCATTGTAGTCACTATGGGTTCTGGCTGTGTGCCAGAGAAGAGGCTGTGTGCATCCTTAGGTGCATCCTCCATGCTCTGTGCATCCCCCGTGCTCTGTGCATCCCCCGTACTCTGTGCATCCTCCATGATCTATGCATCCCCCGTACTCTGTGCATCCTCCATGCTCTATGCATCCCCCGTGCTCTGTGCATCCCCCATACTCTGTGCATCCTCCATGCTCTATGCATCCCCCATGCTCTGTGCATCCCCCCATGCTCTGTGCATCCCCTGTGCTCTATGCATCCCCCCATGCTCTGTGCATCTTCGGTGCTCTGTGCATCCCCCCGTACTCTGTGCATCCCCCCGTGCTCTGTGCATACCCCGTGCTCTGTACATCCCCCGTGCTCTGTGTATCTTCGGTGCTCTGTGCATCCCCCCGTGCTCTGTGCATCCTCCGTGCTCTGTGCATCCCCCATGCTCTGTACATCTCTGGTGCTCTGTGCATCCCCCCGTGCTCTGTGCATCCCCCGTGCTCTGTGCATTCCCCGTGCTCTGTGCATCTTCTGTGCTCTGTGTATCCCCCGTGCTCTGTGCATCCCCCCGTGCTCTGTGCATCCCACGTGCTCTGTGCATCCCACGTGCTCTGTGCATCCCCCGTGTTCTGTGCATCCCCCCC